>NC_048299.1:191335645-191935645 GCF_013100865.1 Trachemys scripta elegans | reverse complement strand
GGTCTAGTGTTTACAGTGCTAACCAGGGACTGAGAAGACTTGAATTCAATTCCCTGCTCTGTCACAGACTCCCTGTGTGACCATAGGAAAATCACTGTGTGTCTGTGCCTCAGTTCCTATTCTCTAAAATGGGGATAACAACATTTTCCTACCTCACAGGGGAGCTGGGAGCATCAGTACATTAAAAAGTTAGTGAGATCGTCAGATACAATAGTAATAGATACCATACAATTACCACAGGTAGATATTTTAAAGTTATGTTCCTAGTCCATTTCCTATTAACTAAAGCATCAGTCTAGCATGTTTAAAGATAGGCACATGCTTAGTATTTTGCTGTTCTGGGGCTTTAGCTACCAGGATTTGGACTTACGCCATAACCTTAATAAGGACATAAAAGTGAAAGGCTTTGTATCTCATTACCAAAGACTGAGCCTTTAATCGTTGACATTTTAAAAAATCACTTCCTAAGGGATGGTAATGTTATCCCCATCATTGGAAGCATATTTAAAACTGTACTGGACATAAGGATTAGACTGAATATAGTTGGGATTAATGCTTCACTGGACAGGACATGGCATAAGTAACCTAATAGATCTTTGCTATCTTTAATGTCTATGTTTCAGTAAAATAAATCAGATGACATTATCTAAATGGGTTATGGAATTATAGATGGCTTAACAAAAAAATGATGACATTTGCTCAAATCAGTTTTTCTTTAGATGACCTCAAAGTTGATGCCAGCTAAACACAGGAAAGTAATAAAACCAAATGAGTGGTCACTTAATTGCCAGTGAACAGACAGATAATATTGTTATGCAAATAGAAACCAATTGTACTTGAGAATTCGAGGATTTTGAGACAAAGATGTCAAGGTGTCAAAGGCACCATTAATTCTTCTTAGACGAAGAATAGAAGCTCCCATTAGAATATAAAGAAATAATCTATAGTGAGGTAAAGGTAAGAGAAGTATTTCTCCACTTATGACAAATCCCCATGTATGCAAGTGAATTATATATAAAGATTGTACATCTTGCCAGCACTACTGTTTGAAACAGGGAGCAGTAAAGCTGGGAGAACACAACAAAAGTAATAGGCCCCAATCCAGCAAAGTGTTAGGGGGCTTATTCCTTCACCATCTCACTTCCCTGGTCCTTCTTGCATGAACAGAAAGCAACAATACCCGAAGTCCAAAGGTGCAAACAATTCAATGTTTTTTGGGGTGAACTTCCAGCAAGCATGATTCCAGTTTCCTTCCTCAGTGTCCCCCTTCCCAGCTCTGACACCACAGAGCCATCCCTGTTCCAATTCCCTGTTCCCATTCCCCCCTTAGCAAAACATGATTCCATTTTCCCCACCACCATTCCCCGTTCCCATTCCCCCTTTACTTCCTGATTGACTGCAGACTATATAGTAAAACTTGAGTTCTGCTTAGCTATACCTTAACCAATCATTTTACTGAAATTTAACTAACCAATCCTAATATACTGTAACATGGTTATTTAACCAATTATATTCCACCACCTTAATTAGTTTACACCCTGCAAAATTAATTATACAGCAGACAGAAACAATTACAGAACCAGACAGAGACCATGCAAATAAACATACAAAACAATACAGAAGTGAGGATTTCACAACTACATCTATACAGACATAAGGGTTTTCCAACTACATACATACAGACATAAGGGTTTTCCAGCTGTGTCTATTGATAAGTGAGTTCTTACCAGACAGAAAACTATCAAACTAAATTTTCTTTTACATGTTCTAGGCTTTTCCCTTTATCTGGAGGTGATAGATCAGATCACCTCCCTAACAGCCCCAGATGGCCTTATTTTAATGTGACTAGTTTGGAATGTGAGGATGTGACCTTTCACTTCTCAGCTTATGGCTGCCTCTGCTGCTTAGCCAAATGCCTTACTTAGCCTAAGAACAGAGCCTCAGACTGTCACAGTATGAGAAGGCCCTTTCACAGACAGAGAGTGATTTTGATTCTTTTATACCTCTATAACTAGCTAAGTGATAAGAATACACGTACATTCTTAAAGTATAGTCCTTTACAGACAGGCCTGAATATCTATATCCTAACACAAAGCACTTGGGTATGTACTAAGATTTAATCATGTGGGCTGTTAGACAACACATGACCATGATTCGTCGCTGAATTTGGTCTGCTGGTTGGATCATTAGCTTTCCCAGCCCAGGCCCGGTACTGATGGGTAGTGTGATATGAACACTGATCAATTGCAAGTTTATCTGTGCTGACAACATCTGCTGCAGCTATCAAGCTCAGTTCTTCTCAGAAATTGATGAGGTCTTGAATGAGGATATGCAGCTCAGGGCAGACGATTGTACTCAATGGCGCCTGCAGCTGCGCTTTCACAAGACAGTTTTTAGTATATTTCATCTGCATAATGCAAGCGTAAGCCACAAGTTAAACATTTTCTTCAATGGCCAACATCTGCAGTGTGGTCCAAACCTGGTTTACCTCAGTGTGACATTGGATAGGTCATTAGCATACTGTAATCACTTGAGGAAGAAGGTAGCCAAAGTCAGCATTCAGAACAATCTGTTCAGAAAATTAGCTGGTTCAACCTGGAGTGTGAGTGCTCGATGCTTAGAACATCAGCCCTTGCCCTCCACTATCCAGAAGCAGAATACTGCACTCCTGTCTGGTGTTGCTTGTCTCAAATTAGACTGGTCAATGTAGAGCTTCGCAAAGCTATGTGTATTGTTACCGGGACTTTATGTGCAACTCTGTTGGCATGCCTACCAATACTTAGTAACATAGCAGCACCCCCTATTTACTGTGAGAAAGTCTCTGTCATGCTGCTGGCCAAGATCCATGAGAACAGCGACCTGCCTTTTTATGCAGAGCTCTTCAACCACCCACCAGCTCATCTGACTTCTGGACACCTTTGATGGTATTTATGCCACCACAGGACATGAGAGTGGAATCTGTTTGGCGCAATGAGTGGTCAGCGACAACAGTTGTTAATCATTCCCTCATCAGGGACCCAACCATCTGTCCACAGTTTTGATCTGCCAAGGCACCTGTGGTCATCTCTGAACTGGTTTTGAACAGGACAAGGCAACTGTGCAGCCAATCTCTTTAAATGGTTTTTTTCTAATGACCTGTATGCAGCTGTGGTCAACTTCAGGCTATGTTGTATATCCTTGACGAATGCCCATTGACATATTTTGATGGTGGGCTGCCGGCTCTCCACCTGGCATCAAGTGGCTGGGCACATTGTGAATATGCTGAGAGAGGTCATGTGGGCAGTTCTTGTGGATACTTAAAGTTAAGCCCATGCTTAAGTGCTTTGCTCAATCAAAATCTTAGTGAATATTCTTGAAGATAAAATCTGCCAGTCTGCCTCACTGACAGCTTTACCCCTTTTTATTCTCTTGCTCACAAACATTTGATTGAGTGAGGCTTTGCAGTAGATTCAGAGAAAAGAAAAGCATCAAGAACAAATATTTGGGAGAGAAATCAAACTAGAAGTACTCTCTTCTAGCATATTTTTATCCCTATTTATTGTAAATACAGCAATTCATGAATTTTTAAATATATATGTATTTTTCAAATAAAAAAAATTACCAATAATTTGTTTTCAGTGAAACAGTGAATGATGAAGAAAATATTAGATGAACAAGTTATTAAAATATAACTTTTATTGAATGAACTACTTGATGAATATTACTCAGTCAAGTCTAGTTTCAAATATTTGAAGAGTTTTGTTCATTCAGATTTTGCACAAAGATACAGATTGGTTCTAAACTTATCCAGCCTGATTTACCCATCCTCAGTTCATAGATAAATGAATGTGAGGCTATTTAAACTGGCATTAACTTTCTATCACTGCACATCTGGGGAGGCAGTCTCCCTCCTGCTATAGTATCATTATACTGTTACAGCAAAGGGACCATTAAAAACTTGGATTCTGACCAGAAGAAAATTCCTCTTCTCTTCTGGTTCATACTGCCCTCAGCAATGATCATCATGGTATCTGAGTGCTGTCCAGTAGAGCATTAAGTGACAGGTTTAATATCTGTTAGTGTGAGAACTGAGTAAGACAGCAACATGCTGCCTGTAGAGGATTCCTGTGCAAGCTCTGGTGCAGTGGAATACTAGGTGTGGGCTCAAAGCCTAAAGGGCGCTGTGCTAAGGGTGGTGTTGGGAAGGGGCAGATACAAAAAGGAACAGAGTCACAGAAGATCTTAGAATCATAAAAATGTAGGGCTGGAGAGGACCTTGAGAGGCCATCTAGTCTAGCCTCCCACACTGAGGCAGGGCCATGTAAACCTACACCGTGCCTGTCCAACCTGTTCTTAAAAACCTTTTGTGATGTGTATTCCAAAACCTCCCTTGGAAGCCTGTTCCAGAGCGTAATGACCCAGCTGCTGATTAAGCCAAATACTTCTTTGTCCTACCTTCAGTGTATATGGAGAACAATTGATCACAGTCCTCTTTATAACATCCCTTAACTTATTTGAAGACTTATCAGTTCCACCTCCGTCTTCCTTTCTCATGACAAAACATGCCCAGTTTTTTTTTAACCTTTCCTCATAAGTCAGGCTTTCTAAACCTTTTATCATTTGTGCAGCATTCCTGTGCTTGGATGCAGCTATGGAGATTCTGCTGAGCACAGCTGCCAGCTCAGTTTTGGCTGCTGTAATTTTGGCAGCCTAGAGTTATGCTGATTTATGCAGCTATGAAGTGCAGCTATGTTTAGCTACACCAGCTAATGATCCAACCCATGTCAGGACAGGGAGATTTTTGTTGTTGTTGTTATTTGTTAATACATATTTAATTCAAATGCACAACAGCCCTTTAATTAAGGGATGAACAAAGTTCAACATTTAAAAAAATAGTTTTTTATATGAAGGTAGTGTCTAAAGGCCCCAGTCACCATATCGTGTAAGGGACTCTACATATAAATATGGTAAGAGACAGTCTCTGCCCTGAAGAGCTTACAGTTGAAATAGACAAGACAGAGGCTGGAAGAAGAAAGAGAAGTACCGGAAGGTGAAGTGGCTTGCCCAAGGACTCCTGGACTATATTGCCTTTCATCTATAAGACAGATGCCCAAAGAGTCCTGTAACAATACCTTGACAGAAAGAAGAGATTTGACATTCTTGATGTTTCCAAGGTAAAGAAAGAAAGATGATGACGACGAGACCTCCAGGCTTTAATAAGAGTCTAAAATGGGCTTAACTTTTCCATCTGTCCAAACCATCTCTTTTTTTCTTGCCAGGTAACTGTAAAGAGTTAATTTTTGGTCTTTAGTGTTTTCAAGACTGTATCATGGGCCACAATCAAATTTGTTTTCTCCAGTTTTATTCACAGTTTAACAATGTCCTCTTTTCCTCAGTTTTCGGCACTATGTAATTGAATTTATAATTGACGGTGGTAGTTAAGTGTATAGACACTTTCATGCTAAGGTCTCTCACTTGCTGATTCATTATCTTCATGAAAGTGCTTAATGATGGTTCACTGTTTGTCAGGAGTGTATGAATCCAACCAGAAGCTCAAATGCTCCCCTTTGGTGTGCATTGCAGAGGGAAACAAAGCTAAGATAATGCATGGTAACAGTAAGTACCATGGTAATGGGAAGTTTAAGGGCTCTAGACAGCTTTTGGCATTTTAAACATTGGGTAACCTACGTCTACAGTGCAATAAAAAAACCCGCAGGACCAAGTCTCAGAGCCCCCATGAGCTGACTCAGCACTCCCACAATTGTAGTCAGCTTGTTCTGGTGTTAACAGTGATAGGAAAATGTCTAATACCCTAGCACAGATGAGAGATGACAAAGATGAAAATCCAGGGCCAGATCCTTAGAGTAAATCAAATAAATTCCTTTGACCCTTGTGGTGTTATGTCAAATTACCTAACTGAGGATCTAGCCCCTGTGCAAATGTGGCTAAAATGTTTCATTCTATTTTTCACTGCATCATGTTTTAGAAAGCACATTTCAAACTATTTCACTATCATCTCAATCAAAGTGTACTCTTTAGGGATTGGTTTAAAAGCAATGTACAGAGTAAAAAAAAGCATTTGAATGAAAGCTATATGAAAATAGCAAAAGATAGTTAGACTATTTAATAACTATTAAATTATTAATTTTCCAGCTATAGACTGAAGTATGAGATTTATTATATTTATTTTTACATACAAAATGGAATGTATCAGGCATACATATGAAAAAATAAACTGGGTGATACAGATAAAAATTCAAGGATTTTGAATGTTTTACCTCATTTCTAAAGGTTAATTTAAAAGCAACATTTTTCTTTAATTATTTCCCTACCCGTGATTACATAAACACAGATTGTTCTAATTGGTTACAAAGGGAATGGCAAAAGGGTACACCAACAGCAAGCAGAAAGTCACAATTAAAAGAAGAAATAAAAAATTGCAACCTAAGAAACAACTGTCATACTCACTGATGAAATATGAAAAGCAGCTGGAGATTAAACTGTGAAAGTGAATTTATACAAAACCAGAAAATCTGGAAGAACACAGCCATGAAAATCAATGCTGCAGGCAAAACAGGGACTCTTGGAAGGCAAGAAATGTTGGCATGACATAATAACTAATAAGAGCTAGGAAGTAGTTAGCAAAAGGAAATATCTTTTCACTGGTGGAGGATGGCCACTGTGTAGTATCCCTGGAGACCAAAACAGAAGTAACAATAGGCTGCAAAGAGATACGAATAATGTAACTGCTTTCATGTCCAAATACACACAAACACAGAAGATATTGATTTATGATGTTACAAGAATGTGTTCATGTATGCCTTGTGAATGAAAGGTAATATAATTTTCAGACAATTGTAAGGTTGAGAGTATATCAGTAATCTATAGTAAAATACATTACAGGGATATTGTAATTTTCCTAAAATCAAACATTAAAAACTCAGGCAATTCAGAATAAGGCACACAAAAAAACTTTTCTCTGCCCTGTGGTGACACTATGAGATATCCATATGATTACGACAAAGGTATTGTTGTATTTTTGACTATTTGAGGTAAACATGATTGTTCAAGATGTTTCATTTTCACTATGTTGAATTAACATGTTTACTTGTAAATTCTCAGAAAATTCTCTCTCTAGTCAAACAGTAAATGTTGTAATTTTAGGGAGGATGCACTGTGTTTTTCATATATTAAAAAGATGTACTTAACAAAGTGGTTGAAACCTGCTTCGAGTGCACAATTCAGCTCAACCTTACTTCCATAATGTAAAAATATAAACATATTTGCTCAGAATGACTTTGATTCTGTGAAGTGCTGAAAGTCTAGGCCTGAATAGAAGCCTACAGCAACCTAAGATCAGGCCCTGTGAGAACAAGTATATAAAACCGTGCAGATTCATTTTCCTTTTTAGAACACATTGGGCCCAAGTTCAATTGGAGTTGAAAGGTTTCAGCACCATTCTGGAGACAGCCAGTCACTCAGGGAATCAGGGTTCTTATTTCCAGACAATTATTCCACACAGGGCTGATATGAAATGTCAGCAGTTCATGCAAGTGCACCATAGGATTAGGGCACCATCCAAGATAAAAGTAATAGGCACAATTTTTCAGGTGTAATTTTGCCAGATGTTCTCTTACTATTTTATTATTTTCCCTTCAACACTTTAAATTTTAATGCTAAAGAAACTGAAAGATGGTGAATACTTTACAGCCAGAAAAAATACGTCCTGTTATTCTGCAAATGGGCCCTATACAATTCTGCCAATACATGTCACTCTTCATTTGCAATCGTGGTGACCCTGCACAGTGTGGACACCCACTTCTGCAAATAAAACCTGAGGAAGAGGGCTAAAGGGAGGAAAATATCTGAAATGTTTTTCTGAGTAAAGATTTGACCTATACTGTTCTATTGAGAAGGCAGGGTATGTTTTCCCCTTCCTAAAGAGAGTCATGGGATCCGTCCCAAATCCCATACATCTCCTGTGAACTCTGTGGATCCCAGGACATCAGAAAGAAGGGCCATTGTTATCTGCATAAAGGCTCTGTGCATCTTCATTATCTCCCCTCAGCAGGTGGATTGGCATAGAGCCATTGGGTGGATTAATTCTTCAGTGATTTACACCAGGTGAGAATCTGTCTCTTTATGTTTCTGCTTTTCTTACTGGCTAATAGTAAAGATTTCTATACTCTGCTGAACTATGATACTCAGAATTAATCTAATTTACACATTTAACTTCATTGTATTACGAATGTATAGTTTGAATGTGTACATAAGCTTGGAGAACAATAGGTGCATTTTAAGAAGAAAAATAAAATAAGACCACTGAACGATACTTCTATTGCATTAAGTTTTATAGCTGCAAAGAATAAACTTTAGTTTCAATATGGAGAAGTAAAATAAAATGAAAGCTAAAAATATGAAATAGGGAGTAAAGTTTGAATAAATTGAAAATATTAATGAACCAATGTAATAAAGATACATAAATGTTTAATGTTATTTTAAGTACAAATATTAATACTTTATGTGTTCTTTTAAAGTTTTCTTGAGGCAGCAGCTCTGTATTTATGTAAATTATAATGCAAAAACATTTTCCCTGGTCCTGTGGCTATGTATATGACTATAATTCAATGTACTTAATTTAGTAAATAAGGTTTAAATTAAATATTTATATGCCTAATTTTTCTTAAAAAATAGAACCTGCCAAAAGTTTGTCAAGTATCATATTGCTCATTCATACATAATAAAGTGATAGTGCAACTAGTAATGCAAATCGACAAGGAAAGTAAAACAAAAGGAAAGAGACTGAGTTTGAGATTGTGGGAGTATTTATGTATTTATATTTTGTGTCAGTGGTGGGCTCAGTTGTAGCTCTGTTATAAGCCTTGACCAAAGGTTAAGAGCACTGTTGCATTGTAGCAGACAGGAAGGCAGAGAGTGAAGCTGATTGTCACACTCTGTTTGTTGGGTTTCCCTTTGTTCTGAGAGGCAAGTACCCTCCACCAGTATACTTTAGGCAGCACACTGTTCTAGCAACACTAGCCAATGCACAGTAGGGACAGAGAAAAGCCTCCAATCACTCCTCATCCCATCCCTCCCACTTGCATGGGAAGAGGGTTGTAGCAGCCTTGTGGAGACTGTTCTCCTCCCTGTGTTGCTACCTGTGATCAGGGTAGTCAGTGCGCAGGAGCAGTAATGTTTTATTTAATAAATAATGCACCCTTATTCCCTTGCATTGGCTACCCAGATTTCCAGTTCCCAATTACTTGAACTAACAGCTTCAGGCTCCTTTGATAAACCTAGCTAGAACTCACAGTGGATGCCATGTAACAGTCAGTATTTACCAAGAGTTACCATATACGATATGAGATACTACATTTATCTTGGAATAGGAATAGCTGCTGTGATTTAGAAACTTTAAGTCCGGATCCAAGCTGGTATACTTTATACGTAGCTCCATTGACTTAAATGGAGTTATGTTGATCTACATCAACTGAGAATCTGTCCCCTTCTGTGGTAACTGTGAGTATACATTGATTTTTGGTGACCACATCCTTCCATATTAAAAATGAAAGTTTTGTTATTCAGGCTGATGGAAAAAGTATTCCATTCTTCTCAAACGGACATGGCTTTCTAAGTGTCTGAGGAGGAACCATGAAAAGTTAAGACTCAGAATATTTTGTCCTACCTTGAAGCTTTACAATCTGTCCTTTAATGTAGTAAAGTGGTGTACAGCTGTGGTACCTGGGGACCAAACCAGGAATGAATGATTATTAAAGCTATGTGAACAACAGATGTTTTAATTTGGTGGCTGAATTAAAGAAATTGATGGGGAAAAAATAGCTTTAGTTCAACTGAAACATTTCATTCAACCCAAACCAAAAAGGTTCCATTTCATGTTCAGATTTTTTAAACTTTATTTTATAAAGTAAAATTACAGTATAATTCTAAAGGAAATGGCATTTTCAACTGAAGAAATAAAAACCTTTCATTCAAAACATTTCAAAACAAAAGTTTAGATGTTTTTGGATTTGTTTTTATTTCTTTTCTCCGTCCCCCCCCCCCAACCAAAACAATTCAGCAAATTCAACCCAAATTCACAAAGCGTTTTGGTTGACCCAAATCTCATTTTTCAGACAAAGAACAGAAAACTTTTTGGGTAAAAATTTTGCCCAGCTCAGATTGTGGTGTAGAACTATAACTCCTCTTCTACATCTGCCCTTGTTCCTCTGGCTTTCTCTCTGGTCATCTACTCTGGAGATTGGAGCCAGGGCTTCTCCCGGTCTCTTATCCTCTTCACATCCACCCCACTCCTTACTCACAGTGAGGAGCATGAGAAGGTAACCTCTGTTCTCTTCCCTTTGGTCAGCTTCAGCTCTGAGCACAGTGAAACAGGGGCTTTACTCCTCCTAACTCCTTGTATTACCAAGTAACGACTCTGAGCACATAGCCTTTTGGTATTACTTCCATGGCAGTAACAGTAACTCTACATATTAGTGGCACCATCCTGTCTCCATCGAGTTCACAGCGGTCAGGATTGGATCCATTGTTCTTTGTTTGTATCTAGTTAAAACTAGATCAGGTTTGGAAATATATTTTATTTCCTGTGAAATCTTTAAAAGAAAACACAAACTTCTTGTCTTCATAGACAGCCTTGAGCAATTTTCAGATTTTCACCCAATAATCCAGTAGCCAACAAATTCAGCTTTTGCAAACTGAACCATTTTTGATTTTCAGTTTTTCTATAACTTCCACTCCAATTTTTTTTAACAAAAATAGAAATTCTCTGATGACATTTTTATTCAATTGAAAAGGCTTTTTTGTCAAATGTTCAGCCAGCTCTAGTCCCAATATGTATATTTTGAAAGTTTAAGATGTTTCAACACCCTTTTAATGTAAATCCTTATAGTGTGTGGAATCTTTACTTGTAGCAAGGATATCTCATCACAATGAGTTGGAGGTCATATCATTCTGACAATCCTTTCCTTGTCCACTGGTACACCAGAAACGCCTCTTCATAGTCTCTTCGTAGCCTTGTCTACACTCGGAAACGGACACGTTACTGACAACTGTTAACAACATCAAGTCCCCCATAACTCATTATGAAAATGGGCTAAGTGCTAATGTATGCAGGACAAAATTATTCTCAGCATCATTATAAAAGTGTGACTGAGAGTTAATTCACTCTATATCTGTCAATTTCCCAAGCTCCTTAAAGGTAGCTGCTCAAGAGTTCCACTTCAAGAAGTGGGAACAGCCTGAGATTACACTGTTGGGCGTGGCAGTTACTTCCAGTCCAACCAGAAATCTCATTAGAAATCCTCCTGGAACAAAGGAAGATATTCCACACAGAATGGTTACTTTTCCATTCTTCCCTCTCCTTAGGCCCATCTGCCCAAAGCTGCACAAAACTTGGGGTATCATGTAGCAAAAACTGTCCCTTAATTTGCAGGTTTCCTTCATTGCTGGCCACAATTTGCTATCCTCAGCGCCAAACAGCAGAAGGTAACGTGGCATTTTTGTTGATTAACCGGATTTCCCATAAGTGTTTTGCATCCAACATTAAAGAGAGAAAACGAACCTAAAATGTTAGGAACAAAAGTCTCCTTTCAGCAAGGCACAACTGCCTGACCCGTATCTAAACAGACCTATGCAGTCTAATTCTTTAATCAGTTACGCCCAGTTGGTTTTCAGGGATGTAACTAAGGGCAGAATTTGGTTCATGAGGTATTATAGACTTAGGAACTCAGAGTTAAGAAGTTAAGGAAAAAAAGGGAAGTAAATGTTTTATGATGTCTGGGGTATTCATAATTCAATAACTCATTAGATGATAGTTATCACTTTCCCTCTGGTATACAAACAAAAAACACTGTTGTAAATCACTCTGGATTGCAACATTGATCCTAAATCACAAAAACTAAACACAGTGCTGCCATTGAACTGAAAATTCAAATGATTCCATGCTTATATATGTAACAAAAATATCAGTGAATGGAAATCTCAAACTCTGACCATTTTCAAAACAAGAATATAAACCAGGTTTGCGCACAGTGAATATGGAGGCTGGTATTATGTACTTGGCATTACAAAATGTCCTCATTTAAGCTAATGGGCAGCACAACACAGAAACTGCTCAATAATTTGAATTCAGAGAGAGCAATCTCTATTGTTTCTGCCCAACAGCACAGTACATCAATTCTTTTCTTCAAGATATTGCATATTGATGGGATACTTTTCTACTGACAGGCAACAAAAAAAATTAAGTCAGCACTTATCCAGTCAAAGTGGCTGAACGAATGGGAAGGTTAATGCCTCAAACTAGGTTTAAATTAGTTCACATTTCTTTAATAATTGCATTTCTGCATTAAACTTGTTTTAAACAGGAAAATGTTTGATTCACAGTTCCTAAAGGCTAAGTTACGTATGTGTGTGATGGAAAACTGCTATGCTTCAAAGACTATGAATTCAGATAAAAATTACCGTAACTTTCATAAGTTTTTGAAAGGTCAGCGAAGGGCTGGAAAGTTGCATGAAAACAAGAAGAGCTATGGGGGAAATAAGCAGAATTGATAATGACCTTTAAGTCAATAAAGAATGGAAATCATAAAATACTTATCCATATGGAAGAGCAGAGACTCATAAAAAGGCTTGAACAACAGGATACTAGGTAAAATAGCTCATTATGGCTGGAAATGATGACTGGTACTGTACTAAAGCAAAAGATTTCTTCCATGCAGAAAAACCTCTAGGAAAATTTCATTTAAACAGTAGTATTCCCCCTTCCTCTCGGCATCTTTGGTCTTGACCCTCTGATGAAGTCATGAGTAAGCTACCATGTCCCACTGTTCCAGGCAGGCTTTTCATCTTATACCTCCTTGTTAAACAAGAATTAAAAATACAGAGGCCCAAGACAAGAATGTCACCTCATTATTTCCATTTTCTGTGTTATTTCTGTGAACACAATATTAGGCTTATGTTCCAATTTGCCATTCCCCTTTCCATAAAAAAATACAGGTAACTGTTTAGTGGATTTTGTGTTTGTGCATACTTTAAGGAAAATATTTTACTAATAATTAACCATAGACCAGCAAACATAATAGAGTTGTGCTTACATCTCTCTATGGGCCTGGTTCAAAGCCCATTGGAAAGAGTCCCATTAACTTCATTTTGATTTGAATCAGGATCTACGTAGACAGGGCTTAAAGCTCACAGTGCTGACTTCAACAGGAGTTGAAAATAATTAGTATATGAAAGCTTGCTCAGAATTTAGCAGGATTTTGACCAAAAAGTTAATCTGAAATAATAATGAATGGGCAGGGAAATTCTCTTTCTACTTGGTTGCATGAGGTACAGGTACCTTTCCTGAACTCCCACTGCTACAATGAAGCCTTCAATACAGTTTAAAGCAATTGAGCAGCTGACCTGGCATCAATCCTTCATCTCAAAGATGGAAACGCTGTGCTGCTCATCTAACTGCTATAATGGTACATAGAATGTGGCTAAAGTGTGAGAGTGTGTGGGAAGGTTTTATTTTCTTATTTTCTGGCTATAGGTGTACCCGAAGTATTCTAAAGGAAGAACCACAACTGCCAGTGACATACAATAGAATGTCCAATACCAGCCACTCATTCTCTGCCAGTTCAGCTGCATCTAGGATGTCACCAGTACAATTTGTAATCAGGCAAGGAACAAACAATGGAAGTCTACTACAGAGGTACAAGAGCAAAAATAAACGCGAGAAGCTAAGTACAAGGAAAAATGTATTAATTATCATACACGAGACCAATAAAAAGTGATCTCTTAAGGGAAAAGGTCTTTTACATAAGATGGCTAAGATTTTTAGTTGAAAATCTGAAAGATTAAATCATATTTATCTGATTCTAAGTGGGAGAGTGGGAACAACCTTGACAGCCCTGGGAGCTTCTGATAGCATGAGTGATGCTAAGGAGATATGGGGACAACTTATGCATGAAAAGAACTAGTTGTCAGGGGGTGACTTGCCCAGGGTAAATTGTCAGGCTCACAGATTGTTATGAGGATAGAGGGGGAAGGGTTTGGGAGGTGGGGAGAAAGTTGGATATCAGGAAAGGGAAGGATGGTTGGATATCAGTGTGGATGGGGTGGAAAAAGAAGGAGAAATGGATGGGTTGGATTAAAAGATAGGTCACTTTGCTCTTGAAGGGGATATTAATAGTGTATATGGAGTTTTTTTGATGTCGGGGAAGATATTTTGTAATAAAATTTGTGCATAACAACTAAATAGTTATATTCCTGTAACTGCCATCCAGGGAATTTCTGTAGCTCTCTCTTCCTAAGTCATGTCTGCCATTAGAATGTACGTTATTTGCGGCGGGGACTGTGTCTTCCTTTATGTTTGGTAAGCACTTAGCAAATTGTAGGCTTTCCTGAAATATTAATAATAAATTATACTAATTTGTTATTTTCTGTCAAGGCAGATCCAACACTCATTGAAGTCATGGCAATATTTTCATTAAATTCATTGCTCTTTGGACCCAGGCCGCAGTCAGTTGTCCTTGATGTTCATGTGGGTGAACAAAATGGAGGAAAAAAAAAAGAAAATGGAACTATGTGATCACAAAAATTAAAGACCCATGTCATTGTGACAAAAAAAAATTGTCAGGAACGATTTTCTTTTTAAATTGACTATACTTCAAATTGTTGGAGTCCATTCATTGACCATAAAGAATTCCAAGATGAATAGCTCTATGAAAATGCGAAGTGTTATAATTAACTGTCTCAAGCCTTTGATTATTAAATGTCCAGACTTGGAAAAAAAAATATTGGCAATCTTTGGATGATGCAAAACAAGTAGACTTGTATCACAAATAGCCATGTTTATCAAGGCTGTATCAGCTCAAATCAAGTTGACACATCATTTTTTTTTTTAGATTGGTTTTGGAATCATCCAATTCTCTAAAAAGTAAATCAAATAGTCAGTTTGATTTTCCAAAACATGAAAGATCCCTCAGAGGACTTCTGACTTTTTAAATAAATCTGATTACTTATTTTTTTGTGTTTCATTAATGACTATCAAACATCTTTTCCACAAAATTTAGGCAATATTTTTTCACCAACATTAATGACAGAACAACAAAATTAAAATGGATATTTCCTGAGGACAGATGGTAGGACACAGCTTCAAGGACTGTTTGTAGACATTATGCAGAACTCATATTTTAAACAGCTGATATGGTAATTAGAGCAGTTATAGATGTGAACTTGATCTCATACTATTCACTTTTAGTGTGTCTGATCAATTCCCATACACTATATGAATTTTTAAAAGCTCTTCAAGAATTGATTAGAAAACTTGTAAAGAAATGTTGCTAAATAGAGAACCCCTTAAATTAACATGGTACACACAGACTGATAAGTGGTTAGTTTTGTGGCTAAGGCACTCACATAGAACTCAAGATGTCTGGGTTCAATTATTAGCTCTGATGAAACTTCCTCTGTGACCTAGAACATGTCACTTTGCTTAAGATTCTCAAAAGTGGGTGCCTGTATTTGGCTCCTACATCCATGTTTAGCACCCAAATAAGTGTTGCTATTACTTACTGTGTTGGCCTAGGTAAGTGGAACCAAGGCTTTGCCCCTTCTCCACTATGTCCCCACCCATCTTTGACCATCTTTGTTTCTGTTCATTTCCCACTTCTCACCCACCGACTCTTAGGGTGGGGGATGGAGTAAGTTGGTGTTCCAGGGGTGCAACCCAAATGGAGGTCTTACTTCCCTGCACGGGCATGTAGTGCAAGTCACAATCTAGCTGTTGAGAAACTGATTGTCCTAAGGGAGAGATGTCTATTGTTGGTCCATTCTGGCATATTCATTATGGCTTTTGAATAAGGTTGCTTGGGGGTATACCCAGAAAGGAGGAAAGCTTACAAATAGCTACAGAAACTGAAAACAGACACCTTGTTACAAAGGTATAGTTGTTCACCATTAAAAAATGAAATTAACCTTTGCCACATGCAGCAGTTAAGTAAGCTGCACTCAGAGGGGCTCAATTGTCACATCACTTGTGTGATAGGTACATGGACCAACAATAGATTTCACTGCAATAAATATAGCATATTCAAAGTTTAGAGAATGCTGATGAAACTCAAACAGAACATTGCACGAAATGATTATTATAATGGCCCGCTAGTATAGCATTTTAATTACCCTTTAAGAATGATAAAAAGACTTCCGGGAACATGTTTTGCAAAGCAAACAAAGGCAGAGTAACAGAGCGCTAATGGCAAGAAAGAGTAAGAATTTTAAATGCATTAACTTTCAAACTTCATGTGTTTGCAAGACAGCCAGTATTAGATGACATCTAAAATCAAATCTCATTAATACAAGTTTAGCACACTTAATTGTTATCTGTATCAGTACATGGCTAAAATGGGCCACAAACTAAGTGAAAAGTTGTGGCATAAGCATGAATGAGCAAAGGATGGCAATCCATGAATGGAAAAAATTAGCACATTTTCTGAAAAGTCAGGTGCACAAGTTAATGTTGCCCTTGGGTGTTTTTAACTTATTCAGCAGCACTTACAAAGATCATGCAGACACTGACCTCAGAAGCAACTGACCTCAGAAGCATAATGGGTCTGATCTTTTGACAAAAATGAACTGTTCTTGAACAATATGGCCACTCTGTGAAGCACAAATAGGCATTCATTTAGGAGGAGGCATTATTAATTTCATATCCAACCTAATTTTCATTTTGCACAAATATATATTGTATTACAATTAATAATTTCACTTTCCATGTATGATCAATCTCCAACTATTTTTTTGCATCATCCATGGGGGTGGGTAGAGAACAGGATTGTGTTCTGCATTCCTATGACTTTTGTTGGAATCCAATACTACACTCTAACAAAGGGTGATGTTTTCTGCCATGCAGTTGAAATCTTACTCAATCTTATATATGATTGGAGATTTAGCGTTGGTTCTTATTATGTCATGTAAAGATAGATTCCAATATCCTTTCCTCTTGTTGAGTGTCATATTTACTCCATAGTTGGTCCCATTGACTTTAGTGGAACTAATCATAGAATAAATTACTATGCCGTGTGAGTAAAGGGATCAGAATCTGGTTAATAGCGACTCCAGAAACAGAGTGACAGCAGGGGCTTCCCGACTATTACTAGAGCTGGGCAAAACATTTTGGCCAAATAGTTTATTTGCTAAAAAGCACAGTTGTGATTGACCCCAAACTATTCATGAATTGATAGAATAGTTTCAGCCTAGGACTTAGGTGCCATTCACAAACTGGCGGAAGCAGATGTTTCTTTTATAACTTGTAGCCCACTTGAAGCCTGGGGTTCACTTCCCCCTGACCCTGCCATAAAGTTGAGAAAGAAGTCGAACTTGTTTCTCCCACATTACAGAAATGGGCTTTAGCCACTGGGCTTTCCTATATTCTTGTGCAGTTCACACTCTATTTTTGTTGCTGAAGTGTCCCGCATTGTATAGAATACTTGAATGCCCACTGCTCCAGAAAGAGTGTGTAAAAATGACTCTATAGCCTGGTGGTCAGGGCACTTAGCAGGGTGAAAGGAGACCCAAGTTCATACCCCTGCTCTCATGACTCTTTATTTATACACACTGGAACAGCTTCATCAGGAAAGAGCTAGGGCATGCTTCTGCCATGTGGGAGACCCAAAACTGGCCTACAAAAACTTACTGTCTACTTAGAACAAAGGGGGGAATAGGAGAATCATTGGGGCACTTAGGCTACATCTACTCTTGGAGCTGGAGATGTGATTCCCAGCACTAGGGCATACTTGCACTAGCTTTCATCAAGCTAGTATTCTAAAAATAGTAGTGTAGCCACAGTAGCATGGGCAGCGAACAGCAGCATGGGCTAGCCACGCCGAGTGCGAACCTGCCTGGATCACATGGGTACATACTCAGCATGGCTAGCCCATGCCACCAGTAACTGCTGCTCATGCTACCGTGGCTACACTACTAATTTTAGTGTGCTAGCTCAAAAAGAACGTGTGCAAATACGTTGATTTGAGGTGTGACTCACAGCGTCAGAGGCCCAATTCATTCTCTGGTCAGCTCCAGGGGTAGTACATCTACATATTTCCCCTTACTTAGGGCAGATAATACAATAGCAATCTAGCCCTTAATGAACCATCCTAGTGACTTAGATGGGACTAGTGACGTACCAGGGATCTGGCCCATAGTTTGTGTGTTCTTTTGTTGATTCGCTTTACTGTTGTTTTGTTGATTACTAAACTCATCACGATGCATAGTGTTGGTCATGCAGAATTACATGATAATAAATATATACCTACAAACTTAAAATATTTGATTATAGGGATTAAATTTAGCCTGCCAGAAAGGTATCTATCTTCTCCTATGTTCCACACCCTATGCTGCCTGTTTAATCTCTCAGGGCTAGTCTACACCGGTAACGTTAAAGTGCTGCCACAACAGTGCTTTAACATGGCTTGTGTAGTCGTGGCAGAGCACCAGGAGAGAGCTCTCCCAGCACTCTAAAAAACCCACCTCTGCAGGGGCGTGGCTCCCAGCGCTGGTGCACTGTCTACACTGGTGCTTTACAACGCTGAAACTTGCAATGCTCCGGGGGGTATTTTTTCCACACCCCTGAGCGAGAAACTTGCAGCGCTCTAAAGTGCCAGCATAGACAAGCCCTCAGAGACAAATCAAATGGTGGTATTTTAGTAAATACTGTGACAGGCTAAGTGGCAAGAGAGTGCTAATGACTGTGGTCATTACGGTTTTATCAGCTTCTGTGTTTTGTTAGCATTGCTTGTAAGGGTTGTGCCAAGGTTAAAGGCCCTACTGTTTTGGGTTTGAGGTAAACCCATTTATGTATGTACCCATTTATGCATTTTCAAGACCTAATTTTCAGCTCTCATCACAGTCAGTCTTTGAAGGCACATTTTTTTTTCACCCACAAATAACTGTACTCACAATCTTGCACCTGCATTGAGCTGTGGGCACAAATAGTAGAAGATAGAAGTGTAAATACCACCTGATTTGTTGGTGAGAGTAGGTAATTCACAGTCTACTAATATTTGCACCTGAAATGTATTTTGGGTGCATATATGGACCAATGGCAGCAATGTGCCATTGTAGAAAATATGGACTTTCATACATCACTAGATCACTCGATGTCAACCATTTGTAATTCAATCAGAAGGGGATGATAAGAGTGTAATCCTAATACTGAAATGCATATCTTCATGAATATTCAATGTTTCAATACCTACTCTAAAAATAAAAACATCCTGTAAGAAAATCCCAGTCAACCACACATTACACTTCTGCACTGCTGAATCAGGCTCAGCTAATATAATTTCCTGGTTTCAGAGTAGCAGCCGTGTTAGTCTGTATCCGCAAAAAGAACAGGAGTACTTGTGGCACCTTAGGTGCCACAAGTCTCTAAGGTGCCACAAATACTCCTGTTCTTTTTGTATAATTTCCTGGCACATCCTACTGTTTAAACCCTGTTGTTAGCAACATGCACTCCACTCGCATATAAGTTGAGGAGACTTGAAGTGTGTATCTGCGATTGATGTTTGTGTCTGTGTTCAGAATTTGGAAGTAGAATTAAATGTTTGAATCACTCTCATATCAAACACAAAAGTCTCCATATGCAATAATTCATGGGAATTTCTCCAACAGCATAGCCAACATTGATTTAGCAAGGTCTTCAAAGAATTCTTCTGACAGCAGGGACATTTGTTCAAAGTACTGCACCTGGATTTATCCAATGGGATTGCTCTATGCCACTCAAACACCCAGCCACATGTTAAATGCACCCATTGAAGGCCAGATGAATGTGACACTGTAATAACACTTTAATCCAGCTATGCCCATTTCCTAGCCAGTTTATAGCCAGCATGTAATTTACCTTTTGCAGAATTTGCCCACTGTATTTACCATGTTGCAGTACTGTGTAACAAGGACTCTGAGCCAGAGTTCAAGGGAATTATTCCAGGATTATGTAACTGAGATCAGCATCTGACATCTTTTAATTATCAATGAGACTTTGATTGTGGGATGTTTGTATATGTGGGGAAAGTGCAAAATAAACCACCACAACAATAAAATAAGAATAGCATGAACAAAACAAGAGAAAGTATTTCATGGGACAATACCTAGAATTTTAAAACTACTGAACCAGTTTTATTCAAATTGTAATTCAGATTGGTAAATCTCTAGAGATTTAAGGATCAAGTCTACTCTGAAGACTGTGGGCCATATTCTCTCAGTTACACAAATGTAAATCCAATGTTGATCAATGGAAGTGACTGGAGTTATGGCATATTTATACCAATGGAAAAGAATTTATCTTCTGTCAATTGCAGTACAATGTACCATCTTATAGTATATATTGTATTATCGGAAACATTATATAGAATGTTATAAAGGGAGACCATATTTTAAAACATATGTAGAATTATACAACTAAAATTGGTTGTATAAATACAAGCTGTTCTATATAGTTATACAAGTACAAAGGAGCAGAGTTTTAAGATTCAGCTTGCAACATTACCTCTGTATTTTGAGGGCTAGATTTCTCAGCCTTTGTAATGAGGCTAGAATTTTGCATGGAATATTACATACAGCTGGCTGACTATTCAAAAAAAATATTTTATGAATTAAGAATTAAGCAAAAAGTAGCAATATCGACAGAATAATCTATGACAAGTCGTATTTTATCAGTTTCAATACTAAATAATACATTATACAGATTTTCTGTGTAATATATGGGCCAGATACTTAAGTGTCATAGATAAGATATCTCCACTAAAGTCAATGGAGCTACACTGATTTACACGACTTGAGAATCCATTCCATAATCTCATTTTTAATAAGTATTCTTGAAAGTAAGGGAGGTTCTTGTCCAGTGACTCCAAGTGATAAAGGTTAAGTATTGATAATACAGTGGTAAATTAAAGTCCCAGTTGTATAAGCACCAAGGACAATGATTTCTTCCCATTACCGTTTAATCCTTACCACTTATTCAATTTTCCTGTTATCAACTTGTCTTTTGAAAGCTGTCTCTTGGGGATATAGGGGTGGGGAATAATTTTTCTTTTTCACTTTGGTGAGGTTTTCTTATTCTAGAATTGATTTCTCATTTTAAAGTTCACCTGTATCCAAGCAGAACAAAAACAATTTACAAATAGTAGAAGTCTGAATCTTTGAAAATGAGATCTATTTACTCTGGTGCGTGCAGTCATTCATCCATTCTGAGTTCAGTGTATCAGCACAAGCTACATGGACTAGGAGTAAGTAACAGACAAATGCTACCCTAGGAAAGACTATTGCACTTTAAGAGCTTTATTCCTACACTGGGTTACGCTGTAAGATGGAGACTAGGGTCTGTCACTCTTTTAACATCATTTATTGATGACCCCTATTATGCCTTTAGAAAATTGCAGCATTTAAAAATCTTACCAGACATTTTGTTAATATATTAGCTTTTCCATTGTGGCTATGTTTTTTGTTTCTTTGTTTGTTTTCTTTCCTGATCTTTTGTACACACCTAGAGTGCTTGAGTCCATGAAGAGTGCTTTAGAAATTCAATATTATTTATTGATCAACTCTAAGAAAACATGACCCATTTCAGTTGGCTCAACTTCTGCTTTCTAAAAGAAATCTAGAAAAGAGACCACAAAGCTACACAAGGCCGAATGGCAATAGTGTATTCAAGGGTAAACTCAAGTAAACTCATTCAGGGAATATGAAGTTTAATTTAGGTTAGTTTACTCATTCCTATTTTTAACACTACACCACTGCTGATTGGTGCCTAAGCCAAAGGTTCTCAGACACACACCCTTCACACACCATTCTCATAGGATGAATTTCAGCCATTGGTAGAGGGACTGCATGGAAAAGAGGGAGGGGGGGATGAACATATGAGAGGGAAAGACACCAGTGGAACAAAGGGAAGTAGCAGTGAATGGTGTGAAGAGTGGGCCCAAAGTGAAGGTGAAAGACACCAGGGGCAGGGGAGAAGAGACAGGCTGCTGGAGTGAAGCAGGAAAAGGGACTGGGAAGGATGAACCAATAGCTAGGAAATGAAGGCAGATGAGAGATGCCTGGATTAAGTCATCTGGAAGAAAGGAAGCGGACAAGGCATTGGAAAGGGGTGGGAACTGGTAGTGGGAAGGAGGATGAGGTATGAGGAAGGATGGCCTGCATTCAAGCATGGGGATAGTGCATCACTACTGGTGCATCACCACTGGATGGAAGGAGATTCTGGGACAAGACAAGGAGGAAGGATCAGCTGGCAAGATGAGGTGTAAGGATTCTAATTTTTACCTGAAATGATCAGTTTTCTAATTCATACAGCAAGGAATATATGGTTGAAGTCTTTTCCCCAGGCCAGGCCTATATTTTTTTTCACATGCCCTTTTATTGTTGCATGCATGGCACCCGTTGCACCACTGTATCCCCAGAGGTACATGGCAGCATTTCCATCTTTGTATACATTGTCTGTTTTTGGTACCTGTGGACGCTGCATGCCAGAATGTAGTGGAGTGGGAAGCAAAATCATAGACTGGATTTTCAACTAAACTAAACTTTTCCATGGAAAGTGTTGGCTTTCCACATAAAATTTTGACTGTCAGAAAGTCAAATCCCCAAAACATTCAGTTTACAGGTTTTCAACAAGTCAAAATGTTCCATGGGGGGGAAAAGACATCATTTTTTGAGCACCTTTATTTATAGGTACGCAATAAGTTGCAAATATTATTTTAATGAATTTCAGGGCTGAGACAGTTTTTCTTTATTAAAACATCTTAATTATAATAGGGTTAAAATTGCATTTGCAATCCTTTGCTCTGTTATAATATGTTAAAGTTTCCCCTCATTAGACATCCCTCCATTCTTTCTGTAGTTAATAGACATATTTTACTTGATTTGTTACTCTCAGAGGAAGTTCTGGCAGAGTGTTCTGACCTATAGTCTATATTTAAGGGTTCAGCAGCTTTTTAGGAACATTCGTTGAGACTTTATTAATCTCCAATAAGCTTGACTCTTCCACTTCATTTCATGGTTGAATATAACAGTATTTGCTTCCAAGACTAATTATAGAAGGCATTGCAACAGTCAAAATTATGTCCCTGGCATAATTGAAATGGGCTTTGTTTATTTGCATGCTTTTATGTACCATCCAATAATACAATAAATAATGTCTCTGTTGTGCTGTCTATTTATTTCTGAGAAATTACATTTAAATTACTAATAGAAAAATATCCAAGTGAAATGGCAATCACAGCTTATATCTGATTGGAAAAGAGCAAATCCTCTGAATTAGCTAATATCCTAAAACAAACAGAAACAAGCAAAGTACATTTCACAAAGGAGATCTGACTTGACAATTTCCTGTAATAGGGGGTACAAGTAGTGTTTTGCATCCAGAATATCCAGATCCTGGATCTACTTCACTAAGCTTTATTTCTTTTATTTTTATAATTCTTATGTACATATCACTGGACAAAAAACAGAAATTATGCTTTGTTGAGTTTGGTAGTGGAGTTTATCAGCTATGATAAATCCATATGCATCACCAAAAGAGGAATTAATCTGTGGATGTAAAGGGGCATATGGCATCCTACCTGATATACTCGTGAGGGAATTCTGTGCCAAAAAACAAACAAACAAAAATCTGTGCATAAAATTTTAAAATTCTGTAAAATACTACGTATTTTATTTGTCAATAAATAAATGTGGAGCCTCCAGCATGGCAGTGAGAAGCACAGGCCGCTGGCTGCACAGAGGTGGGACACTCTGCAGACCTCCCTGGGACAGGGCCGGCTCTAGGTTTTTTGCTATCCCAAGCAAAAAAATTTTTGGCTGTTCTCCCCCCCCGACGCACACACTTTTTGGGGGGGTTTACGCATGTTTGCACTTTGCAGTTTTGTTTTGACTGTTTACAATTTAAAAAAAAAAACGAAAACAGAGAATTTGTAGTTAGTGAAATAAAACAATTTCCTACTAGTGTAATTTTAACATTTAATTTTAACAAAAACACAATTACAAACAATTTGAGTTCAACTATACACTGTAATGAAAAATGTTAGTGTCTTCCAGTTTCTCATAAATTAAAAGAATTTATATGAACTGAATTTTTCTGGTTTTTATACTTGCGTAGTCTTTTAATAAGTCAGTGAAATCTAATTTTTTTGCAATAGTGCTTTCAGTTGAAATTAATGCCAGTCCTGACATAAGATTTTGAGACATGGTGGACCTCAAATAATTTTTTAGTAATTTCAGTTTTGAGAAACTGCGCTCACCAGAAGCCACTGATACTGGTAATGTTAAAAGAATGTGTAATGCTATAGCAGTGGAGTGAAAAAATGTTCTTTGGAGTGAAAAAATCATTTCTTGCTATAAATTCTAATACTTTTAGAGGAGCAGTTTTAGGACTTATTAGCTCAAGTAAAGCTATTAATTCATCATACAATTCTACTGCATCAATGTCAGCAGTGTTATCAGTACTGAGCGCTAAATGTAGGTCTTGACACTGCTTCATGAGGTCTTCTTTGGAAAACTGATTTTTAATAAGTCCAATATCGTATAAAAATTCAAAAGTTTCACAATGACCATGCAACTGACAAAATCTTTCTTCAATGGAAGTTATAGCTACATCCAAAATACAATAGAAACATTCAACTTTAAGCCTTTCGTTTGGATCGAGAATAGGATCATCATGAGCCTGTTTTGTTTTTTTCCCGAGGACGAATGAATTGTTGAGGTGCAACGTTGGTTCAAAATCAAGATCCTCTGCTATTTTTGTGGCTTCTTTGACAGTTTCTTCAAATCCTTCATCTGAATGGTATTTTTTTAAATATTCCAGCGTTTTATTCAAAATCATCTTTGCCTCGGATATGTCTATAGTTATGTTCTGCATAACTTTGCTGGTCAAATTAATTTGATTTAGAATATTGTGCCAAATAACCGTGCAACATGAAAATTGAAACTGCATCATTTTCTGAGCCAATGTTTCAGCTTCATGTCGAAATGAAGGATCATACGACAAGTCCTGGCTTATTTCGAATAGTGCATCGTAAATCTCTCCTGATGAATATTGGAATGGTCGAATAGTTTCTATCCTGCTTTCCCATCTAGTTTTACTCAGAGGTTTAAGTGCAAGTTTTTGTTCAAGATGCTTCTTCAAGACTGCCCAACGGTGTGTGGAAGCACTAAAAAAGTTGTAAATTGCTTGCACTGTGGTAAAATATGAAATGGCATCTTTAGATGATTTGGCGGCATCACTGACAACCAAACTGAGCGAATGCACATGGCAAGGAGTGAAAAAAGCTCGATTGTTTAAATTCAATATTCTTTGCTGTACACCTGCATGTCATCCTCGCATGATTGAGCTGTTATCGTACTCTTGGCCGCGCATACTTTCTAAAGGTATTCCATAGTGTTCCAATCTCTGTAGAATTACATCTGTGAGGGCTTTCCCAGTAGTTTCGTTCACTGGTATAAATTCTAGAAAGTGTTCACAAATTTTCACTTCTGCATTTTCATCAATTTTCAGAAATTGTAAAACTATTGACATTTGCTTGGTTTTGCTCAGATCTTGAGTACAATCAACTATAATTGAGTAATATTTGGCATGTTTCAAATTCAATAAAATTTCATTACGCACTCCACTAGAAATTAATTCTATTATCTCATTTTGTATATTTTTACCCAAATAATGGGTGTGAATCTCTCCATCTTTCACTCTTCGTACATGCTCAGCCATAACATTATCAAATTTTGCCAATAACTCAACCAATTTTAAGAAATTTCCATTGTTATTCTCATATAAAATATCCGAGGATCCAGGGAATGCGAGGTACTGTTCGGCTAGGAAATTAATGATTGCCAGTAAACGTTCCAACACTGCTTGACAATGTAGAATTTCTGAATTTAGTTGACATTCCTGTACCGCATCGATTGTTGTACCGGTACATAATCTGTTTGACAGCTCAATCCAATTTGTCAATGAGCGTAAATGATTTTTTGATGTTTCATGTTCTTTCAAATGCTGATGCAAATTTTGCCAGTCATTAAAACCTACAGTTGCCAGAAGAATGTCCGAGTTACAGAACAGTTTGCAGCAAAAACAAAAAACTGCATCTTTGGTCTGGGAATACACTAACCACGATCTATTAATTTGTACCCCAGTTTTCATTTTTTTCTTCATAGTGGATGGCATAAATCAACGATTCGACTCATTAAATGGATATTCAAATGTAGGATCTAGTTTTGAAGGACCTTTTTTCACAATAATAATTTGCATTGTATCAGTAATTATTGTCGGCCACGTACTTGGATCCGATCCTATGTCAGTCTCTCCTCCTTCCAATAATTGTTCTTCAGTTTTAGATTTGTATAACAGTTTTTCATTTCTGGACTCTTGAGCTGAAGTAATCTTTGGATGGATTGTGATTGTTCGTCTTTATCAGTTAGTGAAGATAATCTTTGGTCAGATTGTTGTTCATCTTTATCAGTAGATAAAGGTAATCTTTGGTTCGATCGGTCTTCATCAGTTGATGAATAATCACCTTCAATGCATTGCTTAGAGCTTTCTCCTTGATTGTCGACTTTTTTGAAGTACGAGATAGAATTAGAAAAACTTTTTGCCGTTTCTCTCTTTGTTGCCGGTAAGCAGCACCAGAAAGTTATTTTCGTTTTTGTACCGGCATTTTAGCCCTATAACCACTGGCACCAACACGAAATGGAAATTAGCGCGAATGGCGCCGATAGGGCAGCACAGTACACACACGTAATCGTGATTTGAGTGACCGTGTCACAACGTGACATGATATTTTTCACGTCTCACTCCTATTACACTACTGTACTTGTCGTAGGTAAGGTGCTAGTCATTGGGGCAAGAGAGCTCCCCACGAGCTCGGATACACACTGGACCCAGCCCTGCTGGCGTTTTCCCAGTGCTGAGGCCGCCCTGCTGGGAGCCCGAGGGGCATGCAATGGAGAGAGCTCTGGGGCTGGAGGAACCAAGGAAGAGGTGCTGGGCTTGCTGGGCAGATACTGCCCCTCTCTGCCAGGTCGCTCGCCCCCTGCAGGAGGGGGAGGCAGAAGGAGACTCCAGGCACTGGAGTGCTGTGAGGGGCTGGGGAGGGAGGCAGCAGCCTATGGGGCTCCAACAGGCAGAAGCTCCACAGGGATCCTGGGGACCCTCCCACCTGGCCCGACTCTTAACTTGCTGCGGATCTGGCCTGAGGTGGAGTCATCTCCAGTCACCGCCGCTCCCAGGGCCAGGGGTTGGGGCTGCTGCTGGATCCCAGCCCTGCTCATCTTTGGGATTCGCCTTGGCCCTGGCACGAGCTGGGCTCAGCCCGGGCTGCCGCTCCACTCCCCTCTCCCCTCCCCTGGCAGGAGGAGGCGCAGAGAGGAGGAGGAGGAGGAGGCGGCAGAGGCGGGGACAAGCTGAGGAGGAGCAGACCGCCCGGGCGCCATGTTCCCCCGTCCTCTGCAGCCGGAGCAGGGCCGCGCTACTGGCTCCCGCCTGGGGGGTGGGCGCTGACTGTGGGAGAGTGGCGCGAACAAGCCGAGGAGTGGCCCGTCCTCTGAAACCAGGACAGGACCATGCTAGCAGCTCCCGCCGCTCTCCCACTGTCAGCGCCCACCCCCCAGGTGGAGCCGGTAGCGCGGCCCTGCCCCGGCTGCAGAGGATGGGCTGCTCCTCAGTTTGTTCGCGCCGCTCTCCCGTGGGCAGCAGCCACCCTGCCCCGCGAGGCGTAGCCAGTAGCGCAGCCCTGCCCTGACTGCAGAGGACAGGCCGCTCCACGGCTTGCAGCGGCGGGGACAAGCCGAGGAGGAGCTGTCTGTCCTTTGCAGCCGGGGCAGGGCCGTACTACCAGCTCCCATCTGAGGGTGGGGTGGCCGCTGCCCACGGGAGAGTGGCGGGAACATGCTCCCCACTTAGCCGGCTCCGTGCCCCGCCGCACCCGACAGGAGAACAGGATCCAACCCAGGACGCTGCTTGAGGTGAGGCCCCAGCATTTTGCCGCCCCATACATTTTGCCGCCATAGGCACCTGCTTGTTTAGCTAATGCCTAGAGCCGCCCCTGCCCTGGGACATGGACTTGGTGGTGAGGCTGCACTTGACCTTGACACAGCGCAAGGGCCAGGCCTCCCCAGAAACACCCCAGGGCCCTGTGCCTTCACAACAGGTGCACCAACATAGCAAACGAAAGGGAAAGAGTCTTGCATGCACACCAACCCCTGAATCCTGATCCCAGTATGGGGTAAGCAGGTTCAGCCCTGTAGGATCCAAGTGTGGAGGGGCTTAGTGTGGGGGGATCCAGGTATGGGGTGAAAGGGTTCTGTGGGGTGAAATCTGGGTGTGGGCAGCTCAGTGGGGTCTGGGTAAAGGGGGGAATGGGACTCTATGGGGTGTCCAGGTGAAGGTGGTTAGGGCTCAGTGGGAGGGGGGGAAGGGGGAGTCTGTGAGTGGGGAGATGGGACTTGCTGGGGGGGTGGAGCTCAGTGGAGTGGGGGTCCAAGTGCGGGGGGCTTGTTGGGGTGGTCCAGGTGCAGGCAATGTGGGACTTTTCAGGGTGGGGGTTCAAGTGCAGGAACTCAGCGAGGGATGGTCTGGGTGCAACGGTGAGGTCCAGATGCAGGAGGGGAGGAGCTCAGCGGGGAGCTCTGGATGCAGGGTGTGAGATTCGGTGGGGTGGGGGTTTAGGAGTGGGAGGCTTGGGGTGGGGGTTCAGGGAGCGGTGGGTGAGGCTAGGCAGGGGGTCTGAGTATGGGTGGCATCTGGATGCCTGGGGATTGTATTAGACAGTGGAGAAACTTTCTGTATAGTGACTCCTCCCCCTGTAGCTGAGGATCGATAGCGGCAGGAACTGGGGAGCCGTGTGAAGTTGATGAGGTTTCTGGGTGTGTGTCTGAGGAGAAGGGGAAGTCCCATTCTCCACTGCCCCCAGCCCAGCTGGGACTAGCAGCTCAGCACGGCACAGGGTAGAAGCCACTGGCTCTCGCCACTCCTCGCAGTGATTTACCTCTCCACTGGCTGCTCTGGGCTCCCAAAACAATGCACCCATGCTGCTGGAGAGGGGTGCAAACCACTCTTTGGGCTTTCCTTTGCTTCCCCATCAGAAGTCATTTTTCTGCAGGAAAGCATAGAAATCTGTGGGGGCCATGAATTCTGTGTGCACGCAGTGGCACAGAATTCCCCCAGGAGTAATGCTAATTTTTAGCTCAACTGGATTCTAAACTGTGTGTCAGGACAGCTATGTACACCATCTACACCAGTACTAGAACAAATAGGAAATGGTCTGACCAGAAGTGATATCTGAACTCTGTGCTAGAAGGAAGCATGTTGTAATGCTTAATTGCTCTTGATGATATTTGGTTTTCAATTCCACGGACTTCCTGAGTGACCTTCTTTAAGTAACTTAACCTCTTTGTGTCTCAATTTCTATACTTGTAAAATTAAATATTGATGGTTCTAAGCCCTTTGAGATTCTCGGATGCAAGGTGCTACACAGGAATTATGTTCTAATATATTGTGCCTTAGGCCATATCTACACTTACTGGGGATCAACGCTGCTGCAATCAATGCAGTGAAGGTTAATTTAGCGGGTCTAGTGAAGACCTGCTAAATTGACCACAGAGCTCTCTGGTTGACTCCAGTACTCCATCAGAATGAGAAGAGTAAGGTAAATCAATGGGAGAGTGTCTCCCATTGATGCAGCACAGTGTAGACACTGCAGTAAATTGACCTAAGTTACGTCAACTCCAGCTATGTTATTCACTTAGCTGGAGTAGCATAATTTAGGCCAATTTACCCCAAAAGTTTAGACAAGAGCTTAGTTATTTATATCCTTAGGGATCAAGCATGTGTACCAGGAACACAATTCTTGATAGAAGTTATTCCAAACACACCTTGGAATAAACAAGACTCAAATGCTCAGAAAAGGAGCTGTCTGCCTACTTGTCAATTTATACTGCTAAATCAGAGATCCAAAGATTAGAAATTTACAACTGATCCAGAGATTCCAATGCAAACTCCAGCATGTCTATTTGTGACTCTCCTTGAGGGACTTTGGACTTATAAACTAATAACAATGGCATTTTTCATTTTTATATCACCTTTCATCTGATGATCTCAAAATGCTTTACAAACATGAATGAAGTAAGCTTCACAACATCCTCATGATGTACATAAGGGAGAAACAGGAATCACTCAGTTCCTCACTCCCCACTGAAGTTGATCTACCTCTGTGATGGCTCTTTAAAAATTCACAGCAGCACTATAAAAACAATTGAGACAGGATGTGAAAAAAATAATACCATATTCAATTAAATCTGCAGGAATTTAAATAGGCAGAATGTAACTTAGTTGCAATTTGCATAGAACATTAGAATTAGTGCCCCATACTTTATGAAAAATGTCATGAAAGTTTGAATTAAAAGATATTGCTAGAAATTCAGTTTTATCTAAAAGAAATTAAGTCAGATTAATTGTGGATGGGAAGGCAATTGAAAATTGCACTTTTGTGTGCCAGCCTGGCATGTTGTGCTCCAGTGGGGCTTAATCCTGGGTGGAAGACAGGTAATGTTTCTACCTCCTCTTGGGTCTCATGCAGACTGGATATTTGTACATTGAAACAGGGTGCTTGCACAGACAAATAATCATTTAGGCTACATCTACACTACAAGGGGGGGGTCATTTAAGATAACCAAATTCAGCTACGTGAATAGCATAGCTGAATTTGACGTATCGCAGCCGACTTACCCCGCTGTGAGGACGGCGGCAAAATTGACCTCTGCGGCTTCCCGTTGACGGCGCTTACTCCCACCTCCGCTGGTGGAGTAAGAGCGTCGATTCAGGGATCGATTGTCGCGTCCCGTCGGGACGCGATAAATCGATACCCGAGAGGTCGATTTCTACCCGCCGATTCAGGCGGGTAGTGTAGACCCAGCCTTAGATGCCCAGATAGCCATTTGTACACATAAGCATGGTGACTGCACACACAAGTTAGCCATGCAGGTGCATATGTATTTTTTAATATAGTGTCCTTAGCGTCCCAAAAGCATTTATACCTCTCAAAATGTTCAATGCTGTTTCTTGTTTTAAATGGCATATGATGTTTCTGAAGGGCCAAATTCTGCCCTCAGACTCTCATACATGGGGTCTAGTGATGTCATTAAACTGCCTGTTTAAATATATTGAATACCAATTAAATTCTTGATGCAGAATTGATACACAAATGCACCTTGATATGAATGCATCACAGGACTCAGGGGCCACTTTTTGCCCTTAGACGGTCCCTTGAGGAGCCTAGACATCAGATTATAATTCAGTAACTATAAGGAATACTTGTTAAACACTTCTACTATTGTTTTGATAATATTCCAAATAATTTCTCTTTTTTATTTTATTTGCTGCTTTTCTCTTATTTTCAGTCTTTCATACTGGAATAGAGGACATTTTATTGGTATCACATTCAGGAACTGAGGATTAGATTTTCAAAAGAGCTCAACTGTCATTCAGACACCTAAATGAGTGGCCAGATGTTCAAAAGTGCTGAACATTTACCCCCTTCTGTTGTATCTACTTCATTTAGGTGCCTAAGTGAAAGTGGTTGGGTTCATGTTAATTGAAAGAAACTCGGGATTTCCACAGTGTCCATAAACTAGCAGAGGTACAATGGGCACACATCTCCATCTATTTCACAGCCTTTTATAAAGAAGTTTTAGAAGGGGGGGGGGGATAACAAATGTAGATATTTTCATGTAGAAAATACTAGCATGCCATAATCAGAGTGCTCCATCTAATGCTATCCCTCTTTCAGATGCAGGATTATCACTTACTGACATCACAAGTAAAGTGCTCCAGGCAAAGAATATTGCAATGCTATCTGCTGTAGAACACTGTTTTTTAATTATGGTAATAACAGAACAGTACTAAGTTATCAGCAGTGTCTAAATCATTGTAGTACAAAAAGTTGAAATTGATGTAAATGGCAAAAGAAAAATAATAATTATGTTGAGTTCTGCTTTTAATAATGGAGTTATTTTGTAAAATGCAGAATATAGCACTTCTTCATGATTGAGAGCTGTTACACTGCTTCTGATAGAAAAAAAATGTACTAGCTTCCATCATTGTACAATATACCGCTTTAAAATGCTCACAATGCTTGGATGGAAATAGCAGCTTTTCAAGGCCTGATCTTGCAAGATACTCAGGGTCATGGTTATAGGGCTGGTTGTATCTCTTCTGGTCTCTCTGGTCACCCTCTCATATGTCAGACCTTGTGCCTTTACCTCTCCTGGAATGGAATTCCACTGTTCTTCCAAATTTAGGCCAGTTCTGGGCTACATACTCTGAGTATTGACCATGCTTACCCAGCAGATCCAACTGGGGTTTGCACCGGCAGTTCTTCCCTTAGGGAATCTGTTACCAGGGGCATATAGTTACCAAAAAAGCCTCCCCAAACCAAAGTCTTGTTTAAACATAACAGTAGGAATAAAACAGAATCTTTAAAAAGGATTTTAAAATTTAAAAATGGTGTACACACATGTTTATCTTACCCAGAGACCTTGTGTCCTTGGGTAGAGTCCCTGAGAAGACTTCATTTTCCAGTCACCCTCACCCTCGTGGGGTCAGGAGTCAGTCTTCTTATAACAGCCTCTCTGACAACCTAGAGAGAGGTCACTTTTTATGCAGCCAGATTCTTCATTCTCTCAGTTTGCAGGTGTTTGGCCTGCTGTTCTGTTTGGTAGACTCAGTAGGAGATAGAGTAATTCTCCTCATGGCCAATGGCTTTTCCCATTGTCTTGTAACAACCCCCAACTGTTTGTTGAGGGGACTCTTATTCTGAATTATTATTTTGTCTTCCTGTTTGTTTCCCAGCAGCCCTATTGATTTAACTCAATACAGTAACAGACAGTAAACATCCCAATAATCAGATCAACATACACTATTCATAAATTATTATTGAGCAGCCATACTAAGCACTTCCTGATAGGTCCTTAACTTGTAATGGACCAAACACTGAGCCCTTTACATTGAATTTTTCTTGTAATACTCAGTCATCACACAGGTGAAAGTCCCATTGAAAACAATGCGAAATTCACATCAAGAAGAACTGGTACAGGCCTCAGGCTTTGACTCACTGACCTCAATAGAATTTTAAATTGCCCAGTACAACTCAAGGGGATCTCCACACCTTACAAGACAAACTCTTAAGGCTCAACTCTGAGCTCAACCAAATCAACGTACAATTCCATGGTACAGAAACAGGCCTTTAGACAGCAAGGCCAGCATTGTTTCAATTTGCAGAAATTTTAAACATTCTTTACTGCATAGTTCATGTATTACTGACAAATAGTGACCCAAAAAGAAAGAGAACAAAAAAAACCAGCCATATAAATTGCTCCTGACGTATCTTTTCATGATCTGATTATGCACATAAAGCAATCCAGTCTGCTTTCCTTGCATAGATTAAGTGAGCTATAATTTTTATATTTGGTGTATAAATGTCTAGACTGTGTTGTTGACAATAGATAAGGTACTGTATAATATACCAATAACTTTAGCACTGGATTAACATAAATCTAGGGTGGTTATGGGAAATACTATTAAACTTTGGGACACTGAGTGCTTTCATCTAACATTTTGCTCCATATGCCCTGTTTCAGATAAACTATTTTTTTCTGACAGCAGATTGTACCTATATAATCATCTAAGTTATGAACCAGAATATTTTGAAATAAATGTAACCTCATTTAAACTCTCCCAGTCCCATTCCACTGTTTCCAGGCCTACTTGTCTCTTGGGAACACTTCAGACACAAGCTCATTTAAATTAATATTAAAATGTTAATAATTAATTATAATGATATATTGCATTTATATAGGGTGATTTTCAGCATTAATGCACTGGTCCACACAAGGGCTAAATCACCACTTAAGTTCTGTGTTAAAAGTTTAGGGACAAATTCCCAACCGCTGCTGAAGTCTTTTTGTATCACAAAGGGATCTTAAGCTAGCCCTTTAGGGGACCTATGCAAATTCCCCAAGCATGGATCAAGGAAAGAGAAAAATGTCTTAGTGATGCCTCACCTTTTCCTTCTTAGCTGCAGTGACAGCTAAGAAATGTAGTCCTTAAGTCAGTCTTGTGTTGGTTCCCTCAGTGAGTTTTGCTTATAGTACATCTGAGGATAAACAAGATGCATTTGGCCACACCAGCTGCATATATAACAGTGGCATGGGATATAAGGTGGGATTTCCTGAATGTTCAGGACCTAGAATGTCCTGCAGCGTCAAAGAGATCAATTTGTACCCATAGCATATCAGACAGTTTTTATTTAGTGTTAAAAGAGTCTAGTTCATTTACTATTGGTTAGTAAGTAAATACAAATAAAATTAGGAAGAATTGAGGTAAATCATCTTTTTAAGGAGAAAATGCAAACACCAGTTTGAGCAGACTTCACCCAATTTGAGGATAATTTTTAAAATACCCACAATTTCTATTTTGTTTAATTTCCAGAGAAAGTAAAAAAAAAAAAAAAGTTGACCTGATATTTACTGAGACAGAGGCAAGGAAGTTTGAGTTGTGTATTTTATTATATCGTCACATGGACAAAAAGGACTTAATTATATTGTATGCAAAATTCAATGTTCAGCATGCTGGTTCTAGGGCTGGTCAAACTATTAGGAACTTAATTCCTTTTCATGTTGTGAATAGTTTGCTACAACCAATTAAGATTTTTTGTAAACATACACTGGTGGCTATTGCTCTTTGCAAGCTGGCAACACCTGACAGCTACTGGTCAATTGCAAACCAGTTTGGGGTTGGGAAATCATACTGGAAGCTGTTGGGATGGTGGTTCCACAGGTTTGTCAGGCTATCAATACTGTAATCTCCCCAGCGGTGGTTGCCATAACCAAAGTCCCTGAAATTATAGCAGGATTTCAGAGGATGGATTTCTGAATTATGCAGTGGTCATTGATAGAATGCACATCCCAATACTTTGCCAATCAAAAGGGGCCAGTGTATACATGAATTGAAAAGTTTACTGTTCACTCATTCTCTAAACAATTTATGTGTATTGTAATAATCATTCAAGACTTGAACCTGGAAAAAACAAGCATGAGTACTTTGATTCATGTGTATAATCCCACTGACATTTTAAATTATGATTATTATTATTTATTTGTATTACTACATAGTCCTGGAGCCCTAGTTAGTGGACTACATACTTGAATGACATTACTTACGCTGCAGTGCATCTGATGCTTCTCCGTGTGCACACAAGCGCTTATGTCAGAGTAACTTATGTCACTCAGGGAGGTGGAATATTCACACCCCTAAGCCACATACGTTTTGTTGACATAGGCTAGACATAGTGTAGACATAGCCTGAGGTATCTCACAACCACCAGAATCTCTTCTCACTGTTTATACTTATCTATATTTACATGCACACATGCACACACACACACACACACACACACGTGTATGTATAGTGTATGTGAGTGAAGAGATTTAGCTAGACACAAAATATATGCATCCTGCTGTTTTTGTTATCAGTATATTTAATCTCATTCCCAGGGAAGGGGGTTATGAGAGCGAAGATAAAATGTTAGATTAAACAAATGCTAGGCTGGTACCCTAACTGATACACACATTTCTTTCCTTGTACAATTCCAGTTATCTGTTCGTGAAATCTGCTTTCTTGGACTTCTGATGAAGTGGGTTTTAGCCCATGAAAGCTTATGCCCAAATAAATTTGTTAGTCTCTAAGGTGACACAAGGACGCCTCATTGTTTTTTCCAAGTAAATGAGGCATTTAGAAAGAACTATTTAATTCCTGGGATAGTTTACATATGGAATACATTGGCAGGCTTGGCCATTAAAAGAAATAACATGGATGAGTTGAAGAGACAGAGCGGATGTCAAAGAGTGTGAGAGAGAATCAAAAGGTACAGAGTCAAATCAGGGAAGTGTCAGTTTTAATGTGGTGACCTTGTTAAGAGGTCTTTTCTGTAAAGCAATCCTTTATTAATTGTATTCATATCACTACATATTTCAGTACATTGTTTGATACACAAATGGTGGAAGACCACAATATTGTAACAGAGAAAAAAACAGGCCTGGATTCTTCACTAGGCTTTCACATTGGGATAGCTGTCTGTTAGGGGCGTGAAAAATCAACACCCCTGAGAAACATACCTATATCGCCCTAACCCCGGGTAGACAGCACTAGGTCAATGGAAAAATTCTTCAGTCAACCTTGCTCCCACCTCTTGGGGAGATGGATTACCTATGTTAATGAGAGAATCCCTCCCATCAGCATAGGTAGCATCTATACTGAAGCTGTTATAATATTGTGGTTTTCCACCATTTGTATATAGAAAAATGTACTGAAATGTGAAGTGATATGGAGAAAACCAATAAAGGATTGCTTGCAAGAAAAGGCAATATATTACATGCAAGACAATCCAATATGCTCCTGTATTTCTAATTGGGACTGGTATTATTTATTTGTATTATAATGACACCTAAGTGCCCCAGCCAAGATTTGGGATCCATTATGCTAGGTGTCATACAATCACATAGTGATAGGCAGATGCTAACCTGGAAGAGTTTACAATCTAAATAAACAAGAGGGGCAAAAGTGGTGAGGGGAAACAGAAAGCCAGAGAGGTTCAGTTACTTGCCCAAGGCCATGCAGAAGGTCAGAGGCACCGTTAGAAATAGAATTTTTGCCTCTTGACCCACTGCTCAGTGCCCTATCTGCTCAACCATGTCTATCTGTACCTGATCAATGAATAAAAAAAGACTTCAGTCTCCATGCCTGTTAATCCAGAAGGTTTTACAAGCAGTAAATTCTCCAAAAGAAAAAAATAAATTTCAAGAAGAAAGGAAGCATTATTAAGAAAAAATCAATGAAATCCAATATTAAATTTAAAGGCACCTTGTTTCCTATTATACTTGTAGTTTCCATTGTTCCATTTCAGTTCAACCAGACTTTTATTGTAATCATTTATTTTCAGAAACAATTCATGTTTGCTTATTTTTTGGCACCATTAGCAATGGCTGAAATCAATGGGAACAGATTTACAATAAGCTTTCAAATAAATCCTTTTTGTGGGAGAGACTAAGAAATAAGTCCCAGTAGATGAGGTACGAACAAATTTCATTTTGTAGTCCCTGTTATCTTCTATTGTAAATATTTTAGACTAATTTCTTTCTTTGCTGAATTAATGGCCTGGTATTTCATTTTTAGTCACAGTAAAGTCATCTGAGTGAAGCAGATGCCAACTTTGTAAGATGGATAAATACGAGTTGCTTCAGTTTTTCAGAAAACAGTTATTTGAAACATGTTCATTCACCCAAAATCAACAAAAAATTAAATTATAATATCCAGCTGAGTCTGCTCCAAAACACTGGGGAAGTATGCTAAGGATAGAAATGCATTCCAGTCTGAAAGTGCTTGCAATAAAAATACGAAGCATAAAGTTGTAACAATTTCAGTGGTAAACATAGTCACCAAGTCACACTTGCCTCTCCACCCAAATAAATAAAATGATAAACAACATTTTGACAAGTATGGAAAATATGTTTATAGCAGTGAATTCTTCTAATACGTAGGTAAAAATCAAGTCTGCATTCTGCCTGTGATTCCCAAGGTACAATGACTGACATATTTATTATGTGAACTACTACCGATAAACTATCTTTTTAATTCAGTTTTTGCGCAAATCTGCTTTGACAGAAGTGAACATGCTTACAAGGCATATAATTCCTTCTTTACACAGAGTATAATTACTAAAGGAATTACTGATCTAAATCTACATAGTCATTAATTGAAAAAGCTCATCTTTCAACAAAGAACATTCTAATAACCTTCGAACCCAGCTGGCAAACTTCCCTTTAGCAGGTTTGTTTGTGGGGGTTTTTTAAATTTATTTATTTACAACACTTTTTAAGTTCCATTTCCTTGGACATATTTGCTGAAGTTGCCAAACCTTTATTTCATGATAAACTTTTATCTCTTTCTTGTAGCGCACAAAAGGATTTCAAATCCAATGTTTTATTCATTTTTCAAAGTCCAAAGCTCCATAAAAGCCTCTGAAGGTTTTTCTTTTCTTTTTATTTTTTTTCTTTGCTAGCAATCAGCAACAATAAGGCTCTTGTGATGCTCTAAATACAAGTCCTTTTCCCCGCTTGGTGTTAAGGAGTCTGCCTTCTGACTGATGCTGTATTGGATTCTAAGAGGAGATCTGTAGTTTGGAGTTATTTTGCCCTAAAAAGAGCTACTCTGTTTCAATCTCTCACTTTGTCATGGTAGCAAAGGGAAAAGGTGAAAGGTTGCTGCTAAGAATTTGAAAGGCTTGTTTCTCTTCACTATCAGCAACTCATCTCACTGACTTTCACTGAAGCCACAAAGAGTGAGTCCAAATCAGTTAGGTCTGCTCACAAAATAGCTGAATACTGTATATGCCTTAGAAAGAATGAATAAGATGAAAACAAGAAAATAATGTTATGTGGTTATGACAAATTACTGGGTATCTCTTTTCTAAAAAAGAATACTTTAAAAATGTTTTGTTTCAAGTTTTCCAACAAAAATAAATATTCTAGGTTTTTCTTTGAATATTTTCCATGAAAAAATTATGAAAGAAATGGAAAAAAATATTTGTGTGTGGAAATGTTCCATTTTTTTAGTGTTTTCATACCAAGTTCTACATGTTATTCATAGCTTTCACACATATTCATAGATTTTAATGCCCAAAGGGATAACTTGACCATCTAGTCTGACCTTGTGCATAACACAGGTCATAGGATTTCACCCAGTTCCTCTCTATAGTGAGCCCAATAATTTTGTATTTGAATAAAGTACACTTCCCAGAAAGGTATCCATTATGTGATCAGTATGATTTTAATTCAAAATATTACAATTTCTGGCACAAGTGGGGGGGCTTTATGTCAAGTGCTAACATTTTCTCAACAAGGAAGAAAAGTTCAGGGCACCTGGAGTACTGTGGTGCTCTCTGTCCTTAAGAGAAAGTATTTCCTACTATTTTCTTATGGCAGGAATTGGTGGGAAGGCAGGATGAGAAGACAAAGGTCCAGAGGAGAGGAAGTGGTTTTGGCTTTCAGGACTACAGTAAGATTGTTCATTGCACATCCATTGTCTGAGAAGCAGCTGGGCCCAGGTCAAAACACAAAACAAGCTGATAGGGCAGGATTGTCTTGCCTCCACTCAAAGTCATTTTTGTGGCAGGTGGAACTAGTTGAGGAAGTCACATATGAAAGGAGGAGGAACTCCTCTATTCTTCCATCAAGTGAAAATTCAACCATGAGAGGGAGGTCAAATCTTTCCCATCTTATTCACACAGGTTTTTGCCCTAAAATCAATAGAACAAATAGTCTGAGTAAGGTGAACATGATTTTGCCCTATGCCCAGCACACACATTTTTCTCTGCATCATAACTTTGCAGGAAAGAGAAAAGTGAAAGAAAGAATTGTGACTCAGAGAGGTTGAGGGGGCCCAACAGGCAGGACTTCACAAAGCCCCAAGTGAAGGCCACAAAGCCCCAAGTGGCTGAATAGAAGCTTACGCGTAGATTGGTTTTGCATAACTTTAAAAGGAAACATTACTCTCTTTAAAAGGCATGTTCATCAAATGGTACTAGTGAGCGCAAAGCAGTCTTGTGGGTAAAGCACAGGCCTGAGACATGGAATAGCTGGGTTCATTTTTTGCTGGGTTCAATTAACTTTCTGTGTCACTTCCTGGAAACCCTTTGTTTTCAGTCCTGCACTGCACACATGTGGGTGGAGACATGTGCCTGTATGACGCCCCATTAACTTCAGTAGGGCTCTGTTCGACACTGAGGTATTTCTATGAACATGCAGTTGCAGGGCTGGAGCCTTAATCATTCTGCACTTCAGTTCTTTATCTGTAAACTAGAGATAAAAATACTTTCCCACATTAGAGGGGTGTTGCAAGGATGATTAGTTAAATGTTTCAAGGATGCTCAGGTACTCAGAAGAAAGCCTACAAACAAGTGAAATAAACATGTCCCTCATCATCATCAGCCTCTGGACAAGAAGATATTTACAGATTGTTTTTAAAAAACACTTCACAATGAATCATTAAAGTGGTCAGCAAACACACAAAATCCAACCATGGTGCATATATTTTCCAGAAATGCAAAATCAGTGAGTTCCTAAAATCATAAATCAGAGAATTCTTTAATGCGACCTTTTAAAAAAATGAAACCAATTTTTATAGCAATTTTAATGGATTTTTTCAACCTATTTGGACTATAATTCAATTGTTTTTTATTATTAATCAATTATAGAAAAAATCCAAGAATAATCTTAAATTAGGACAAGTCTAGTGGATTCTACTCCTTTCTCATACAAAACAGTGCATTTGTCTAATTTTCTCTTTTTTAAATTTTCACGTATTCTATAATGTCATCACATGATGGACATGCATGATAAATACTAGGATTTCTCACAGCTTCTTTGTTTTCCATGAAGGTTTTACTTGTGTTCCTTTAAATATCAAAATTCTGGCCTTTTGACCTGGTCCAAAGCTCATTGATGTCAACATTTTTGAACACTCAGTCATTAGCATTTTACATGGAGGAGTCATTCTGTTCTTCATGATGGATTGCATTGACTTTATTAAGATAGCACTTGGTCCACAAGTAATGAAATATTTTTTTTCATTTGGAACTGAAATAAATATACAATTAAAGTGAACAATCCCAACACATGTCTTATCCAGCATTCCTCACCTGCCTCAAATTCCTACTAAACCAGCTTGCTCCTCCAGTGTAATTAATATAGCACACTGTGTCGAATAACGTTGACTTCCTTCTGCCCTGTGCGCGCGCGCGCACACACACACACACACACACACACACACAAACACACACACAAATTGTTTGGCAATACTCTCTTGCTTCCATTCCCATCTGCAGATTGAATGACTTATGACTGTCTACCTCCTGGTGTTACAATCCTGATGCTTTTCTCCCTAGCTGGCGGCCTGATGTTACCCACTCTTGTATGATGTCCTATAGTGTTGCCATCAGATACCATTGGCAGTGCTGACTTCCTGGCATTTCACTCTGGATGCCCCATCTACCTTATCCATGTGCCAAATACTTATTTTATTCTATAACTTTTTGGGCCAGATTGCTACTTCATCAGTTTCACATACGTAAATTCCTGCTGTGCCAGGACACTCTTCACCATCAGTATAGATGGTGTGGCTGAGACGTCACAACCATCTCCTATGCCAGTTGTCTCCACGACTGTAATGTAATGGGGAGTCTCTCGTGTATTGTTGGCATGTTGGTAGCAGGATGGTGCATGGTGGAGCTTATCCCAATGAAGGAGATTAGGGTAGGTTCGGTGTCCAAAGATCGTGGAATCACAACCTGTTCCCTGGGGCTAAAACTGTCCACTATGTCCAAGTGACTGGGGCCTTTGCTATCCAAACGTCCATTTTTTTCCCCAAAATATTCAGACATCAGGAACTCATTTAAAAATATCTGGGCCTGGTCTGCAAAGCTTCATTCATTCAATGACTCCTCAGTCATGTGAATAGTCCCACTGACAATTTGGACTGCTTGAGGGAGTAAAGCTTTGAAGGATCTGGCCCTATATTACAAGTAGCCAACATCTTCCTTCTCTTCCTGCCATTCATAGCTACTTAATTCCCATCAAGGCTGCTGCTATGAAGTAAATATAATAGTAATTAGAAATAGAAAACTACATTTGCTCTAGGGTATTATAGCAAATTGTTTTGAAGTTTTTTTCCTACTATGTCAGAATTTGTTCAGATGTTTTTACTTTGATATCTTTTGTTTTGTTTATTTTTTAAAACAATCCTATATTCTTATCTGTTCATTCAACAAATTCTGCCTTTTATTTCATAAAACAATATCCTTATGCTTAAAAGCTAAAATGGCAAAGAATGATATACACAAGCACAGCTAACTCAATAAACTTTGGGATCCAAAGCTGCTAGAAAGGAAGAAAACCAGGAGTAAATTTTAGACCCAGCGCTAAGGCCCACAGTGCTCAGTTACTCACCCTTCCAATTTCTGTGACCCTTAAAGCAGTTATTTAGTATTTTTATTATGATAGTGCCTATATGTTAGGCAATGTACAAACTAGAGCTTATTGGGAATTTTCTGTGAGAACAATTTCCTCAATGGAAAATGCAGTTTCTGCATAACTGACGTTTTAGTTTTGCCAAAAATAAAATAAAATAATGGATTTTCTGTCAGGAAAATTGAAATGACATATTTTGGTTTGGGTCAGTTTAGATTCAAAACACTCAATGTTTTGTTTCAAATCAGTTCAACATATTAAACAGCTTTTCCCTAACAATGCATTGCTTTAAGAGAGTTACAGATCAGGCACCATTTTCTCCTATAGGCTCACTGGAGGACTGCATTTCCCACAGTGCAATGCTGATCAAGCTGTATGGTGCATCTGAGGGGCAACATGATTCTGGATGCAAAATGGGACATGTAATCTGGCCAGAGCCTGTCCCATAGAAGTGAATGATGGCATAGGACTCCAGAACTAGAACCCTCATGGAGCAATGGGAAAATGCAGTTCAATGTTGAACTGACTTGAAATGAAGCATTTCAGGTCAATTCAACAAAATGAAACAAAACATTTCAATTTTATGAATATCAAAATGTTTTGTTTTGTTTTCAAATTTCAAATATCCAGATTATTTATCAAAAATGTCAAAACAAAACATTTGGACATTTCCAATATCCATAGTTGGATAAATTGATAGAAACCACAGATTGCTAGTCCTGAGATGATTGCTTCTGTTCTCCTTTGCAAATTCACCATCAACTGAGTCATTTCAGAAGCAAAAATCAACCTGATAATTGATGCCTTTGGTGCATATTTGCAGGATAAAGAACTAGGTAAAAGGTGGGAAAGGGCCTGGGAGAACCAATAGGGGAGTGTTGGGGTCCACTAGGTATAGCTACCAGGTAACTCGGGAGAGCGGAAGGCCAAAAGTGTCGATGAAACTCTTTTGCTCTGGGCCTACCTGAGCCACAGTGACTCCATCTTGGGAACTCTCACCTACTTCTATGCTAACTGCTTACATGCTCTGAAGTAGGCTGAAGCAGAAATGTAATGTCAGATTTTTAGCAGATGGCTGCAGTTTCACTCACAACTAGCAGAAATAACAGAGATAAGAAGCGAGGGAAAGGAGGGGTAGTTAGTTTGCAGGCGTCTAATCCAAGGTTGCAAAGACTGAGAAAGTTTTCTCACAAGCTTATGTACAAAAACAACAAGGAGTCTGGTGGCACCTTAAAGACTAACAGATTTATTTGGACATAAGCTTATGTACAGTTTATTGTAACAGTTGTCTGGAAGGGAGGGGTAAGGGGGAACAGCCAGACAAAGAGATGTATGTAAACAGTTTGGAGTATAAAAGATAAAAGTTGTTTGTATTTGTGGCACTTGATTTGAGACATGCTGGTCTCCTAGTGCCATTTCAGAGCTCTGAAATAAACTTGGCTTGCTTTCTCCCCTCGGTGTCTTTATTGGTGCCAAGCACACCGGGCGACGAACCCCCTGTTTGCCATCTCGGGCCCAGTTCTGGGCAGGCAACAGGAGGGAGGGAGGGAGAGAAAAAGGAAATCCAAGAATTTCTCATGTTCAACTGTTTATTAAGAAAGATAAAAATCACTTCTCATTTTTGCATCCCGAGTGGCATTATACCTTTCTTAGGCTTTTGCATTCCTCAACCCCAGAGCCCCAACTGAAATGCCTTGACCCACTCTGAGGGGAATTCAGGCATCTGATAAATCCTTAAAGAAGAGTAATTTCATCTTTCCTGAAAAAGGTATTACGGTACACTCATGTAGTTTCTTTATCAGGGAAATGCATGAAAATCTAATTATTCATAAATCAGACCCTATGAACTCAGGGCCAGTCTTTTTTCATACTGAATTCTAAAACTGAGAAATTACTTAGTCACAGTGGCTGAATAGAGGATAGAAAACTACCATCCAGTATTCTAATGCAGACTGAATGATGAACACCAAGTGTTACCCCGAAGGGACTCTGTGTGTGTGTGCGCGTGTGTGAGAGAGAGAGAGAGAGAGAGACTCTGCAAGGAGCATGACTCATAGTCAGAATATAGTTTGTTTTTTCCTGCTGGCTAACAGAGACAATGAAACAGTGAGAATAAATAAATAAATAATAATAAAAAATCGATCACTGCAGGATCATAATATTATTCATTCCCAAGAACAGCAACTTCCTACTTCCCTTCCCCCATTGCCATAAGCTCTTTTTTATGGTCCAAAGGTCGTTTTACTTTTCTGTATTCCACTGTAATGATTAATACACTGTAGTAACATGATTATATGCTATAATGCTTTGCACCTTTGCTATAGGATAGTGCTTTTTTATTATTTTTTCCTTAAATAAGGACGTTTCTCAGACCCAATTCCATGTGAAAAAAAAATCTAGTTCTTATTACAGTTATTGGTGATATTTACTTCTGCAGTATGATATTCTGTATTACCATTCAGTCCCTTCAGGAGCAGCCTCAGAGCAGAGGTTAGCCACATGTTCTGATGCAGTACTATTCTGAGTCCCTGTGTTTCTGTCTAAGTTGTATAATGAATGACTGCTGCTGTGCCAGCAGAGCCCTTGTAATGTTCTCTATTAAATAAATGTCTGGCAAATACCTGGCATGCTTGAAATACTAAACACAGAACCAGCAGTTGGGAAAAAGAGCTTTCTCCAAACATTTTTTAAAGGATAATACTGTCTCACTGCATAACCTATTATTGTGATTTTCAAAGGGAACTATGATGAATACATGAAATAGTGGGAGCAGCCAAACCTTTCCCCACAGTCCCAATGGATAGCAATTCATCCAGTTCATTATAGAGGAGGAAGCCTATTGTCCTGATTCTGATCTCTCTTAAATTGATGTGAAATTGAAATAACTCCATTAATTTCAAAAAGTTTGAAAAGGTCCTGATTTTGTTCCAGGGAGGTTTCCATTTCAATTGAGTTATTCCTGTTTTACATCAATGTGAGAGAAATAAGAACCATGCCCTCTATGTCTTTTCATAGTCTAGTACAGGAATCGGCAACCTTTGGCACACGGCCCGCCAGTAAGCACGCTGGTGGGCTGGGCCGGTTTGTTTACCTGCCGCGTCCACAGGTTGGGCCGATCGCCACCCCCATTGGCCTGGAGCGGCAAACTGCAGCCAGTGGGAGCCACGATCGGCCGAACCTGCGGACACAGCAGGTAAACAAACCGGCCTGGCCTGCCAAGTTGCTTACCTTGGCAGGCTGTGTGCCAAAGGTTGCCGATTCCCTGGTCTAGTATATAAATTTTCAACTTTGAGGTCTTGACTTGCCCTTCTTGTATGACTAAGAGGAAGATCTTGGTTACATGAGTGGGCTCCAACTTGAAAGAAGAGGTCCTAGTAAGGAAAAGTTTGAGGACCGATTATTTTCTGAAAGGATCCCAGTGGTCTTGAAGACTGGACTGGGATACATAACTGAATATTTCTTATCTTAGCTTTGACAATGACTTGATCTACTAGACTTGAACAAGTCATTTAACCTCCTTGTTTCATTTCTCCCTCTGTAAAATTGGAGATAATAATTAGGGCTAGCTGGAAAACAAGAATTCTCTTTCATAAAGAAATAGAGGTTTTGACATTTGATTCTGTTCCACATTGGAATCAAATCATAAGACTTCGGGTTTTTTTTCAACGAGAGAGAGAGAGGCCTTTGAGATATTGGACACCCACATTCAAGTGACCACATGACTCCCATATCCCAGCTGGGTGCCACAACTACTGGGCTTTATGATCAGTCTCTCTCTCTCTGTTGCCTAATTAATATGTAATATCCAACAGGAGAGAAAGAGTTTGTTCTCACATTATCTTCCTGCCAAGATGGCTACAGCTTCAGATGGTGGGGCAGAAAGAGGATTGGTTCCTCCAGTAAGTTCCCTGGATGTGATAATGGAAGATTCTGTTTATTTGGAGACTGAAGCAGAAGTTTCTGTTCACAGATTGGTGGATCCTGTGGTGCTATCAGCCGATGTTATGAGCCTTGTTCCTGTGGTGCCTGGGAGTTTGTGCCCCTCCCACCCCAAGATGAAGATAGCTGTGGGGAAGCTGACTTGGGAATGATACTCAGAGGTGGGGAAGTATTTGGGATGAATGGATAGGCAAGATGAGTATGTGTTCAAAATGAAAAAAAAGTTTTCTTTGTAGCTCCCTGGTGTTGAGGAGCAACTGCTAGAAGGAGCTCCGGGAATGCAGGGGCTGGAACTAGGTCCCCTTACTTAGGGATTTTGTTGTTGGGACTCTTTTGATTAAAATCTTTAGGATTCTCACTGAAAGCTGTGATACACCTGCCAGGTAGCAGAGAATTTATGATCAGCTTTTACTCCTATGGTGAAATATAATTTTTCTGGAAGCAGTTTGCAATTAGAACACAGTCTAGGGAGTGGGATGATGTAGTAGCTGTTCCTCTATTCCAACCCGCTGTTAAGTCTGTGACTATCTTCTTTTGCAATGAAAATATACATGAAGAGGATGTTCTGCATTGGGTTCCACATTATGCTAAATGTTGCTGCTTCCAACTGAAGTTTATGATCAATTTAAAGTTTGGAATGGTGAATTTAAAGGGACCATTGAACTTCTCCAGGCAAATAATACAGTGTAACATCTCCTCAATATATTTGATTTAGGTTCTGAGCAGAGTTACTGTAGGTATCCCAGGCAGCCACACACGTTTTACCTGCCGCTCTACAGAACATTTTAGTGTGAGCAGCAGTGTGAGGAAGTGAATGTACTGTGGTTCTGATGCACACAAGACTGAGGTCTGTAGGGACTTCATTAGATGTAACATATGCAGAAAATTGGACATGTTTACAGGCAGTGCCCAGAGGCATACACAATAGGGGAAAACATCATTCCCAACCTCGCAAGGACCCTTTCTGCTTGCCTGTGCCAGGGGATCAAAGGATTCTAAGCAGCCTGTCAAGAACTAATGACAGTCCTATTTTGAATGACAAGGCAGGCTTCTCTACTTTTGAGGGGAAGGACAGAACTAGTCCTTTACTGATACAGGATTGGGAAAAGGTCAGGGTGAAGGAGTGGGACCATTGAGAGCCAGGATGAGGACACAAGCACTGGAAATATGGGGGCGAATATCTGAGATGTGGAGAGGGAAAAAGAGAAACTGGGGAAGGAACATCTGCAGCCACAATTGATTATGTAGGAAACCAAGTCACCAGTAAGGGTTTGGCAGGCTATGGGTACAGCAGGCCCTTTAGTTGTGGAGCAGGTTTTGATGTGCTCATCAGAAATGGAAGAGTTTCTTGAAATCAGAGAGGGAAAGAGGATCCTAGAAATTTGCTGGGGTTATAGTAACTGAGTGACCTACAACTGTCTGAACCATACAGCATTTTCACAGTTCAAATGGATAACAGGTTTTCTTGCAGATGAGGGAGAGAAGGGAAAGGAGTCTGTGGATGCATTACAAAAGCATTCACTGGGGGCAAAAGGCCTCAGGGATTTTGGGGCTTGAACAACTTCAGAAACTATCAGAGTTGAGATCAAGATCTGGGGACTCACAAGGCACCCCAGTTGAGAGTAATGAACAAGGAAAGAGTGGTGGCTAAAGAACAGGAAAAAGTGAGAGCAGGGTAAGTCAGGATTTATTAGCATTTGCACATCCCCCATTGGAATCTTCTGGTCAGGAAAGAAAGTCCCAGTATGTGGCTTTCTATACTGTCCAGTGTTCCTAAAGACGCATGCATAATGAACTTTCCGTGACCAACTTGCATCAATATCAGTGAAATGGCCCCGGTGATCAACCAGTGCCTGCAAGACCATGGAGGAGTAGCCCTTTCATTTGATGTACTCTGTTGCAGGATGATCTGGGGCCAAAACTGGGATTAGCATGCCATATATGGCCCCACCACGGTTAGGGAATCCCATTGCCACAAAGCTATCAATTATTTCCTGTACATTACCCAGAGTCAGTCCTTCGAAGCAGGGGGTGATTAATGGCCCTGCATACTCGTGTCACTGCAACCCCCACGATGGAGTTTCCAACTCCAAACTGATTCACAACTGAGCAGTAGTAGTCTGGATTTGCCAGCTTCCACATAGCGATCACCACTGAGTTGCAGCTCATATTTTGGTGTCCTTGTGCTGCAGGGCAGGGGTTAGCTGCACACACAGTTCCAGGAAGTTGGCTTTGCGCATCTGAAAGTTCTGTAGCCACTGCTCATCATACCATACATGCATCACGCTGCGATCTCAATAGTCAGTGTTTGTTTCCCGAGCCCAGTACCCACTGTCCACCATGTGCAGCTCCTCCATGAATGCCAGCAGCAATCTTGAATTGTTTCTTTTCATTGCACACAGCAGGGCAGGCACCACAGATTCACTTTCTGTTTCCCAGCTCATGAAATATTGCATGCCCAGCTGCATTGTGTTCATAACGCTCATCAACAGATGGGTCAGCAGTTCAGTATCCATGCTTTCAGGCCTAGTTGGGTGCACAGTTTACAGGGGCTGTTAAAAAAGTACAAAACAAAGTCGGAAGCTCATGGAATGATGGGATGGAAAGAACTGTATCATGGTATAGTGAACATGCTCCCCTGATGCACTGCAATCTGTCCCCAGATCTCCTAGTGGCAGCTGGTAGCATGTTGCATTGTGGGATAGCTATCCACGATGCAATGCTCTCTTTGTTTATGCAAGATCACCAGCTGTGGTTGCGCTCCACCAATACAAGGAGCATTGTGTGAATGTGCACAACTGATGTAATTACAACAGCAGATGGTTGTCAATGTAACTTAAGTCGATTTAACTCTGTAGTGTAGACAAGGCCCTAACACTCTGTAGTGTTCCTGCCTTTCTTCTCTTATTTTGCTTTATGTCCAAATTCTTGTATACTTTATGGTACCATGGTCAGGGAATTTGAAGAGGAATCTATCCCTTTCTGCAGTATTGTGTTGAAAAATCTAAGCTTTCTTAAAAAATGAAATAAAATAAAATCCTTTTGGGGGTAAAGAAGCTCACCGAAAAGTGATCCAAGTGTATCCAAAGCAGACAACCTGTATAAATACACCTAAGAAAGGTGTGAATTGCTCCCATTCATCCCACTTGGACGAATGGAACTTAAATCACCTTGATCGATTGGTCCTTCAGCGCGCGTATTGATTGCGCCGATCACAACACATCTTCCATTCTTCTTGTATCCTGACCATCCTTCTTCATGTGCGGCCATGTCTTTTCACGATAAAATCTTCCCATCTCTTTAGAGGTCAGCCAAGTGGTCGTTTCAGCTCCTGTGGGCGACAGCTGGAGTCCCTCAATTGTCAGTGAGACTCACTATATGCCCGGCCCATCACATTTTATTGTACCTGCTCTCAACAGTGACGTCCTTTACTCCACTCTGCCGTCTGATCACTTCATTGGGGACTTGGTCGTGGATTGAAATTTCCAGAATTCTTCTTTCCATCGCCCTCTCCATGACAGACAGTCTTCTGTCTTTGTCAGTGTCCATGTTTTGCTGCCATACAGCATTGCTGGCAGTACTGTTGAGTTGAAGAGGCTGGAGCGTGTTGCCTTTTGATTTTTCCTTGGAGGACATCCTTGATAGAATTGAATGCGCACCAACCTGCTTTCTTTCTTCATGAGCGTTCACCTTCCTGATAGTGGCATATGTTAATTTCTTGGCCCAAATAGACATATTGCTGAACTTCTTCTATTTGTTCTCCCTTGATTTTTATTTGGGCTTTTGGCAAGGTATCAGACTGCATAAATTTTGTTTTGGAGCGGTTAATTTTCAGTCTGACTTGGCTGCTTTTTGTGTTGAGTTCTCGCAGCATTTTCTGTAGTGTGATAGTATTTTCGGTGATCAATACAATTAAACCAATCTGAATGGTTTAATTATTCTCTATTCCACCCTTCCAATTCATCCACCTCATTACCATTTTGAGGCTGTGAAGAATTTGGGTGAAACCGTGTCTTGTTTCACACCTTTCTTAACTGGGATGCGAAGGGGAGTATCAAATAAAGTTATATATGTAGTGCAGTCAGAATTTGTTTCCTTTACAGTTTGATATAGTTCGGGTCGATGCCCTGCTCTGCAAGAGTTTTCAACACTGCATTGAACTATACGCTGTCAAACGCTTTTTCATAGTTGACGAAGGCAATACATAAAGGGAATTTGTATTCCATTGAGCATTCCAATAGCTGGTTTATAGTGAAAATATGGTACATTGTGTTGAAATTCCTTCAAAAGCCTGCCTGCTCTCTTGGCTGCTCGTCCAGACTCCGCGAAAGTTGGTTTGTTATTATTTTGATGAACAGCTTGTAGACATGTGAGAGCAGGCATAGTGGATGATAATTTTTTAGATCTTCACAATCACCCTTCTTGTACAGCAGAATGGTGTTGGACTCCTTCCAGATAGATAGTATCTTCTTGATTTCCAAGTAATGGCTAAACCTCTGAGCAAGGGTTTCCCAGAGGTCTTGGCCTCCAGGTCTTAACTATAACGGTTTAAGCTGGTATTTTCAAAGTTGCCATTGGGAGTTCACCATCTGTTTCCCTTAGGGTGCTTCAAAAATCCCAACCTTAAATGTCAGCTTTAACCATCTCACTATTTATCATTTAGGGTCAAATCATGAGATGCTCGATGTGGGACAGCAATGGGACTTCAATTCCCATTGATCTCAACGTTCAGAACCTTGAGCAAGTGAGCACTTAGCAGTACCCTTCAGTTTCTTTCTCACAATTCAAAACCACCTCTTCTGTGATTTACCAATAATCCCAGCTGCCTGACCCAGGCACTAAAATGGCCATTTCCCCAATGATGTGTTCCACAATGCTGCTTTGCATTGGCAATACAAATATCTAAGACACTGTTGAAGGCCCTGAGTTCCTTCAATGATGGGACTCAGATGCTCAATAGCTCTCACAATTTGGCTTTTGGGGCATGATCTTGCTCCTGTTGAAGTATGTGAGAGATATGAATGCTCAGCACATCACACTGTGGATGCTGCACCTTGCAGAATTGGGCCACTAACTTGCATTCTTACAAAACCAGTCCATTAAAAAAAAAAAAAATCAGCCATAGCATTGTCTCAACAACCTCCTGAGGCTGGGAAATCTAGTGATGGACTGTCCATCACATACAATTCTATTTCCTTCTATTGGCATTAATTATGTTGTTCTTTAATTTTACTGAGAATTGCCTTTTTCTCCTATGGTGTAAAGAAAAAAAAGAGGAATTGATCAGTCTTTCACATGCTTTTCTAAATTTGATAAGACTCAGTCAAATCACCTCTAATTCATCTCCTTTTCAGGCTAAATAATCCAAGTCTTTACAATCTCATGACAGGATGGACTGGGTGTAGAAAATACACACTATTTAAATAACTTCAATTATGTAATGACCCATTTGCATTTTAATGCAGATTTTGACTACAGCACCTGATACTTCCAATAAGTCAGGGATTTATATTTTAAGGTAATTAAGGATTGAGCAGATTGTGAAATTTCCATTTGATCGCTTTAATAAACCTGTTTACTGTTCTCAACAATAGTGCTACTGCCCCCCAACTTGTCCCATGCTATCAAGGAGAAAAAAAAGTCCTCTTTTGATAGCACAAATTACTCAGAAAGTGAGTTTTTTATGTATTCCCCCTTAATGGAGATGCGCCTTTAGTAATCATGTTTTTAGCTCTTGGTGAACCAAGTAGCAAAAGGGAAAAAAAATGAAGATAAAAAGGCTGAATATGTCATTACAACCCTATTATTACATAGAACATTGTAGCTTTTTATCCAGATATTATTTGCTCTGGTGACCTATCAGTGGATAGGGAATAGCCCTGCATAACTCTTATTAGCATTAATAGGAGTTAGCCCCATAAATCCTGGGAGTATTGATTGCAAAACAATGTGAATGCTGATTAAAAATTGGTAAAAAGTAAAATAATTGAACTGACAGAAGCTCCCATGAGGAGTTACTATTTTTGAGATGAACAGTGCTGCTCTATTTGCCACCTCTGGCACAAGGGTGCAACTTACGCCCTCCTGCAGGTATTCAATTTGGGGGAGGGAAGAAAGTCTTTCACTGCTGCACAAAATGCTCGTTCTTCTGGGGAAGATCATTCTAATTCCAGGTTGTGCATCAACCGGCATCTTGTTCATGGAGGCTGTTTAGCGATGCGATGAATCAGAATATTCCCTTGTTTCCCTGGACATGTTCCCTTCTCATGACAAAACAGCACTTGCAAGTCCCAAGCTGGGTAAGCTCTTTACCAGCAGGGACCCTCCTCTAAGAATGCCCCTGTGCTTAAATCCTGGTGACCACATGTGCAACATGGTCAGTGTGATATTGGAAACAAGCTTGGATATTATGGTGATTTATTTTCACACTATTTACCACTCATGTTCACGCATGTGGCCATGCTACAGTGGTACCAGTGGCAGTACTGTTAGCGTGGTAATCTTCTGTCACTCCATAGTAAGGCTGTTGGAAGGCTAGGTGTCATGACACACAGGTCTAGAACCCAGTCCTGAAAGGTGCATGGGTGCAGCTATACTCCAGCCATCCACCTGGATGTTAGCAAAAGCTTATCTGAGATCCATGAAGCCCTGTGTCACAGGGTAAGTACACTCCATCCCAGGTGCCAGGTCTCTTACGGTGAGAAGGGAAAAAAAAACTGTATAGAACCCAGTTATGTCTTGTGTTCGTGACCCTGACTAAAACGTGGTAGTCTGGCCTGGTGGCCGGAGTCAATAAAGCGGCCTTTCCTCTTAGAGGAGCATGTCCTAATGGCCAGAGTTCCCCCCCATTGGAAAAACCTGGGAGGTGGGCAGGCACAAGCCCATCCACTTCTAAAGGCCCCTCCCCCAGCCTAGCGGGAGGGACCACTGGACCGAGGTTCCAAATGGACAAGTAATGAAAAATAAGGTCGGAAGTGGTGGTCAGAGGTTCAAAATGAGGAATCTAGATGGGGACACCGAGCAGAGGACCCCAGACAGCACCCGCTACTCCTCAAAGGCATCTAAGGAGCCAGCAGTTGCTGCCCAGTGGAATTCTGCCCAGAGGCGTGACACTAGGGAAGACCAGAAATAGTCCCCACAGTCGCAGAGCAATAAAGGACAGAGTCAATAAAGTGGCCTTTCCACTCAGGTCAGCATGGTCTAATGGCCAGAGTCAATAAGGGCGCCCACTTCTGGGGTACTGTGTGGCCTATTGGGCTGTTGGAGAAGTGGGGAGCCACCTAGAGGTGTGTGGCACCCAAGGTAGAGGGACTCCGGCCCTCCCTGCTCCTCCAAGTCTCAGCCCAGGGCCCAGGCATTGGTGGGGGGGGGCTCACCACTGAGTCAGCAGGGATCCTCGCGAAACACCCTGACTGGTTCCCCTGTTTGCTCACCAGAGAAAAGTCTAAGTTCCTTGGGCTGCTTCTTACCCTTTTTCCAACGCTCCATGGTTCCCTGGGGTATCTGGAAATTCAAGTGGCATGGCTCCTGCTGGCGCAGTCTCTTCTCTGGGCCTGTCAGGCAGCCTGGAGTCCGTCCAGAGCTCTGCATGCCAAGACTCTGTAGTCAGGGCCTGTAGCAGCTCCCTGGAGAGAGCCTGCAATCTGCGTCCTCCCCTTTCAGCAACCTGCCCAGACTGAGTTGGGCTGCTTCCGTTTATACTCTGCCTCCAGGCTGAGCATGGCCTGCAGAGTCGGAGGGGCGGGGCTTCCTCAGCCTGCAAAGTACAGTTAAACCTTTGGGGCTGGTGCAGTGTAGGTACACCCCATCACACCCCGCCACAATGTGAGGATCTGATTAGTGGTGTCCCAGAGTAGCTGATTGTCCCTCTGGCCCTACTTAAGTCAGCAGGAGGAACAGAAAACTGCCTGATCAATTGGACTCCTGCTCTTACGACTTGATTTCCTGGCATCCCCATTCAGCTTGATTCCTGGCATTTGACTTCTGGTTCCCAACCTCTAGTTTGTCTTCTTCCTCTGACCCCCTGGTATGCTGACCCACCTTGATTCTGGTTCCTAACTCATGGTTCTGATCTCCAGTTTGCCTCCTGCTTCTGATATCCAGGTATTCTGACCCAGTTGACTCTTGACTCTGGCTCTGACTACTAGGTCTAGCTGTCCACCACCTAGCCATGACATTTTAGTGCAGCTCCATGTTATTGTGGCAGGGATTTGAGCAGCGGAAACCTACCTTTTGGAGATAAATTAGATCCCCACCAGTATAAACTTTTATTCTTAGATATTTTAGATTTATCTAACTTTCCTTTTTTAAGTGGTAAATTGTTTATGCTTCAAGTCCATAAAACCTTGCAAGGAAAATGTTGGCAACATGAGCCTCCTGTCTCCCACTTTTCAACAAACTGCTTTGGCCCTGGGATATCTTGCCCACCCCTGTCCCCAAATGGTTTTGGGCTTAAGGCTCCTCAACTTTATCTCTCTTCCTACCCACTTGCCTTTCCCATGGACCAGTGCTACTAAGCCTTTTCTCTCATGGACCATACTTTGAACCTGGGGCTTGGGAAGCAATCCCTCTGCCCAAGGGCATCCTCACTTACATAACTTTGCTTATTGTTCCTGAGATACAGGTGCCCAGCCCAAGGGATCGTGAAGAAGATACAATGATACTAGGACCATAGCATGAACACTTGTTTGCATGCAAGGCAGAGTGGCAGCATAAACAAAGCACCCTGATAATAGACCTCATTGCTAGTACAGTACCATTACTCCTTATTTGTGCAGCTTCACTGGATTCATTGCTGAGTGTCTGCTGTGACAAAGATGCAGCCAAAATAAATACATAAATAAATAATCCTATGGGAAACTGGGCAAGTATTTTATAACACATCGAAAGTAAGTATTTTCCTCTTGGATGCCCAGGCTGGATCTTGATTTAGATAATCTATCTTAAATGCCCAGAATTTCTGTTGAAATGGGAGTTTCCATGAATGCAAAGACGAGATGCCCCCTTCACACTTGAGAAGAAAATGTTGCCTATTATATGATTTTGAAAAAGTTCTAACATAATTTAGAATTCCAGATATTAGTGTTTTCCAATCCTCATTAGCTTAAAAAGTTCATGTTTAAGAATACAATGAATTATTGTCATAGAAATGTTTCATGTACATTAATCAATACTCAGTGAAAACCTCTTTCTTCACAGACTTAGCTGCATACATATTAAACTTTCATTTACCGTACATGCAGAATACTTAATCTTATCAGAATACCTGAAGAAATTAATTTTAAAAATGATAGCCTGAAATCTGACTTCCTAATACAACTCTAACTTTTACAATAATAAGAATGGCATCAACTGGAAGAATTTGAAGATGGGAGACTATAAAAAACAGAGAAAAAGAAATACTACTTAACCACTGTATGAGTCTACAAATGGGATCTGAAGAAGAAATTAGGTCAGGATGAAGGCTTGGTCTTCAGTCTCTTAGGAGATCACCTTTCAAGTGATCTGTACTTTATGTGAGGTGGAAGCAGGGTGACAATTCTGTTCTTGACACAGAGAACAATTAATGTTGCTCAGACACCTTCTTCCCCTTTCAAACAAGTCACAGATTTGTGAGCCTTATATATGCCTTAACTGTAGCAGTATCTCCTGTGGTTTCAATTTCACTTCCTTCAATAAGAGAGTTATCAATTCTGGAGGCTAGATTCTGATATGTTTGCTCACACTGCATATTGTCCAGCTATACCGAAAGGAGGACAGGAGATACTCAATATGGATTTAATCAGGCTGCAACTTTATTATTAGATGTCTGGGACTACCCGGCAGATAAAAGCGTAAAGTGCAGGTAACCTCTGTTTATTATGCAATTACCTGGGGGTTGCAGAATAAACCAGCTCCCCCTCTTTTTCCATCAGGTCCCTCCAGCATATCCGTTGCCAGGACCTTACCATCTACCCCTCCTCAGTAAGTCGGCTCTGATAGGTCGAATTCAGCTACGCTATTCACGTAGCTGAATTTGCATCTTAAATCGACACACCCCCCCCCGTAGTGAAGCACTGACTCACCCCTTACATTCTAAAGGGGTGAGTCAGTGCTGCAAAGCTGACCAACACCCACCTTGCAGCAGTTTCTGACCTTGTTCCCCTCCTCCCCCGCCATAAAGCACTACTGCCTTCCTCCAGCAAGACTGGACAACGGCCCTGCTTTCAGTGCAGGGCAGTCAGTATCTTACTCCATAAATATTCCCATTTACTTCAATGAGACTACTGGAAGAGTAAGGCATTACCCAGTGTAGTAAGTGTATCAGAACCTGCCCCTAGATAAGGGGGAGTACATTCCTAAAACTATCTAAGGAAAATAGATGGGGGGAGAGACTTACAAAGAAAAGCAAAGTTATCTCAAGCAGTAAAACTGTAAAACTTTCCTTAGTTAAAGATTGATAGTGATTTTGCAGGTGGAGGGCTAGGGCTATATAGTCTGTTGATCTATATGAAATTCAAAGCCAAGATCCCCAACTAGATTTTTAGAGCTCAAAGCCCTCTGTACAGCTACCAGGCTCCTCTTCCCCATTAATAGTCTTCTAAATCTGTGTTGCTCCTGGGTATTTAGCATGAATTGCTACCCCTTCCATTGGTGGGTATAAAAAATCACCCATCATTAACAACTTCAGATAGTTACACTGGGATTTATATCACATGAAATATGTTGTGTAGTGGCTGCTCCATCTTATCTCCAGCTAGTCACTCTCTCATTGCCCATGGCCTTTTACTGTGAAAAATTCATGCAATGAGGCTTTTTGCCACTAGGGAGAATGATGGTGCATGTTTTAAAACCATTGTTACTCTCTATGTCACTCTCTCTAAGTTCACTTTGCTCCTGCCTGCCTGCCTATATTAGGTGAACATCTGGTGTTATTTTACACTTACAACAGACTTCCTGAATGATCATTTCTAACATATTGTAAGTTTCCAATTTATGTTGGTGACTATTACAGTATCTGCATTCCTGATCACATGCTTCAGCATACCTGGCTTCTTTTTATCCCAGAATTCTGTCTTGATACAGGATATGGAATTCCAACAAGCATCTACAGCTTAGTGACTGAGTCCAATAGTGAATAGGAGTGGTGGATGTTACCCATTTCTGCATCCTGGGAGATGATCTGCATGTTTGAAGCTAAGCCAACTGCTGTGTTCCTTCACACAGCATTCTTTGTGTAAATTTTCTTCAGCTCAAGTTGGAGGCAGCTTTCCCCTGGCAATTTTGTAGGATATTTCTGTCTATGATTTAAATAGGGGAATATATCCTGAGATCTTAATTGCCAATCCAATAGAATATTTTCAATGCTGTAGCTTTCGCTATTGAATAACTGATCTAACAACACAGAAGGGAGAGATCAAATTTCCATAAAATCTTCAGCTGTAATATCACCTCCATCTTGTAAAGACTGTACAAATATGTCAACTAATTTCCAAACATGAAGATTAATTGAGATGAATTAAACAGGCAGAAGTAAAGTACTAAGCCAAGTTCTATGCAGCCCTAAATCATGCAGAGCAGATAAGTCATTGATTCACGGCATATAAAAGAGAAAAAGGAATTAGAGTTTCAAAGCCCGATAAAGGAAGACATCTGAACAGACATCCTCTGGAAGCATTATACCTCCTGGCCCAAATGTCAATGAAAAGTGACCACATATATTTTTTCACACACCAGTTATCAAGAAAATTAACTGTAACACTGTGAATCTTTGTTAGAGAGAGTGCAGGCAAATTGATCCCCATTCAGACAACTTATGAAACTCTCTGATTCAAAATGCACATAACATATTCTTCTTCATGTGCTTTGTAGAAAATATAATTTATTATAATTTGGGTGACACCACCAAAACAATAGCAAATAAGGTCTATTCAAACTGTTAACAATACCTGCCAAGAAATGCCACACTATACTAGGGCTCAAATATACCTGCACATACACCCCCCCCCTTTATCTAACTGTAATAATAATATAATATATCTGAACAAAAGTTAGTAGATATAAACAAATTACTGCTCTGATCAGACAATCCGAGAAAGGGTACAAGAAGAAATAGCCATAAAAAGATATACTAATCACAACACTTAAATTTTAAAAATAATTCCTTTAATCCTTAATATGGTAGAGTAATGATTACTCATCCTTTTTGTCCCACTGAAGCTAATTATAAGTTGCATTCATGAATAAAGTTTTGGTGGGCCCTAAATATATAAAGAAAATCGAGGTCCTGAACTGAAACATCCTTTAACTCAGTGGTTCTCAACTTGCGGCCCAGTCAGCACCCATCTGCTGGCATCCTCAGGGCCATACAGGTAGTATTGGATGCAACCCACATAACAAATTGTGGGCCACATATGCAGCCCACAGTGGTAAATAGGTTGAGAACCACTACTTGAACTACATCTATTTTCTGGTTTACATACTGGTGACTTACACATGCCACAAATTACCTCTTTATACATCTGTGTATCACAACTGTATTGTACAAGTAATAAACTCACTACAGCAAGCACCTACAAGTTTTAAGCCACTTACTGTTGCACCTACCCATGTTACAAGTGCCACCTGCTTCTAAACATATTTTCACATTAAACATCACTGTACTGACTACATTCCTGATTACCTGGCATTTACATAAAAACTGACATATTTTGTCAGGAGCAGGCTTGATTTAACAGTTCACTTTTTATGTATTTTGATTTCAACATATAAATATAAAAAGAACTCCTATGCCAGGTTCTAGGTGCCCTGAACACATAATTCAAAACAATCCAACTTGGAAAAAAAAGTATCAAATCAGTAACCCTTCTCTGAACAAAAGAAGCCGGCTCTAAAAAACCAAACTTTCCTCATCTCGGTTCCTGTAAATGCTTATACCCTGAATCCATATCCCCATCCAACTCTCAGCCATCTTTAAATAGCTACCAACAGAAATGGACTTTTGGGATGACCTATTACTTTTTATTTGATAACTGTGTCCCTAGAATAACATCAAATAAAATTTCATATAGTATTTTCACCAGTGTGATGTACTGAAAATTAAATGTGTATCTACCTGCAACCATTTAAAAGACAAATAATCAGTTATATGTACAGAAGCGGTTCTCTGCCTCTGACTTCTTGTTGCTCGTAGTCTGTTTATTATTGCCAATCCTTATTGTTTAAATCTCATCATTTGCTTTGATTGTTTTGTCATACAGGAATACTGATACATACAGCAACTTTATATCAAAGATGAACTTCTTTTCATCCTCTTCCACATCCAGATTTACAGTTACAGCATTAGTAGCCCATTATGCTAAGCATATTGTCTATCATTGTGAAGTTCTAATTCAAAGATTATTTTTTTACACACAACAGAGAAGAAATCTTTAATCAGAAAATGGGATTGTGACAAACACACATTTTTGGCTTCCTTTTGTGCAAAGAAAATGGAGCTAAAAAGAAAGATAATTGGAAGGCCGTTTAAAAAAGAAGTGAAATTGCTCGTGGTTGGCTGTGCTTTAATATTTCAGAAGTTTGTAGATAAAAGGTATTCTTTCTCTGACAGCAATCATTGTTCAGACTGTCATCACCTAAGTCAGCAATTTCATCACTTCACAGCACATGCATCATAAAAAAAAAAAAAAAAAAAATCCAGATGAACTGCTAAATAGAGGAGAAAGCTCAGCCAGAGAGAAGACTATTTTTCAACAAGTCGGACTTTAGGTCACCTCATTCTTTGAACATTTTTGATTCTTGCTATATGCAGTGGACTATCTTGGCTCCTTTTATGGAGGGGAATGAAATTGCTGAGAGTTGAGTAGTATTTTTTTTAGTTAAATCTGACTAATGTCAGACTTTTCTTATCTTAAAAAGTCTGAATGCCATATGAAAAAAAATCTAAAAAAAAAATCAAGGAAGACATTTTGTATTAATTTTTTCAGACTTGGTGCAAAACCCATCATCTAATGCAGTTCTTTGAATATGTAAATAAAAACTAGGCTTTCAAGATCTAAGGTGATCAGTTATTCTTCAAACCTCAGGTCTCTAAAAATTTAAGGTCAATAAGCATGAAGTGGTGAACAAGATGTTTCGTTCTGTATTGCACTTGAGTATACTGTAATATACTTACCCTTATTTTGAAGATAGAGACAGAGTCTCATTTGAAGCTTAGTTTTTGTAATTGCTAAGGGAGATTAATATGATGGTTAATTTAAGCAGCCAGCACTTGACAGTGAAAAGTACAGATTAGCTGCCTACAAACAAAGAATTAGATCCAACATAATGTCAAATACATTTTATATAGCGCAGAGAATAAAGATCAAAATCTGTTTTATCTTTTGATATCTATCAGAATTTTCACACTGCCATAAAGAAAAGGAAGGAAGTTAACGAGAAAAGACCATATGAAAATAGTTATAAGGGCCATATGCAGGTCTCAATCTGCAGTGGAACTCCCAATGATATCAGTGAGAATTGCTTATACAGATTAACAGCAGTGTTTGTTCCTCTAAGGACCTGATCCAAGCCCCACTGAAGTGATTGGAAAGATACCTGATTATTTCTGTTAGACCGAAGAGCCAAATTTGGCAAAGTGGAAGCAAAGGTCTGCACACAGTGCAAATATGTATTAATGTGTACAAATTAAGTAAAGGTTCAGGCAAAGAGATATACACATTAGAACTGGAAAACTCACTCACAAATATTCATTCAAATAAAAACTCCACTTCAATGTCCACTTCAAAATTCAAAGCAACATTATTCATAACCCATTGTACTTGCTTCCCTCCAGTGTGGATACCATTAATTTTTTTTTCTACTGCAAATGTCTTATGAATATTCAAAGGAATATATATTTCTGTAAAGGCCATTATCTGTGAATTAAAATTGTCAGGAACCTATTTCATTACTCTTCCTTTTACCTGAAAATGTCCGTATGTTGAAACTGCTCCCAGGTTTAACTGTATATTCTGAAAGACCTAAAGACAATTAGGAATGCAAAGGAAGCAAATGTTTTGGATGAATTGTGAAAAGAACTATGTCATAATTTCTATGCACATGAGAAGCTACTCAGTCCTCTAAGGATCCACAAATAGAGGTGAAATATATTATCAAATTTGTCCAAATCTGAAAGTATTATAATTTTGGATCTGCATAAGCATTTGTAATTTAATTTTAAATGCTCGTCTAGCTGTAGAGTGTGTATTACGCACTTAGGGCCAGATCCTATACTGGTGTACATTGGTGTAGTTCCATTGACTTCATTGATGTGATGGGAAGCATATAGGCAACTAGCAATAGTTAATGGGATCATCACTCAGAAAGAGCTGGCCACCCATTTTGAATTACAAAACCTGAGTTTAGATAGATCAGTTCCTCTCCTGACCCAGACAAAATATTCCTGTACCCATACTGCTAAGACTGATCTACTTGATACCCTCCAGGGTCATCTCGGAAAGGAGATCATTGAGAAGGTGCTGTTATTCTTCTTCTGGCCCATTGTATGGTCAGGAAAATGTAAATATCTGCACATCTTGTCCTGAGTGTCAGAGGGTTGGCCTGAAAGGGAATATTCAGGGTCCCATAGTACCTATGTCTCTGATCACCATATATTTCAAGAAAATTAGAATTGATTTAATAGAGCCACCTGTTAAGAGCACTTATGTTTCAAATTCTTTTGTTAACAATTAACAATGGTACCAGATATCTTGAAGACATTCGATGCTGCAAAGCCATGACACTAATGATTGCCAGACAGTTAATGCAGGTTTTATCAAGAGTGGGTTTTTGCCCTCTGTTATTTTTACTGACTGTTTCTCCAGTTTGGGCCTTGTTCGCTTAGGTCTTCTATACATTTCTTCATTACAGATTAACTTTTTTCCAATCAGCTTTTAGCACATAAATCCTTTATTTTGTATGAAACTCGCACATCTAAGTAGAAGCAAATCTAAGGGGAAAAACAATTGAAGAGAGTTGGCAGTTTTTCAAAGAGACATTATTAAGGGCAGAAGAGCAAACTATCCCACTGTGTAGGAAAGATAGGAAGTATGACAAGAGACCACCGTGGCTTAACCAGGAGATCTTCAAAGATCTAAAAATAAAAAAAGAGAGTCCTACAAAAAGTGGAAACAAGTTCAAATTACAAAGGATGAATATAAACAAACAACACAAGTACGTAGGGACAAAATTTGAAAGGCCAAGACACAAAATGAGATCAAACTAGCTAGAGACATAAAGATAACAACAAAACATTAGAAGACAAAGGACGGGGTAGGCCCGTTACTCAATGGGATGGGGGTGGGGGGAAAATAACAGAAAATGTGGAAATGGCAGAGATCCTTAATGACTTCTCTATTTCGGTTTTCACCAAGAAGGCTGGTTGTGATTGGATGTCTAACATAGTGAATACCAGTGAAAATGAGATAGGATCAGAAGAGGCTAAAATAGGGAAAGAACAAGTTAAAAATTACTTAAACAAATTAGGTGTCTTCAAGTCACCAGGGCCTGATGAAATGTGTCCTAGAATACTTAAGGAGCTGCCTGAGGAGATATCTGAGCCATTACCAATATAGTTAAAAAGTCATGGAAGACCGGAGAGATTCCAGAAGACTGGAAAATGGCAAATATAGTGACAATCTATAAAAAGAGAAATAATGACAACCGGGGAATTACAGACCAGTCAGCTTAACTTCTGTACCTCTAAAGATAATGGAGCAAAGAATTAAGCAATCAATTTGCAAACATCTAGAAGATAATAAGGTGATAAGTGGCAGTCAGCATGGATTTGTCAAATTGTGTCAAACCAACCTGATAGCTTTCTTTGACAGGGTAACAAGCCTTGTGGATAGTTGGGAAGTGGTAGACGTGGTATATCTTGACTTTAGTAAAGCTTTTGATACTGTCTTGCATGACCTTCTCATAAACAAACTAGGGAAATGCAGCCTAGATGGAGTCTACTGTAAGGTGGGTGAAAAACTGGCTGGAAAACCATTCCCAGAGTAGTTATCAGTGGTTCCCAGTCAAGCTGGAAGGATATAAAGAGTGGGGTCCCGCAGGGATCAGTTCTGGGTGTGGTTCTGTTCAATATCTTAATTGATGATTTAGATAATGGCATAGAGAGTACACTTATAAAGTTTGTGGACAATACCAAGCTGGGAGGGGTTGAAGTGCTTTGGAGGATAGGATTAAAATTCAAAATGATCTGGACAAACTGGAGAAATGGTCTGATGTAAATAGGATGAAATCCAATAAGGACAAATGCAAAGTACTCCATTTCAGAAGGAACAATCAATTGCACACATACAAAATGGGAAATGACTGCCTAGGAAGGGGTACTGCGGAAAGGGATCTGGGAGTCATACCGGAGCACAAACTAAATATGAGTCAACAGTGTAATGCTGTTGCAAAAAATGGGAACATCATTCTGGGATGTATTACCAGGAGTGTTGTAAGCAAGACATGAGAAGTAATTCTTCCACTCCACTCTGTGCTGATTAGGCCTCAACTGGAGTATTGTGTCCAGTTCTGGGCACCACATTTCAGGAAGGATGTGGACAAATTGGAGAGAATCCAGAGAAGAGCAACAAAAATGATTAGAAGTCTAGAAAACATGACCTATGAGGGAAGATTGAAAAAACTGGGTCTGTTTAGTCTGGAAAAGAGAAGACTGAGGGTGGACATGATAACAATTTTCAAATGCATAAAAGGTGGAAGGAAAAATTGTTTTTCTTAACCTCTGAGGTTAGGACAAGAAGCAATGGGCTTAAATTGCAGCAAGGGAGGTTTAGGTTGGACATTAGGAAAAAATTCCTAACTGTCAAGGTGGTTAAGCACTGGAATACATTGCCTAGGGAGGTTGTGGAATTTCCATTGTTGCAGATTTTTAAGAGCAGGTTAGATAAACACGTGTCAGAGATGGTCTAGACAATATTTAGTCCTGCCATGAGTGCAGGGGATTGGACTAGATGTCCTCTCAAAGTCCCTACCAGTACTATGATTCTATGATTACACATGTGCAAGCTTCAGTTATCCAACTTCTCCATTTTTCCTGCTGGTTTTGCAGTTTCAATGTCATTTTGTTCTGTGTCACCCAGTTCCTGGGTCTTACCAGTAAAGACTTCTTGTTACAGGTTTGTGGGTTTTTAAACCTAAAAATTACCAGCATAACATACTTTGTTTTGTCAGCAATAACATTATTTTAAGCAGATCAGCAATTCTATGCAAAAGAATTAGCAAAAATCACACTTATACCAGCAAGGCCTTGGCCTAAGTATTTCTTCATCTAAACTCATTCACTATCCATATTTACAAATCATTAAAATATAGCTTCAAAGATTTTTCTTACCATTAGCAATCTTTCATTTTATAATTCAGTGTTATAAGTCAATATGTGTTATCCCCTTAATGTATTTTTCTTGGGGGAAGGGGGGAACAAAGAGCCTGCGTGGCCATGAGAGTTCAACAACAACAAAAAATCTTTTGCCAGTTCCCCCCCCCGCCTCCACATCATCGTAGAGCTTGGTGAACAAACTATAAACATGCTTTGTGTTCATAAAATAAACATACTTGGCCAGACTCATGGCTATCTGGTTGCAGTCCCTCAGGTTATGATAAACTCCAGGACTACAGAGGGGAATGGGTAAAGAGAGACCTCTTTCCTTCCTGTGGTGAAAGCCTGAGTCCTGGACCCCTGAAAGCTTGCCCATTGCTATATGCAAGAGATGATTCAATGTTCATAGTCACTTCCTTCACCCAGAAAGAAAACCTCTAAACAAAACCCAAAACAGAGACCGCAAGGCCATCATGATGTTCTGCAGATGGAACAACATGTCCCAGCTGTGTGTAATCCAGGAGTGCCACCACATACTACTAACAAGGCCACAGCATTGTATCCATTGGCTTCTGAAAGATGATTGGTATAGATTTTAGGTGCAGATGCCAACCCAAGGGGAGTTGCAAAAATGGTTCTCTCATGTGCTTTGGGCACAAAGAGGACTTTCCTGTACCACTTTAGTCAAATCCAGGGTCCGACTGAATTCAGCTTGATCCTGTTGTTCAAGAAAATTATCTACTGGTGGCAGAGGATATGCATCACACTAGCATATGAAATTTAGTCATTACATTAATACAAAATGTATGTTTCCATCTGGTTTTGGCTCTAGAACTATCAGTCTACTCCAATTGCTTGGGCACACTGCTATGACCTATACTTCCTGAGCTATCACATTTTGCATTTTTTCTGGGATCCCAAGGGATCCCCTTTCCCCCGATTTGTTTTGAAGTTTATCTGAATTCCAAGAGCTACCACTGAAATTTTCACTAGAAAAAAAGAAGACATTTCTGAGGTCCTCTGTCAGATTACAAACCTGCCATTTAAATAGCTCAGGAGCACTTCTGCCAGGAGAACATTGTGTGAGTGTGCGATTTCTAGGACTTGAAGTTGGAGGACTTTTAAAAGTAACTAGACATTAAGATCCTAAAAATGAGACACCTTTCAAAATGCATTCACAGGAAAATGTCTAAGACAGTTTTTTCGTAATGATTCACAAACAAAACTGGTCTTCGAATGAAAAAAGGCCTTTGAGAAGCTATGCTTAAATAAGATAAGAAATGTTGACAGAAAAGCGTCATCGTGTTTTTCATATTCCGAGACTTTTTGATACCCTGGATGGGACAGAGTTCAGTTTGGCCAGAGAGTTAAACCACTTTTCCCCAGGAGGGAGACATTTAAGGTTGATCCATACAGGATGAAGAGATCTGTCACATTGTAGAATAGGTCTTCATTACCAGGAATATAGACTGGGATTTCTACTGTCTCTAATTTCTCTGACTGCTTGGATCCCAAATGTTTTAAAACATTTGCACGTCCTCTCCGGTCTTATGGTCATAATATAAACAAAATTACTGTGAAATTTAGTGAGAATTTTCCCTTAATAAGGACTGTGGGCCTAATCCAAAGCCCATCGAAATTAACGGAGAGGCTTCTATTGACTTCAGTGGGATATGTATCAGGCACTTCAATATGTATTTAATGCAATTCAAGAATTTAGTCCTATTGACCCTTCCAAAACAGTCCATAAAATCTTTTGTCCAATACCTCAGCTTTATGCCTTGTTTTTCTACAGATACAGTTAAGCTCACCAGTTTCTTTAGATGAATCACAGTCATCACTATAGTAACTAGTTGCTATAAGAGAATTTGGCAGCAGAAAAGAGCTATTGCACATTCTAGTAGAAATGTGCACATCCCACCTGAATAAACTAATAATAATCTGAAAACCACAATGTACTATTTTCCTTCCACTCCATACAAATGCAGAAAATTTCCAGTATACGTTTTGTACACTCCAATTTATGGATTTGAAACACATATCATATGTGATCATTTTAGTTATGTATAAAATATTCTGAAAAGCAAAAAATAGTTTGTAGCTTGTATTAATTTAAAGTTATTTTACTTGTTCACGTACGCTAAAATGCACTCACAAAAATCTTGAACATATTGCCTTTGTTCTGGTGACCTATGCAGGCTTGATAGACACAGAATTAATTGTAAGTTCATGGGCAGAGCTAAGACAAGCACTGCAGCCCCTCAGTGACTGCTCTTCACCCCCTGGGCTGGAATAATGAACCTACATATAGGGGGTTAGAACCACTGAATCTGAATACTCATATACCCACTGGCCACTTCCCTGTGCTTTTCCTCTATCTGGCCAAAATCTCTCTGCATTAATTTAAACAGAGCTAGGCTGAACCTGAGCTCAACTGCATGAAGGGCACAGAGTTCCCTTGCACGCCTGTTCCACAGCCTTCCAGCTCACCACAGCCCACCTCCCTTTTGTTGAACCACATTACAGACTTACTGTAGTCTTTACTAAGATGAGTGAATTCAAAATATTAGACAAGTCATCTATGGAATAATTCAGATCCAATATGGATTATTTTCCATTTTTTACCTGTTTTGAACCAAAAAAAATTGTTTGTAAGAAAATATTGCAATGTTTATATCTTTGTAAAAAATGAAAATGTTTTTAACATATAATAAATTCTCCCATCACTGCACATCTCCTTGCATCCCTGTAGACATCTTCACAGGGGCCCTTTTGCAACTTTACAGTTGGACTAAAGTAATTTTCTTGAAGGTGGTCCATTAGGGTCTCAGCCACTCTTTGGCCTGTCCCCTGCATGTCTGCCCTTAGTCCAATGTGGCAGAGGGGTCTGTGGTTAAAGCACAGAATTGGGATTTAGGAGCTCTGGATTCAATTTCTTGCTCTGCCACAGACTTCCTGTGTTACCTTAGACAATTCACTTAGGCCTAGATCCACAAACATATTTAGGCTCCTTATTTCCATGGAAATCAGTTAGGAGCCTAAATATTACTATGGATCTGGGCCTTAGTCTCTCTGTGTCTCAATTCTCCATCTTTTCCTCACCCTTTGTTTATCAATTAAGATTGTAAACTCTTGAAATGGGGACTGGCTCTAATTATGTGGGTGTGTATACAGTGCCTATCACAATGGAACTTCAATCTTGTTTGAGGCCTCTAGAAATGATAATGGGCCAATGTGACACTCTGTTTCTCAAAGCGGTACCCTGGAATCCCCATATTCACCACTGTTGTATAATTTTGATATATTTTGTACAAATATATACCTTGTGAGGTATTATTTTCAAAGTCTTGATCTGTTGAACATATATATATATCCTATTGGATTGTATGTGCTATCATTGTATGTAAAGTTATGAAATTTTTCTATGTGTGTGTTACTGAAATATGTTATGAGGTTTGGAATACCCACAACCAGCCTTTCAGGTTCAACAATAGAGTAGCCAGATGTGCTATGACCATTGAAGGGAATCTACTCTCCCAACAACCATATCAGAAGACTTCTCAGAGAGAATACATATACAATGGAGACTGCTTGACCCATGTCATAGCAAAAGATCTTTCCAGCAAGCTGGAAGAAACTATAAAAGAAGGGGAAGCGACATCATGACATGGCCTTACTCCCCCCACCATTCAAAACCTGGAAACACATCTGCAGGACACAGAATTTCAGTGTGGGAGGGTGGTCCCAGGCTGGAAGGCAGTTCCAGCCCCATATTGAAGATCTGAGACCTGTTTGTACCATCTATTAAGGTGACATGCTGCTTGATTCAAATCATGTTTAGTTTATATAACTCAAACTGCAAATTTACTTCTATTTCCTAGGTAACCAACTTTGATCTCTAGGCTTACAACTTGTAATCACTTAAAATCCATCTTTCTGTTGTTAATAAAGCTGTTTTATATTTTACCTAAAACAGTGTGTTTTGGTTGACGTGCTTGGGGAAATCTCAGCTCAATTTACAATGGCTAGTGTGTGTCCTCTCCACATCGAGGCAGAGGCAGACTGGGTAATGAATTTATACTGGTCAGGCCTCTGACCAGGGCAAGACAGTATATTCCAGGGTTGTAAGGCTGCGAGCTTGGGAAATTTGCTGATGCCTTTCTCTGTGAGATTTGTGAGTGGCTTAGGGAGCATTCATGCAATTTGGCTGGGTGTGGGGTGCTACATGCTGTCGTACTGAGTGATAACAGCACCTGGAGGGGTTTGCTGCTTGTCACTAGCAAAGCATTGAGAGATATAGTCCAGGCGGGAGAGTTAAAGGGGCACAGTGGTACCCACAATCTTGGTTGGTGTCTCTAGGCACAATTATACTAGAAATCATAATGGGCCAGATTCTGTATTTTGTAAATTGAGGTAATATCATTGACTTCTCTTATCGTAGTAAATGATAGTGATTAAATACAATTGGCAGTCTTGGGTCTGACTTGGGTAGCAGCAAGATTAGTTCTTCAAAATAGGAATATGCGAACATCTCAATTACTTAACTATGTTTATTACTTAAATACCATAATGGGGAAATCTCTTGAATTATTTTCTTCTATTATTTTATCAGGGCATGTTGTAAAATGTGTACTAATGACTAAATAACTTTCCAGACTCTTAATTCCTCCAATCCTCTATATGGATAAAAAGCTAACTAACTTATATTTGATTCCTGACTCTGAATTTCTTGAAGTCAAGAGCCTTAATATTTATTTTATTATGTTTTATACTTAATTATACATTGTATTCAGGCTCAATAAACAAGTAGAGCTTCAAAAATGGGAAAAGATTCATTAAATACTTATAATGAGAAAGCCTAAGAAAAATAAGTGAAGCATTCATTGGGAAATATTTTTTCCCCATGAATGGTCAAAATTGATTCTGTGTGAAGTAAATAGAATGGACTATAATATGATTACAACTTATGTTTAAAACTAATTTATTCCAGGCACAATACAATAGCAAGGCTAAACGTGTTATATATATATATATATATGTTCATATTATTAAAAGGCTCAATCTTCATATTAATGGATAATAACAAAAAATAAGAAGAATTTTGTAAAAGGAGCTGTAAAAACAATCCTTATCTGTGCCCATTCTGAACAGCCTTTTAACATCTAAAGCATTTGCAAGCCACTTCAGGATACATTTTATATGTATTTAGAGTGTAAAATGTTAATACTGACAACTATTGAGTGTCTGCTAAAACCAAAGTACTGTTAATTAGGATGAAACTCTTAATGATCATAAAGATTAGAATGTACCATAATTTACTCTGTCACAATTACTTATTTATGTCAAAGTATTTCATGATAATTAATCCTTTTATTGATTACTGAGTGCAATTGTGTTTAAGATCGTCCTCTTATTCTTTGGTGAGTTATCTAAAAAGTGAAACTATTACTTATAAATATGAATGTATCTCATTTGCAAATTGAAATCTAATGTATCAGAGATATATCTACCCATGACGTTGATGAGATTTTTTTTAAAATTTGCACGTATTTATTTATTTGTATGATATTAATGGATATAGCATGCTATTGTAAAATATAAAGGAACTCTGCAAAAGATTAGAAACTTGCATTTATTATGATTATTGTATATATGAGTGTGAAGTTAGTAAAAATAAAACTTTTTAGAAAAAAATACTGAAATAAAAAATACTTTTCAGTAAAAACATATACAAACAAAGGAATAAATACCTGATCTAAGGCTCCCATTGACTTAAATAGGCTTTGAGATGTTTCACTCCTATAGAAAACCCTCAGGAGAGGAAAGACTCCACTAGAAACTCTGCAAGGTTCTCCTGATGGAGTTTTCTCTGGAGCTTTCCCCCTAGGTGAGGGGTATGAAGACTTAATGGTGCATAGGAAGTGGGTGAATACTGAACCTTATGGATTATGGGGAAAATAGAAGACAACCCAGGCATATCCAGGAACCCTTCATTCAAAATCTTCTGCCAAGTCTTGAAATCCCCTTTTACTAGAGCTTTACATTGACTTCAATGGACTTTGGATCTGTCTGTAGGTACTTACAAGGTCCCCGTCACTGTAGTATCTCAGGACTTTGCAACTTCTAGGAGCACTATAATAGCACCAGAACATATAATAGGAAAATCTGCTTGGTAAATGCATTGCTGCCTACTTCACTTGAATAAGCAGAAGAGACAGAATCCCCACTTGCCTCCCTCCATAACACACACAAATCAATTTTGCCAAGCTTACTCCACTTATTCAGGAAATGTTTCTTGTAATTCTTGAATAATTTGTAATTTTCATAGGATATGGCACTTTTCACAAGCACTAAGTTTTCACAAGCACTGGTGATGATAATAATAATAATAATAATAATTAATAATAAATCAGGGACCTATCAGAATTACAACATAAGGAAATCAAAGAAGTAAGGAAACAATATTCTAGATTAATAAAAACTACTCTAAGCAGAAAACCCAGCTTTAATAATTTGATCCAAGCCATTAATATGTGGACAATACCAATTGTATGAAGTGATCAAGGTAAACAGAGGAGAAGGAAAAAATTTGACATCCAAACCAGAAAGCTCCTGGTGATGCACAGAGTAATGAATATCAGTCAAGACCTGGACAGGATGTACATCCAACAATGAGATGGAGAAAAAGGTCTATTTTATGTGGAGGAAGCAACTGACAAAGAAGAATATAACATCAAGATAAATGAGCAGTCGGCTAGAGTAAAAGATCAACTGGTTGTGATAACAAACAATGGCTGAGCACACATCCCAGTCCAAGAAAGGAGAAAGTAAATCACCAAAGAAAAACTCTGAAGATTTACACAGAAATGCTTGGAGAGTGGTGAAAAGATCTCAAACCCATTAGTGATTGAAGATTAACAAACTCATGGCTTGTAGAAAGATGCCTCAAATGAGAAATAGGGAGCCTCATTATGAATGCACAAGAGCAGTCCTAAGGCTTAATTATGTCCAAAACTGACCAACAGAACTGCTTCCCACACTGCAGAATGGTGTTCCGAAAAGGAAGAGACAGTGGAACATGTTCTGAGTGCCTGCAGGAGCCTGGCTGGGAGACAATATATGAACCAACACAATAACATCTTCAGTAGTCTGCACTGAAGCCTCTTGGCAAGTACAGTTTTAAAAGAACTGTGCGGTATTGCAACCACCTAATTGAAAGTGCTCAGAGCATGAAGAGGCTAAAAATGTTATGTGATCTGACAAGTGTCACAGACTGAATGGTGCAGCCAAACAGGGTGGATATAGAAAAGAAGACAAATGAGATCATGTTAATTGATAATGCCATACCTGCAGACAAACATTAAAAAAAAAAAAAAAAAAGGAAACAGGAAGAGAATAAAGTATGAAGAACTCTGCCAGAAAGTGGAATGATTATGGAAAATTAAACAAAAGTCCACTGATTATTGGAGCATTTGAAGCAATCCCTAATGGCATGAATGAGGAGTGTAAGATAGCACAAACAGTGACCACCAGAAGACAGCAATCTCAGGCACTGCTAGAATTTTAGGGAAAGTCAAAGAAGGAGTGCATTTAAGCACATAAAACACAGAAATTCTGCAGAGAGTTTAACAAAACCCCTGAAGACCCAAATCTATAGAGTCAGTTTGAGACCAGAATTTAATGGTGATGCATGGGGATAAATTTTAGACAGTAGCTTTCCCCCTTTTATGCTTAAAGATCTTGTATGTTGTGAAGACTACTTGCGTAAAAAAAAATCCTCAATGTAATTCTGAGGAAAAATACTACTAATAATTAATAATTAACTATAATGGCTGATAAAATCTCATTTTTAGATTCCTATGAAGAATTCCAGGGATGCAAGACACTGATAGGTTCTCTAAGAGATGGAACATCAGATGATATAGAATAAATTGGTGGGATCTGGCTCTGTCTGTCTTGTTTGGTACTTGAGAAGCAGCTACCAAGCTGACAATGTTTGTTGCTCAGTAACCTTCACTCAGACTGCTAATCTTAGGAAAATGATTACTCACCTGCTGAGATACTCCTCAGGTTATTTTATCCAGGACCTACAATGGGTGAATAATCAAGTTAAAAGTGTATATCACAAGTCTCTTCACTGGTTAGAGGACAAACATCTATAGGCTGCAGTTGTTTTGTTTGTATGCTAATTAACCTCTCTTTTCAAAAGGGCTTTTCTAGATATATATTTTCTTTATTCCCTATCAGGTTAAGAAGAAACTACTCTAGTGCTATCAGATATGAAAGATTTGCAGTGTAACATGCATGGAGCTACACAGCAAGAGAGCTATTCATGGAGCGGGAAAATGAACATGGTTACTGATGAGTTCATTTTTCATATTAATAAAGTTGGGATCATGTCTCCACCTTTATCAACTGCATGTTCTTACTCAAAAGTAATAGACCAGTGATTCCTCCTTTTCTATGTTGGTGTCTGACATCAGAATAAGAGATCTGTTCCATTAGGGCTTTTGGAATTGTCACACCCTTTGTCAGGAAATCTGACATCGAAGCCTTAGCAACAGAAAGGCAGGTGCGATCAGTCAAGTGAGAAAAAGGACAGTGATTCAATAATCTATACTGCCTGAACTTTTGATTGCTGCTGTTCTTGGAAATAATGCTTCTGCCTTCCATTTTGAATGTGTGCCTCTATCTAAACTGCTTGACTGCAGAACAATAACCTGCAGACTTTCTAGGATAGCCTGTGTGTGTATATAGGTTTTGCTATGGCAAGAATGAGGTAAAAGTATCTAAAGGGATATGCTAATAAACTTATAATAGCCAGAACTGTTTTACTTACACATTGCAGCAAATATACTGTTGGGGTCAATTTCTAGTTAAACTGCATCTATACTATATGTTCTTGTGGAGCTTTATAAGGGCAGTTAATATGATTATTTTTTTAATGGTACTACAGATGATTAAGAAGAAGAAAAGAGCATCTCAAAAGCTCTTTGTAAATTCCAGGAGTATACAAGGAGTCCTGATTATCATTTGTCCTTCCTTTGGCTTGTTTAATGGCTGCAGAATACTTCTTAAAGTTTTGTAAGAGATTAAGAAGGATAGGATAATGAATTACTACCAGGTGTGCATTTATATGTGATTGCAACTTAATAAACGTGTTTTCTCAAGATATTGTCTATATGCGCATCATCGGCATGCACTTGTGTTTATAGACCTAGATTTGTCGTGTGTGCTTCTTATATGGGTGGGGATGGGGTTGTGAATATAGTGAGGGTATATTTATAGACAATGCACTTCAAAATGAAACCACTATTTAATTATCTAGGATACTTGCTGTTGGGAGGAGGGGAGGAATATGCAGCCATCATTCTTTGACTGAAGAGGACACAATTGTGCATGGGCTTCCTCTATAGTTTTCCTTGTGTAGCCTGATACTATTGCCTCCAAAGATTCAAGAAGCAAAATTTATTAGTTTACTGTGTGTAAGAACAGTATAACTTTGTATATGTGTGAAAACCAAGCCTGACAGTCTACAGCCTTACTAAGCCAATATATTACCTCATTTTGAGAACCCTTTAGAGAACTCCGTATTTGTGTCAAAGATATATGTTCCTCTTACAGATTTCTCTGATTATAGAATTTGTTGCACCCTTATACATTTTCAATTTTTTTGTACAGGATTCCTGCTAGAACAGATTGTAGTGCTTAATAACCTGATTTTATTATTTACATATAAAACAAGTGGAACATTGAATCATCACATGAGTGTTAATAGAAATCAAACACTTCTAAGATATTCAAGTTGGTCACCTGAAAATTGAAGCACACAGCTCATCACTTTTAGAAGTCTTGGCCAATATTCTAACATACATTTGGAAAGAGATGTGACACTTTGGGGGCGCAACCCAAACCAGTTAGGGGTTGTCACCACCTCCCTTGTAACCCTCGGTGCTTCTGTGCTGTGCAGCTTGGGATCAGAGCCCTGACACCAGCAGATGGTTGTGTAATAAAAACAAGATTAAGTTTATTAATAAAGAACAGATATTTAAGTGATACAAAATAGAGGGAAGTGGGATAAAAATGGCTACAAACAAAAAGTAAAAATAAACCTCTAAGACTAATACGCAATTTAACAAACTAGACTCTTTTGTTCAAAGTTTTCTCACTAGAGTCATTCTTCCAGCGTGGCTGTCCCACCTTTAGCCAGGACCCAACACACAGTGTTGCAGTGCAGTGTGGATGCTCAAGCCTGGGCTTGGAAACATCGAGTCCACAAACCCTAAATCTGGGTTTGTGGGATCTGGGCATGTCTATATGGAGAAAACAAAACAAAAACCCACGGTAGTGAGTCTCAGAGCCTGGCTCTACAGATTCCTCGGAGGACTCGTGCATTAAAAATAACTCTGTATAACAGGGGTGGCCAAACTTACTGACCTTCCAAGCCACAGACGACAATCCTCAGAAGTTTAAGGACAGGGGTATGCTTGCGGGAGCGTGGGGCTTCAGCCCAGCAGGGAGTGCCTCGCATGGCTGAAACTGCAAGGCCCCCTCCCTGCTGGGCAGAAGCCAGAGGAGACGTGTGTGGGAGAGTAAGTGGGGATCATGTGCCCCCCAGATTTTTGTCAGAGTTTGTTGGCCCCACTTGATCACATGGTGCTGCAGGGCCCACTCCCTGCATTGCAGCAGCTAGAGCTGGCAAGCTTGGAGTTGCAGCCATGAGGAAAAGCAACGGCAAAAAGATGGTTGCTGCAGGGAGAGCTGCTGCTTTTGCTGCTGCCTTTCCCTATGAGCTGCAGGGAGGGGCCACTGAGAGTAAGAGGGAGGTGTGCCTGCGGGGACATGACTGAAGCTGTTGGGGGGGAACCGTTAAATTGTTCCTCCCCCACCCCTTAGCAGGTACCAGTTGTCCATCGGAGAAGCCCCTAGCTCCACCACCCCACCGCAGGGTAGAAGCCCCAAGCCCCGGTCCCTCCCCCACTCCCCGCAGTCTGGTAGACAGAGAATGGGAGGGAGGGGAGCTTCGCAAGCCACACTTTAACTGTAAAAGTGCTGCATGTGGCTCATAAGCCATGCTTTGGCCATCCTGGTGTATATGTTCTGGCTTGGGCTCTGAAGGACAAGGAGCGGGGTGGGCTTCAGAACCCAAGCTCCAGCCCAAGCCAGATCATCAACATGGCTATTTTTAGCACTGTAGCAGGAGCCCTTTGAGCCTGAGTTTGCAGAGCCAGGCTCTGAGACTCACTTCTGTGAGATTTTTTTTTTTTTTGGGCAGGGGTGTATACTTACCTTAAGCATGCAATGCAGACTCCCCTAGAAGCGCAGAGCCTTTTGTAACTGCACAGGACACAGAAGCCTAAAGACATCAAGAACAAGTTATTTTAGCAACTCATATGAATTTGCTGATGTAAACTCATACTTTTGATCTCATTAGGATGTTTGCTTTGCAAGTTTACTGTTCACACATTTATACAAGTTGGGGTTTCTGAAAAAAATTGGACAAACAGATTCTAGAGAATACTGAAAAAAAAATGTTAACATCAAGCATTACAGCCCCAATCATAGCTTACATAGATCAAAGCTATAACATGTGAAATCATCTAATATGAGTGGATAAGAAGGATCACATAAAAGTGAACACAGAATACCAGAAACAAGACAGAAGCTACATTGCTTTTAAGTCCTAAATAAAATAAGTGAGGCTGCTTTAGTGCAGTATATTACAGTCAATAGTTGGAATCCAATGGAGAAAAATATCTTTAATTTACTCAAATGAAAAACTGAACAAGATGTAATTAAGGTTGTTTCAAGACAGTCTAAAAAGGATGAACAATCACGCTCATAATTAGCCAATACATGACAACTTCCAAGCGCATAAATATTTACAAAAAGACTCTAATCCACAGAAATGCTTTAAAATAATACTCACATTTTAACCCCACATTTAATTGATCATCACTGATGTCCAGTGACAGGCAAATTCACTAATGTTACAGCTATGCAACATTTATCAAAGTGGGCTTTACAAGCTTTTCAGTGATAAGCAGAGATTTTTATTTGGGGAGAGCGAGAAGGAGGGAGGATTCTATAAAAGTCTTGCTGTAAGAATTCTCACTAGTAATAGTTGTTTCCCAGACACACTGTCTGCTACCTGGCCTTAATGTTATTTAGGAAGTTAAATTGGATTGCAGACAGAATCTATCCAGAAAGGAAAAGTTCAGTGGCTCTTTGCTAACTTAAATGTGTGTGTATGTTTTGTTTTTTAAATAGTTCCTAGCTTCCATTGGCCTTTATATCTTCATGTAATACATCCAGTGACTCTCTAGCTCATATACAGCCTTAATAGGCAACACTACATTGGAGTGCACTTATTGACACAAACAGTATCACTGAAGTGAATGCCACTAGGCATGCGAGTATGCACTCACTTATGTGAGTGAAGGTAGCACAACTGAACAAAAACTAGAGTGTCAAAAAGAAAAAAGCTCAATCACCTTAATCGGTTTCCAACACACTTGTTTAAAATCCAGTCACAGGTGTTGAACATTTGTCTTCGCACTCCCACTCTTTATTATCGTATACAATTTGTAGATCTCTGCTCACTGCATCTTCCCCAGAGTTAGGCACCTAAATCCATAATAAGTGGTCTGATTTCCAGAGATACCAAGCATTGAAAGCTAGTGTCTTTTCAGAAGCTCTGACAATCAGATTATGTCTGTAGATACCTATGTATGAATGCAGATAACTAACTTTAGGCACCCAAGTCTGAAAATGTTGGCCTCTTATTCTGCTGATCAAACTTTCTTATTTGTGCTCTGTAGAGTTCTCTCTCACAGTAGAAATTAGCATACCACTCAGTGATACAATAAGACAGGACTGAACACTTATTATGTCTTTTGGTTTTCTGTGTGCTCCTTTTAAAATTCCCTATATCCATGTATTAGCATTTCAGTAGATTTAATTAAATTCTGTTTTGCAGTAGATAATAGCATCAGAAACATGAATGGAAATCTTGCACATCTAATTTTGCCACTTCTCATCTAATACTAGTCACATTTGAGATTAAAAGTATTCTTGTCTATTATTTTCAGTGTTAAACATTATTGGACCATTTTATTATTTTTTTAATCTAATGGTCAAAATCCTGACCTTCCACTAATTTCCCCCCCCCCCCCAAAAAAAAAGTCTTCATATTTATATCTCTTGCTCTAATAAGAAAAAAAGTCTGTCTTTGAAAAGTGTTCCTCCAAACTCTCACTCAGTCAGAGTTATAGCTATATGTTCATATTATTGGTATTATTTATTTTGTATTGCAGTTGCACATAGAGGGCCCAGTCAGGAATCAGGACCCCATTGTGCTAGGGACTTCACAAACACATAACAAAAAGATTGTCCTTACACCAAAGAGATTACAGTCTATGCATGAGGATAAAGTCTCCCTCTTTATGAGTCCCATGGTCCCTACTGCTTCTGTGAGTGTAAGGGTATGGTGGAGATATGGAAAGATGAAAGAGGATAGACAGAAATGTATTTCCATCTGCTCCATAGTGCCCCTGAATGTCATGGAGACTTCCTTCTGGTTAGGCAGAGTAATGGGGCAATTTTCACATACTTAATGTTAAGCACATGCTTAAGCGCCTTCCTGAATAAGGGGCGAAATGGGGTTAGCCATTAAAAAATTGCAGATAAAGAAGAATTTACTGTTTTGGAGAGGTTCGAAAATAGAGATCAGAAAAACAAATGGACAGGCTTTCAGAGGCTATCCAAATTTCAGTAGCTTCAAGGAGATCTTAGCTAAAGCAATCTTTAAAAAGTAAATGCAGGTATAACATTTACTTTAATCATATTTTTACTCCCTCTGTCCCTCACAGCAATAGTTGATGGGATGTTGTATGCATACATAAAGAGAAGCGTGTAATCAAATTACAATGTTATATATATATAATACAGCAATTAAAAAATAATAGCAATTAATTGTGTGATTAAAATATTAATAGCAATTAATCACACTGTTAAACAATAATAGAAGATCATGTATTTAAATATTTTTGGATGTCTTCTACATTTTCAGATATATTGATTTCAATTACAACACAGAACACAAAGTATACACTGTTCACTTTATATTTCTTTTTTATTACAAATATTTATGCTTTAAAAAATCCAAAAAAATAATACAAAAGTGCCATGCAAATGCCTGTTCTCACTTGCAGGTGATATTGTAAATAAGAAACTGGCAGCATTATCTCCCGTCAACAAACTTCTTTGTCTTAGTGATTGGCTGAAAAAGAAGTAGGACTGAGTGGATTTATAGGCTCTAAAAGTTTATCTTGTTTTGTTTTTGAGTGCAGTCGTGTAACAAAAAAAAATCTACATTTGTAAGTTGCACTTTCACAACAAAGAGATTTCATTACGATATTGTATGAGATGAATTAAAAAACACAATTTCTTTTGTTTATCATTCTGACATGCAAATATTTGTAATAAAAATAATAATATAAAGTGAGCACTGTACACTTTGTATTCTGTGTTGTAATTGAAATCAATACATTTGAAAATGTAGAAAAACATCTAAAAATATTTAATACTTTTCAATTGGTATGCTATTGTTTAATAGTGCGACTAATCATAGGAGTCAACTGCGATTAACAACAGACCTAATATGAATATATTTTTTCCCTCAGTTTTAATTCTTTGGTGTGATTCTTTATTTTATTGCTCTATTAACTTTTTACTCCCAGGAAGCTTTGAGCAATGTAAGAATTTGTTTTAAAATCCCTATTTGAGAATTAAGTGTACATCCTGCAAAATGTCTGTGGGTCAAGGTCTAAATATGTGGACTTTTCTTCTAATGTGATAATGTACTACATAAGTAATGATATACTTACAAATGAAAGTGTGGTGAGGACAGAGAGTTTTCATATACAGTAGGCTCTGGTTAATGGGCAAGAATGTAATTAAAAATGCTGCTGCTGATGGGGAATAAATTGAAACATCTCCAAGTTGAAATGACCCCATCAAAATTTGAATATTTTGAAATTGTGTAAGTAAAAGGATATCTGAATTTATTTAATTGACATACATGCAATTCTGTATTTTCAGGTCTTGTTATGGAGTTACTATTCATTTCCAAATTAACTATTAATCATCCTGCCACTTATAACAGCTTAATTTTGAAAATATTACATTTATGTGCTTTTGTGTTAGGTTCTTTTTAATTGTAACAGAGACTCTGCTGAAGTTATAACATAGATTGTGATGATTTTAAAGATTTTTTTTTAAAAGAGATTTCACTGCAAATATCAACTGAATACAAATGTATCGGAAGCTATTCTTGAAGGAAAAGCAACATAGCAACATGTGTTGACTATGCTTCTGTTCAACCTGTAATACTTGTGACATGAACAACAATGAGGCTGGATTTCCAAGTAAAATGCTTAAGCTCTTGAAAAAAGTACCACAATTTTCTTTGTTGGGAAAGGGAATATAAAAATATAGTTCCAGGAAGAAGAAGAAAAAAGTATAAGAATAAAGTAATTTTAAAAAATGAACATGATGAATTCCTGTAGAAATGAGACTAGAATTTATAGACAGCTAAAATGAAAAGTTTGGATTTCTTATCCATTTTGTATTACAACTTACTGAAACAAAGCTTTCCAACTTGTAAGTTCTTATAGGTTTATTTTTACTTTATTAAGGTTAAAGGTTTAAAAGACATTGTATTTATTCTGTACTCCAAGATATTGATATATTTCAAGTACTAGGCTTCATTCTGCCATGAGTTGTTTGTCTTCCCCAGAGAATCATAAGAATTAACCTTTTACATGGAGCCTTTCCACGCTGCAGAACCCTGTTCACAAAGGTCACAGAGACAACAACCAAAGCAGGATTATATGACACGTGATTGTATTGGAGTCATACTGCAGATAAGCTGAAAGGGAGCTGTTGAGGAACCCCAGAGACAATGCAGAGCAACTGGGCTATATTCAGAACTACATGAGGGATTTCGCTTTCTTACGTGCAACACTTGCAACCAGCCACATCTAATACATGGTTGGGAGCTGGGAGATGTTACAGGTAACTTAATTGGGAAATGATGTGGCTGCTGATTTCATGGTATGCACTGGCTACATAGATAATGTAAGGACTTCAATATTGTGGTGCAACAGGGTCCCTGAAAGACAAGAATTAGTGAAAGTCCCCTTCACAGTTAGAACGAGAGTATCTGTTTTATTACCATTGTAGTATTAATATGTGAAGAGAGCAACCCCAACAAAACTAGACCAGGAATTTATTACTGCTTCTTACTCTCTCCCTCATTTTAAGAAAAAAAAACCCAGATATTTTCTATTCTGACCTTCATACATGTAGACTAAAAAATGTGACATCACACTGCCCCACAAAGGTCTGTGTTTAAAGGGCACAATCAAACCTCAGGTTATATTAAGCTTGCTTCCTGTTTTAGAAAGCTAAGGTTATCCAATCATGTACTAGAACACATGACCATGTTATTTAGGTCACTAATTTTGAAATCCAAATAATAGCATGAGACAATCCACAAATAGTCTACAGTTTGCTCATGCGTGCTACTGAATATTTTCAAATGGCATATGCATTTGAGAAAAAAATTAGATTGCTTTGTGAATGCTTTGAATTTAATGAGCATCGCTTTACCAGCATAAGATATTATATTGTGTTAATTGAGAAAATATATGATCATGCCATTGACATTTGTGGGCCCAATTCTCAGAAACTCCTATCATCTCCAGCCCAATGACAGAACAAGAGAGAACAAGAAACTATGTTTGAAAACTTGTGGCAAGGAAAGTTCCAGACCAATCTTGCGCATACAGTTAGCGGTCTCAGCAAGTTCTGATACAATCATTATTTTTTACATTTCTTAACCCCCAAACATGGTCCACATAGCAGCCCACACAGCCTAATGTTGTTGTATGTTTAGAATTATTTTATTTTCCTAATGCCTGCATTCCTCCTTCCCCTGTATATATTATCTCCATACTTACAGTAAGTGCATTTCTTCATGACTTCATGTGAAATAGAAAGATGGATCTGAATGTTGACTTGTCTCTTCTTCCCTGTCAGCACTATTTGCTGCTTTTATTTACCATGGCCTTCTCATAAACAATGGGGCTATTCAAAGAATTTGGTACTACTGCACATAAGTAGGGGTATCAAAATCTAGTCCTCTGGAATTACTGAAAATGCTCTGGGTAGGAAGAAAAAAATCAAGAAAAAACAGTAGCATTTTGGGCTGTTCTTTTATAGACTCATAGACTCATAGACTTTAAGGTCAGAAGGGACCATTATGATCATCTGGTCTGACCCCCTGCATGCTGCAGGCCACAAGACCCTTCCCTAGACTCTGCTGTTGAAGTCCCCAATCCTGTGTTTTAGTGACTTCAATCGGCAGAGACCCTCCTGCTAGTGATCCCTGCCCCATGCTGCGGAGGAAGGCGAAAAACCTCCAGAGGCTCAGCCAATCTACCCTGGAGGAAAATTCCTTCCCGACCCCAAATATGGCGATGAGTAAGACCCCGAGCATGTAGGCAAGAGTCTCTAGCCTGACCCTTGTTGGCCATTATGCTATTTACGTACCATTGCTTGGTTTTCCTTGGCTACTATGTTTTACCATTAAACCATTCCCTCCATAAACTTATCTAACTCTTTAGCTAACCACAGTCACAAATCATCCCTGGTAATGACAATCCTCAGAGAAGCATAATGTTACAAATGGTATGACCTGCTTCCAGAACTACAGAGAAGCATAATGTTACAAATGAGAAAAAATATATTTTTAATCTTTCAGGATTGTGGCCAGGGCAGCAGGAGGATGTCAATTGTTTAACATTTTTGCTAGATACACATCAGTGGTTTGCCTGAAGTTTATTTTTAAATGAAAAATGTTAAGTCCCTGGCTGCCAGCAGAACTCCATTATGGTTGGAATAATGTCTCAGAGAAGTTCCTCAGTGTTAATGCTGTATTAGCTGGTGTCATTTTTGAATTTCAAGAAAGTTATACAGAACAGCAAAAAGCATTTCTATGGGATGTAACTTTGACAACTTGTCACAGAAAAAATGAAAACATGGCTTCTGTCTGGCAAGGCTGAAGAATGTTGAAATTAAGCAAATGCAGAGACTAGTACAAGCAGTTTTAGTAACTTGTGTAATAGGTGATGAGAGAAAAAAGCAAAAGGAATCTTTTTGAAATAAGCCATTTCCAAACTGACTTAGGCAGAGCAATTTAAAGAGAGTCCAAGATACAGCAGTAATATGAAAAAAACAACTAACAAGTTAACATCCAACATAATGTCATCAACATCCAAGATTGTTAAATTTACGTCCAAGCAGGTGTTACAGCTGACAGTTTATGTTTTCTAAGTTGCTTAAGTTTTCAAAACATATTTCAGAGCCACAGTCTAAAGTACTTCAGTTAGGATTCATTTCCCATATTACAGGGAATTACAATACAGTGCATTTTATTTTGTTTCTTTGGTAGGAAGAATGGATGTTTTTAGTAGAATAAATCAAAAGGCTGAGGGTATATTAGAAGTAAAATAAACATATATTTTAGTTACTTATGAGGTCCAAGCAGACACCTGTTTCTTTAAGTAATCTTAACACCTCATTCACCCATACACACAATTGCACACACACTTCACACAAATATCCACACCTCTATGCATCTCTCATTTTTAGACATTTTAGGAGTGAAGCAAGAATAGTTTTGAAGAGTTGTCACTGTTAAAGAATAATAACAATTCCGATCCAGACTGCCCCACAGAAATTATTTAGCAAGTGGAACAGTTGTAGCAGCTACTGTTTAAAAAAAACAGTTGTTGTCCAAACACTTGTCTGGATACTGTACCCTTTTGGTCATTCAGGAGAACCCCTGTCACTTCCCATATGAAGTGACTGGTATGGAAAAAGTGAGAATTGGCCTTGAATAATAAAATATCAGCTTGTTTGCTTTTAACTTACCAGTACATGTGAAAAGCCCATCATCTATCCTCTAAAGCCTGGATGTTGTAATGTAGGAATGTATAAAACTCTTGAGTTTTTAATACTGCTAGTTACTTGAAGAAAAGACCTTAGTTTACAACTCACTTTCAGTATCAGTCTATGAAGGCCTAAAACGAATAAAACATTAGGATAACTCCCAGCCTGGGATCCACTGCTGAATATAATTTACTCCTTGTAGTACAACAACTAGAGGAAGGTGGGTGATTTGAACCATTCAGCATGTTGAACTTGCTCAAAATTGTAGCATGCAAAATTCTTATTGGCAGCACAGGTTCTAATCTTAATATTAATTCATATAGGTACAAATCCTAAATATATTTATGTCAATAGCAAAACTCTCATTGACTTCAGTGGGGGGGGAGGGGGGATTTGGATCATAATGAATTGCTATATGAAGGGAATTCAGTCAGCTGGTAAAGCATCTAGAGCCAATGTACAATGTACATTACTAAAAGAAAAATATGAAGCACTATCCAGTTGGAGACTATGTATATGGATGGGCAGAATCATTTAGAAATGTGGAGGAAAGAGCAGTTTCAGTAATGCGTCACAAGTGAAAAATAAAATATTGCTGGCCCTTGCAGCTCGCTTGCCCTCTTATAAAACCCAAGGAGTCTACTACCAAACCTGATTACAAAGTGTCCAGTTATGCTACAAACACTAAACATAAGGAATAAAGTACAAAGTGTCCCATTTTTCAGGTACTTGTTCATACTAACAGGTTCCTATTAATCTTTTTTGAATTTCCTCTGCAGCTATATAACTCACTGAGTATGGCACAAATGTAACTATAGGGTGTTGCATGTATGCGTGATTGGCTTAGCAATGGGCAGGTGAAAAGCTTTAAGGATTATTCTATAGGGCCTGTTATCCCTCAAGAAATTCAAGAAACCCACAGATCACCACATCTACCTTCATAGATCCAGTAACCACTTCAAACACATCAATAAATCTGTTATCTACAGCTAGGTACTCAGATATCACAGGATATTCTCTGAGGAAAAAGTCCGGGACATACAATTTAACACACTTAAAACCATCTTCACCAAACAAGGACACTCTCCCAGATAAGGGATCACATCATTGAATGGGCCACCCAAATACCCCAAGAGAGCCTGTTTCAATACAGAAATAAAACCCCATCCAACTGCACACACCTAATGATCACCTACCACACCACTCTGGAACCCATATAGGTCATCATCAAATAGCTACAACCGATACCCAATGGGGACCCCATCCTGAAATAAATCTTTCCTGAACCCCCACTTCTGCCCTTCAAACAACTCTCCTAACCTCTCCAAGCTCATCATCAGAAGCTAGCTCCCCACAGACCAGGGGACACCAACTCAAAGTGGTACCAGATCCTGACAGAACAACAGATGCAAAACCTGAAGACATATCTCCACTCCTACAGTGATGAACACCCCCCCACAAGACAACTTTCAAGATCCATGGATCCTACACGTCTGTCACAACAACATGTGGTGTACCTTGTCCAGGGCACTAAACGCCCCTATAGCATCTATGTGGGTGAAACGCTCTCAAATGAATTCACACAGGAAAATGATAAAAGACAAAAAATACCCTATTACCCGTAGGTGAACACTTTTCACAAAGCTATCAATTTATATCTGACCTATCAATCCTCATCCTCAAAGGAAATCTGCATAATACTTTCAAAAGACGAGCCTGGGAGCTTAAATTCATTACTCCTCTAAACACTAAAGATCATGGACTGAACAGAGACACTGGATTTATGGCTTATTACAACAATCCCACTAACCCCCTTTTTTGTCCTAGGACTGCAGAAGTATTAATAGGTCACTCAACCTTGAATGGGTTCCTTAAAATATGCTAAACAATCTGTTGCACCTCGTATTTTGCTATGATGCTGAGAGTTCCTTTCCCAGACCTGAAGAACTACTCTGTTTGGTAAGAAAGCTTGTCTATCTCACCAACAGAAGTTGTTCCAGTAAACAATATTACCTCACCCATTTGTCTCAGAAATTAATGAAGACATTTTAATTTAAGTCCTCCTTCATTTAATTTCATTTCAATGTTGGTTTATTTTATGGGTTGCTTTGTAATATGTATGTTTCCCATTTGGTATAACACCCCATCTCCCCTCCCCCCCGCCCAGCCACAGATACCCTGGCTATAAATATGTGCAAAACTCCCTTATGAGCAAACCTCAAAAAAGATGGAGGTTAAAATTGAAGCTACAGGAAACTTTCCTGAACCTCCAAACTGGGATGGAAATTTAATTAGAACAGGCTCCTTGAGAGTATTTTGATATTTACATTCCCATCCCAGTTATGACCCAAAAATAAAAAGTGTGATTTTTAGGAAATTAACCAAACTTTTATTAAACTGCCAAGGAGTTCACTTTGAAACTGAAAAGGGATTTGGGTCATCTCATACGTTATTCAAACAAACACTTTGCTTCAATCTTAATAGCCTGATTGTACAAGCTTTTTATTAAAGGGTGGTCATAATTGCTTATTGTTATTCACAGTCAGAGGATTTATTTTCTACAACTAACATTTTAAATTCATTTCTGTTTCTGCCAATATACCCTTTCAGATTATAAGTTATGAATTTCTATGTTTTCCTGAACTGTGTCCCATACTGAGTGCCATTCATCATAATGTGGTATTGTTACGTGAATTAAAGGTATCACTGATTAGACCATTGACTAATCAATTTACATTTTTTAAAAGTGTTTTGCTAATAACATTTATTTGAACATGGTACTTTTTGAACAGCTGATTGCTTAAATGTCAAAAGTGGGCTACTTTTTAAATCCATTTTTACAATATACCATTTAATCTCTATGCAATTCTTTCCTTCCCTGATACAAAGAAGAAAAAATCTCAATTATTTTACTAGATTTCTAAATGCTACCTAATTTTAGTTGTCCAGATTCTGTGCTGCCTGAGCACAACTGTCAAGGATTGAAAAGTGAAAACATAACTTGCTGCAGATTGTCATAGAAAATTTGGGTTTGCTACTTTCAAGATCTGCCTGGGCAAGAAGAAGCTTTAGGCTAAAGAAAGGGATAATTAGCTGTAATGAGAAAGGGGGGGGAGTGGGGAGAAATGTGAGACAGCTCAGAGTCTCAGTCTATATAAGTTTCACTTTTCTCCCCTGTAAAGTTAATAAAAGATATATTTTTCAGGGTCTCTCTCCCATTGCACATCTCCTTGTCCCATCCATCTGTAATGCTTATAAATCCAATCTATAAATCTGGCCCATATTCCTTTAGAAAACAGCTACCCCATTATTGGACTAAACAATAAAGAATTATTAGTCCATAGCTTTATTCCCGAGTGCCTTGTAGGGTGTAAGGTGTACCCTGACCCAGCATGTTCCGTATGAGAAGTTGCCATCAGGGATTTCTGCCATTGTTCTCACTACACAAAAGGTTATGAAATACACCGACATTTAAAAGATATTAAAAAGGTGAAATCTCTGTAAGAGTCCATCGTAATTAGGTAACTATCTGTTAAATGACTGCTTCAGATTATCTCCACATATCTGGAGTACAGTTTTCTTCCATTCTTATTCTAGCATATCAAAACCATTATTGTGTAATGTTCACAAGTGCTCAGCCATCACCATTTAAAAACTCAACTCAATGAGATAAAAATCTAACATTTTTACAAAAGTTGAAATAGATCTTTTAAACTCATTTAAATCATCATGGCCAAATTCTACTATCCTCACTCCTCCAATGTATGGTCTGAAAGTGAATGAAACCATTCATATGAGAGGCCAGCCACAGAGAGCATTCTGGTCCTAGTCCCATAAAGTGTTGGAATGGGGACTCAGAGTGCTTCAGAGCACTGCTCTAATGGAGCCCTATCCATGTTAAAGTTTTTGGAAGCAAACTAAGATGGACAAGGGCACTGCTAGTGTGTCTGTGACTTCAAAGGTACACTGGCCAAAACCTCCCATATAGTGAGAGAATAGGAGAGAGGGCTGCCGGAAGTGGCAGCCAGCATGTCCCTGTGGCCTGCCACTTTCCGCAGCTCCCATAGGCCAGTAATGGCGAGCTGCAGGGGGCTGTGACTGCGGATGGTCAATATCAGCAAAATGTCTTGTGGCCCGCAATCAGATTACCCTGATGGGCCGCATGCAGCCCTTGAGCTGCAGGTTGCCCACCACTGCTATAAATCCATTAACCTTATAACTCCTGGTTGGTTTACACATTGTTTAACTGTTTTTCTAACTCTTCATCTCTTAATTTCTCTATTTGACTGGGTGCTATAGCTACTATTCAGTAGTGAACTTATTTTCTCCAATCCCATAGCTCTGTATCTGCCTTTATCAGGCAGTATCTGAACACATTATTACCTTTTCTAATTCTTATTTTATTAAGAAGTATTTAACCTTTCTGTGACCTAGGTTATCCATCTGTGAAATAGCAAATAATCTACCCACTGGGGTGCTATGTGTATTATGGTATTTCATTCGGGTTTTGAGTTTTTTCTGTTCAAGTTGCTTTGTTCTTGTTATTTCCATCGCATCTTCTCTGCAGTACTCCTGTCTCTGTGAATGTAGAGATGTCTCAACTTACATGCAAATGTGCCAGGAGGCATAAGTTAAAGTAGGGTGGAATTCCTATTAGTTGCTTTTCTATGTGTGTGTGCTACATTCCTCTCTTTTAGCTCTTCCTTACACTCAGACTCATCTTTCCAAATTCAGTGTCATATGTATTGCTGGATACAGAGGGCATAATTATAATAGCATATTACAGTGGTACTAAAATGTGCCATCTTCTGTGCAAACACATAGCAAAAGATAATCTTGTCCCCAAGAGCTCACACTGGTAAATGGGTGAATCACTAAGGGGATTAAGTACATCCACAAGTAAATACACAAAGGTTGGTTTCTGTTTTCTGGAGGGATGTTCAACAAGCCTAATAGTTGAGGAGATGGGACACTCTGGAGACTGTTTTCTCTAAGTCACTTGTTCACATCCAGTCCAAGTTGGTACTGATCAAAAGATATATTATTCTTGCTTTCTGGTAGCTTGTGTGAAACTGTTTGGTGACCTCAATCCAGCTCCTAATGGATGAACGCCCATATCACCTCATCATTTGGTATTCATGGGCCGTCCCTGCAGGAAGAAGACCCAGGAGTAAATGAGAACAAAATGTAAACTACCATCTCACTTCTCAAGATTGAGCCACAATGTGTGTGTGTGTGTGTGTGTGTGTGTCAGAGAGAGAGAGAGACAGACAGACAGACAGACTTCACACTGTTTTGCCAAAAATAACATGAAGGTCTCTGTATCTGGTACCTTTTGTGAATATTTAATTCACTTTTTAGAAATTTTATATTTGGAAAAGTAAAGAAAATTATTTTATCCCTATGGTGTTCTACTCAGGTTCTTATATCACACCCATCATTGTTATCTGTGTTCACCTCCAGAGATGCATGTTACCAATAGTGCATGAAATGATGTCACTATCATATATCACATGTGGCTCTTTGTCCCTTCCTTTTCCCCAGGAAAGAAGGAGTGGGGGAATATTACATGGGTTCTTTTTTTACTTTTAATTGATTTCTGTGCACTGCACTATGCATTTTTAATAATGAAAATGAAGTTAAAAAAGTGAGCATTGCACTTGGAATTTGGTGATTTGGTCTGTGGCCAAATCTTAGATCAGGTTCTTAGATATTCACTGTGCTTTGTAATAGAAAGCTGGAGGGGATAGAGTAGTTAAAAACATGTAATAATTTTGTGTGACAAGACAGGACCATTGGATAGTGTCATTTTGGTAGAGCTGTAAGACTGCTATGATACTTTATTAAATAGAGTTCTGGATGCTAGCTTGCATCTGTGTAAATCCTGTCAATTGTTAACGAAAAACCACAAACTTTACTTTACATTCCACCTATATTACAATTATATATTGTCTAGTTGGTATATGATGTGATTGGACGCTGCCTCTCACTGGCAGAAAAGGCATTAAAAGCAGTCCTAGGGTGGCTGCGCCAGAGGCAGCCAATCAGAGAAGGGCTGAAGGGCTCAGCCAATCAGAGCCATAAAGCCCCATATAAAAAGGGAGCTGTAGGGCAGAGGAGGCAGTTCTCTGCTGGGAGCCCAGGGAGGAAGTAGAGCTGTCTCTGGAGGGCTGAGAGAACTGCCAGCACCTTGGACAGAGCAGTGCTGTGAGCAGGAACCAGGGGAGTGAGAAACAGCTCCTGGCTGGCTGGTGGGATTTGCAGGCTGAGGCCCTGAGGCAAGGGCAAAGAGGATGCTGGTGCCATGAGGAAGTGGCCAGACAATTTGCTACAGTAGCCTCTAAGGGAAGTTGCTGAACAGTGGACTGCAGGTCCCCCAAAAGGGGGGAGCACAGTGTGTGGCATGGCCAGAGGGATGTTTTGCTGAAGAGGATGCCATGGTCCTTGGAGAGATCTGAATCCTAGAGCAGGAGTGATGGCAGGGAAGCACCACCTGAAGAGGGTACTCTGGCATGCAGAGCTAATTCCCAAGACAACCATCAGGAGGTACCAGAGTGTTGCATGCACCCCATCACATATGACTCCTGGTATTAGAAGGAAACAGATGCTACCACTGAATGAATTCTGAATACCAACAGTCTTCAAGATTGAATAAGTGAATATACATGACAATTAAAAAGAAACACATAGGCACATAAAAATCCTTTTAAAATGTTAAGACAATTTTAAGAGCCATTTGTCAGATAACTAGCTCTTATTATATAGTGGTTTCAGAGTATTCATAGTTTCATGTAAAGTTAGCATTTTTATATATATATTTTTTATATTCATAGCAAAATTTAATCAAGACCTGGAAACTTCCTCATTTAATCCATCCATTTACCACCCAAATCCAATATAAATTCTGATTACATTAAAACAAATCATAAAGCAGTGTTGAAATAATAGCAACAGGAATTCTATCAAGTCAAATGCATAAATAAAGTGTTAGGTAAGTACATGGTTAATTCCAAATGTATTATTAGCCATAAATATTTGTAGTTGAACTGATTTATGTAACATTTTTGAGTGAATGGTTGCATTCATAGTTGTGCATAATAATTTATGAATATTCATGGATTAATATTGTAACATAACACACTATGGATTGTCAAGATCTAGAATAAGTAATAGGAAAAGAGGGAATGACATGACCCCCATTCCACTTTGCTTGCTTCAAGAGTCGTCCTAGATGCTTTATAAAAGTAACAATACCACATATTGAACCTATTAAAGAGTTTAAGAACAGTGCTTAATTTCAAAAAGTCAGTATTTAAATTCATATATAAATCAAAACTTGTTTGTTAAATGTTTCTTTTATGTTGTTCAACACAGGTAATTCCTTGTGCTAAGAAATTAAAATATGAATAGTTATAGCTTGTACATACAGTATAGCTCTTTTGTACATACTTATTATGTTGCTGCTGAATCTGCATACAAACTTCTGTATGATAATTGTGCAGATTAGTTCCTCAGAGTTACAGACAGTGCTGACTGTGGATATGAATGCTTAAGCTACTAATCTTAGATTGTAAATAGTACTGTGAATATAAATGTATCATTGGTATTGTTTTAAGTAGTGTTTGTTTTTGCTGATTCAAGAAGAATGCAAAAATACATAATGCTACTCATAAATCTAGCTACAAAGACTACATTAATATTTTATTAACATATATCTTTTTATACAGAAATATTTCTTTAATATTGTGTATTCACAGTGCTCTCCACTGCGTGAAGAAGAATTAGAAATCGTATCCCCCGTCTTGGAAGGTTAGTTTGTTGTGATGACTTTTTATGCTGCTTGTTAACAGAGTCTCCAAAATGGTAGAGATTGATGATGCCTCATGGGAACTTTGAATATGTACCTATGTGGGAAAAAGTTATGCTGATACTCTCATATTTTCTTCTTGTCTCTTTTTTTTTAACCAAGGATGTTTGGATCAAAATGGGATATTTTCTGCTAAATAGCTCAGCTGCTTCTTAATATTTGTGTGTGTGCGCGCGCGCTGTCAATCATATTCCCACGTACTAAAAGTAAGTACATGTGGCCCCACTCACTCCCTGGGCTTTCAATCATGATAGCCCATGAATAATTGCCCTTAATCTTTCATACGCTGTGGAGCTGAAGTCCTATCATTACCCCACTTCCAAATGCAAGGAAGGATGATTTGAATACAGCAACACAACACAGGAGATACTCATTATTAGGTGGGAGTTAGCCACTCATTATCTCTCCATAAAACCCACTGGGGAAGTACAAACAACATTTAAAGCTGACCTTGTTAGTATTCATTTCCACCTCTCCCTTCTCTGTTTGGGGAGGGATAGCTCAGTGGTTTGAGCATTGGCCTGCTAAACCCAGGGTTGTGAGTTCAGTCCTTGAGGGGGCCACTTAGGGATCTGGGGCAAAATCAGTACTTGGTCCTGCTAAGGAAGGCAGTGAGCTGGACTCAATGACCTTTCAAGGTCCCTTCCAGCTCTAGGAGATGGGATATCTCCATTAAATTAAAAAAAAAAAAAAATCACCACTTCAGTGAGAGAGCTTGATCCAGGTGTGAATGTATAGTCCGTATCAGCACAGTCTGACAGGGACAAGTAGAGGATAGGAAACAGTATGGAAAGGACTTTCCTCTCTATGTAAATTCAGGCCTTCTGCAAATGCCCTGAGATCCCTGGAGTAATCCTACTAATCTTAGAGCATCCAGGGGGTTGGAGGGCTATACTTCAAACCTATAATTGAGAGAGACAAATTTCCACTTCCTGACTGCATACATCTAGAAAACTTTGTGCCCTGAGTATGCCACATCCCAATGAAGGTTTTTGCACAGGATGCATGGCTTGTCTCTTTGATTTCATGTACAGAAGAATAAGAAACTCCTACTGTCCCCATGCCAACCAAACTGTTTTCTTTGTTGCAAAATTTTTGCTGATATGGATCAAGACCCATTGTGGCAGCAGTCACTGATCCCTGTCATGTGACAGATGCATAAACTTTATTAACACTGAACAATGTCAGGTGACGGGGGCCAGGAAATGAAGAGCAGTCTCTTACAGCACACTTTATTAATCCAGTATCCCTTGCAAATGTGCCGTGGGATTGTAGAAAGGGGGGAGTTTGGGTCCAAATTTCAATAGAGCTGCACCAGTTTATAAGAGATGAGGATCTGGTCAATGATTTATAAACTAAATTGAACTTAAATAGAGACTTTTCCACCATTTTCCATGAAATCTCTGTCCTTTTTAAAAAAAAAAAAAAAAAAGAGATCCATGCTCTGTGGACAGCTATATTTTCCTGAACAAGTGGTACATTTAAAGTCTTGACATAATGTGAACTTAGTTATATGAATAATGTTAAAAATGACAGCCTTTATACAGTGAACGTACTTCCAGCTATTGCTACTAATCAATTCAATTTCACTGGTAAGCTAAGCCAAGATTTGCAACCATGATTCTTGAGATGGAGAGGCCAGTAGACTAACCATTAACTGCTGACTTATTTTTATACTAATTCATTTTCTTTCTGACCCTTTGATGAAAAACATGTAGTGTGATAATTTTAATTATGTGCCATAGTGCACTTTTGTCCTCTGGACTGCCCTGCTTTCTGGAGAGCAAGGCAAGTGGAGAAGAATTATAAATAGGTTCCTGTAAATAATAATATGATTAGTGCATAACTGGTGGTTGAAGCAGGACTCCAAGCTTTTCTTGAAAATATGACTGATCTTGCCATCCTCTTCCTGATGCAGCCTGCTGAGAGTTATGCTACAGGAGTGCTTGCCTGACTTTTGTACTGAGAGATTCTAAACATAGGCCCTTTTTGCCCTTTCCTCTCCATAATCTCCTCCAAAACCCTTTGATTATCTCTTAGACACCATACTTCAATCCATTCTAAATGTTGATGAATGTAGGGTGATTTGGACCAAATGTGATCTGGTGTGTGGTGCTTCTTTATTCAAATTCTTAGATATTCATAGCCCTTTCCAACAGAGAACTGGAGGAGAGAGAGCATTTAAAAACATTCACATTGACTAACTAGATGATCTGGTAGAAATTTTTCCTCCCACCCCTTTTTTTTTTTTGGATGAAAAATACAGATTTGGATTAACTCAAATATTTTGCAAACTCAGATTGAATTCACCAAATTGTTTTGGTCAAAATAAACTACAAATTCTGAACAAATTGAAACATTTCACTTTGACATTTTCAAAATTAAACATTTTGATTTTTGGATACAAAATAGCTCTTTTGTTTTGTAATTTCATTCAATTTTAAAACTGCAATATTAATAAAATTTCTAAATCAAAATAAAATGTTTGGTTTAAGACCTAACAACATATTTTATTCTAAGAATTTTTTTAAACTTGTTTGTTCACCAAAAAGTCAAAGAAATTCTGTTTTGGGCTGACCCAAAACAATTTTTTCCTGATTTTTCAGAACCGCTAGTGAACTGAAAAGTTAATTATTCAAACATCTCTACTAACTCTTCAAATCCTCCTACCCCGTCTCTGTATCTTCTTCCATGCTGCCCAACTTGCTTCATTCCATCTATGACCCAAAATGAAATGCCTCCTCCAGCTTTAATTTCCCCCTGAAAAAACACTTCTTTAAGTACTCTTCCCTACTCACTGTGAGTAAAGGTGGCAAAAAAAAAAAAAAAAAAATTGGCTCATGTCTACAGTTAATTGAAAAAAGGGGGAAAGGCAGAATTATAGAAATCATCCTCCACATTTTTTTTTTCAGTATTCAAAATCATGGTCACTTGATTATAGCTTATAAGTGCCTACATGGGTAACATATTTCTGATAGTAGATGGCACTTTAAGCTATTGGAAAGAGCATAATAATATTCAGTGGTTGAAACTGAAGTTAGACAAATTCAGACTAGAATTAAGGCACAAATTCTTAACACTGAGAGTAGTTGATCACTGAAGCAACTTATCTCAGTGTGGTAGATTATCCATCATGTGACATCTTTAAATCAAGATTGGATGTCTTCCTAAAAGATATGCTTTCCTGATGTTATGGTCTTGATGCAGGAATTACTGAATGAGTTTCTGGGGCTTATGATGTGCAGGATGGAGGGATCGCTCAGTGGTTTGAGCATTAGCTTGTTAAACCCAGGGTTGTAAATTCAATCCTTGAGGGGGCCACTTGGGGATCTGGGGCAAAATCAGTACGTGGTCCTGCTGGTGAAGGCAGGGGGCTGGACTTGATGACCTTTCAAGGTCCCTTCCGGTTCTAGGAGATGGGATAGCTCCATTAATTATAATTATTATGTCATACTAGATAATCATAATGATCCCTTTTGGACTTAAAGTCTTTGAATCTATGAAAATTAATCAAAATGTATATATCTGAGGTTTTTGGACCAGTTCTAGTCTTCATGTCTCAGTCTCCCCATATATAAAATAGGGATAATACTTACATATTTCATAGAACAATTGTGTAGATTAATTGGGGAGGATGGAAAGTTAATGGGCTTCAGGTTCTTAAGCGCCTTAGACACTTTGGAAAATGTCACCCTTAAAATTTGTAAAATTCATTGAGTACTAAATATTATTATTTTATATTAATTTACTATAGTTAGACTTCAATTTCTTTTTCACTAGGAAATCTAAGGCATGACAGAATGAATAATTTTAAATTAAATAAGAATCTCATCTAAAACTCCACCCAAAAATCCAACCAAACTTTTTTTGGAGGTCTGAAAAAAATCATTTCACTTTCTATCCCCATTCATTTTTATTTGTGTATGCTTTTACATGCATGTCTTTCCCCATATTGAAAAGCAGATGATAAAATATCAAGACAGCCTGTTTTCACAAGACTTTCAACCAAATTTGGCAGATTCAAGAGGTCTGCAGATAGTCTGAGTGAGCAAATAAATATCCTCTTTTTTTTTCAGATGTACATCTGAGTTTAATCTAATCTCCAATTATTTGGAATTTCACTTATCTCTAATCTGTGAGTTGATCTCTTTTTGAATTTTCCTCTGCCAGCTACTCAGATCTGGCAGTTAAGGATCTTGCTTTGGGAGGTGAGTTCATATATTAGGAGATATGCCTGTGGTCACTATTTCAGATAATATCAAACTCCATATTTTTGTCTTCATTTATGTGTACATTCTTAGTCCATGGTGCCTTCTTCTGGCTGGCAAACCCAGACCAGGCTTCTTTTGTCCCCTTTCCTTGAATTTAGACAGAATAATAGCCAAACTGGAACTAACATCATCGGACTGAACCAAATTTATGTTTGTGTTGGAAGACCAGGGCCATAATTTATCTGAAATATTGTTGCACTAAACCTAGACAATATTTTCAAAAAGTTATTACAGGTAACTCCTCTATTGGATTCTTTGTCAAGTTAGGCTTATTGTCAACAAAAATTTAGGCTCAAAAGAAAGTAGTAGGGACTGCTGCAATTTGTGCCATGTACTCATGTCATTGAAATGAAAAGAATGACAAATGGTTTGTGTGTATGATGGATCAGCTAGGTTCCACTTCTACAAATTAGCTGTGGCTTGGTAAAGACAACTTGGTTGCATAGGACAACCACAAGTCATACACCATTAATTTCACTGATATACATGTAATTCCTAATTTCTATAGGCTAAATTCATTTCAGGCAGAACACCATTGACTTTGACACTCTTCTTCCATGGAAGCTCTTAAAACAGATCCTTGCATTCAGATTTTTCTCTCTTGACATTCATACTCTCACACATTTGGAGAATCAGATATCACATATATACAACGGTAATTAAAATCTTATTCTTCATTGTGATGGTCGTGATTCTTGTCTGTTACACCTGTTTTATGCCAGTGTAACTCCACTGAAATTTACATTGACTCCCTCCAAGCTGGACTTTTGTTTCATCACCTTTCAGTTTACTGAGGCAAAGGATGCAGTTTCAATCTATTTAAACATAGATATTTCTTAACAAAATACAGACAAGGAAGTGGTTCAGTTATTCTCTCTGTCCTTACTGTCATCTTGTTGCTTAGTTTCATTTCCTTTATCTATAAGGGAAGTTTAGTTTATGAAGAAAATTATTTACTCTAACCCAACCAAACGATGATGAGATCTCATTACAAAGCCCAGTCCCTTAGGCTTACAATCATTCCTGTGTCTATACTGATTTTCACTGAGGATGGCAGAGCCTTTTGGTCTTGTTAAACTCTCTGAGGTCAAGAGGGGAGTTTGTAGCAGCTTTCCATCACTACAGGTACCTGCAGCAGATAAATGGATTCAATGCATCTCATCAGCAGCCTTCACCAGCATGCAGGTTCCTCTTGTGTATACCTGACCACACCTTAATGCTGACTCCTAATGTAGAAACTCCACTAGAAGACAGGCAGTTACAACACTTTCAACTTTCCCTTGAACTGAATCCCATGGTGTGCTGGAGATGTAATTTCGACCTCTTAGCACCTGCTAAGACTCCGGTGTCCTATGAGCTTATTTTCTAGGTTCAAGTTCACGCCTCTACAATAACTATTTTAGAGTGCCATTTTTCTTCTAACTAACGAGCTATAATGTTGCCCATAGTGAAAGCAACAATTTGTACTTGTATTGGTAACCATTTATACAGTAAGACACTAATTATGCTGAAACTGCTATAAAACAAAAATGTAACTCTGGTAATATTTTGCTCCTGATATGACATAATATATTGTCACATACATTACATCTGTTACAAACTACAGTACATACAGTAATTATGCATGTGATTATAATTAGACTTTAAAATGTGGAAGTCCAGAATCAATAATCATAACCAAACTGTCCATAAACAATTATGCCATCAGTGACACTTGATGTGCAATAATGTTCTATAGAAAGTCACTTATCAAAACTGATTTTAAAACCATGATGGACTGTCTCATTTTACTTCTCCAAGATATCTCCTGCACTAAGAAAGTATTTTTTTCATTTACTTTTTCATTTGCAGCACATGTGCTTTTGTGGTTACCGCCAGTTCCAGATGCACAGCCTAATTAGTGTACTTATTTCACCTATTTTTAGGGTGTTATTTCAAAAACCACAATGGTCTTTTATTTAAATCAGTGCTACATATACAAATAAAGGCTTTTGAAAAACTAATATATAGTAAATAGCATAGGTTATGAAAGATTCGACCAGGCCATATATCAGAGCAAAATGTTAGTGCTAGCATCCCAATCCATTTGTAATATGGAAAACACTTCTTTTTATTTTAAATATAAACACAGACAGATTGTATGTCTTTTTCCAGGAGAGAGAGAGTAAAAACATAAGTATGAAGACTGAAGCAATGTGTCCCAAGCCACTCTCCTGGCTCTTATTCATTATCGTGGACATTCTGAGTTAAGAGTTGTGTGCCTAGAAAATTACTACTTAGAGTGTCTAAGTCTTAATATAATTCATGGAATTTTTCTATAATAATTCAATACAAATCAGTAGGTGTTTCAATCCCATTCATCTTTTATCAGTTTCCTGCATAACATTTTTGAAAATTAAGCTCATACAAAATTAGTATATCTAAAGAATTAAGTTTGAATACATTGGTTTGGGTGGGTGAGAGATTGATTTGCCTAATATGAAATGACAGAATAAGTCCTACAAGATGGCAAATATTTTCAGTATACAAGAGCAAATTATTCAGTGTAAGAATATTTTTTTCTGCTATAAAATTTTGAGTCACAAAATCTACATCTGACTTAGCAGAACTAATCATTGCTACGGGATTCAAAATCTGTGTTCACTGTGATGAGTACAACTTATCTTTTGCTAGTCACATGAAATAAAAAAAAAAAACAATCTAAATCTAAACATTATATTTTCTTGGTCTGGCTCTTTGCATTGTTACTTAATTTTACTGGGACTATATTAAAATAAACAGAACAAGACAAAAGCAAGAAGGAAAAATGGTGAGTGTCAGGTGGTCCTAGTACAGGGATAATTCCTCTGCATTCTGTTGTTATATCTCTGGAGGCTACAGACTATTAAACTGCACTGATTATACCTGTTACCCTAATGCATTATTCATGAAATTGGCACCGCAACATCTTCAAACAGCCTGTCATTTTCCATTACTTTCCATCAAAGAAACCATATGCTGTTCTCACATTATATTGATACTAGAGCATATACAAAGTAGACAGACAGGAACATAGAAGCATTATATGTTTTCAGAGGAGCTTTTCAAATAGTTATTATTAAACACTGATTTTAATGGTCTGTTTGATTATTCAGTTCTTAAACTGAAACTTCAACACAGAGAACGACAGATGACTGCTTCCTTTACAGTGAAAATGATGCCATTCTCATAAACAGCTTTCCAGCCAGTGGAATTATGCTGACAAGATATTTAATCAAGGAGGTTATATGGTAAATTTTGTTTTTAAACTTTATTCTCCAAGCTTCTCCCATGTACAGTGTAAATACCTGAGCATTAGTACTTGTATATCAGCCTGGCAAAATTCTACCTGTCCTCTCGCGAGCATGAATAATAATAATGACCAGCAAATAATATACAGTACTGAATTTTTTTTCCCCCATGATCATCTTCATGGTAAGCACAGGCAAGTAGATTTTGTGCTTTGGCTGGCAAACACCCATGGTAGTTTTGCAAGACTAACTATGCACAATATCAGATCTAGAAGAAAATTGGAAAAAAGAAAAATAGGTAACAGGTACTTAATGCCACAGATTATCAGTTCAAGAAATACTAAATAAAGGTGCAATTTGATGATTGCACTGTAATGTTTTCTCTTTCTTCCTACACAGGGTCTATGCTATATAATTGTATAGTATTATATGATGAAGCTTTGCAAACTGTCAAAAATACTCAGATCAAGTAGATTTAATTTATTGAAGTCTGCTTATGCATCATCATTCATAACCATCATACTCCATCAAGATGTTCAGTAGCATTCATTCATAAACTATCACCATATCTTGCACATTAAGGTTTTATTGGAATAATACAGAGAAAGGCATCAAATTTCCTCAGATGTTCAAAATGATTTTAAAATTAATAGAGTTATCTCAGTTCTTCATTTTAAGATTGTTCCTTTGTTTCTTTAATACCTCTGAGCTGAAACTGAACTGAATATCACAGGCACTGACTGTCCTTTCATTTACACAGTGTAAATCAGAAATCACACAGGTGAAGTCAATGAAATTACAATGGTGTAAAATTGATGTAAGTGAGAGCTGAATCTGGCCCCATATCGCCAAGTTGTGTTACATAGTAAAATAATAAAGAGCATTGTATTGATGTGGGAGTTGATACTTGCCAGGTACCTTTTTACCAACATCTTGGAGCTCCCATGAATGGGTTGGTTTAAAAAGACTAAGATAAACACAAGGGATTTTAACCATATTTTGATTGTCAATATGATTTTGTTTAAAAAGCACCTGAGCTGCATCTGGATGAAGCTATGAGAATCTCAGGGTTTCCTTATCACTTGTGAACAATCTGTTGAATAAATGAAGAAATTAGGCTATAGCTCATATGTAGTATTTGCTTCTTGTAACCAATTTTCACTGCTGCCATATCCTTTTTGAAGAGGAAGAGCCTTCCACACCTAATACGCAACATAGAAAAGTAATATAGGATTCCACATTGCAGTTTTTTTTCCCTTTTCCCAATACCCACACTACACATGATGATGAATTCAGTTAATAAGAAGGAAATATAATACACTATGTCTCCCCTTCCCCTGACATTTTTTCAAGTACAGATGTCCTGGATATCTGAAGGTCACTATGCAGAAGAGTAACTTACAGTAGAGTAGCACCTGTCATCCACAAGATTCGGAAAGGGTACAAATTCATTCCTGGTGTGCAGGACTATCAGAAGGCCATCAGACTAACTATACAGCACTGAAAAATTGCTGAACAGGAGAGCAGAGCAGCACCTCACATTATTCTCCATACTTCCTGCTTCTTTGCCTCCAGAAGAGCAGTATGTTAGTGAGGTTTGTGGGTAAGCCAAGGGCAGGACCACCAGATCTGTGATTATAGTCAATGGGACCTTTCACCTCCAGGACAAAGGCCCAAATCTGGCACAAACCAATAGTAGCCAAAATATTTTCCTGTACAATAGATGGTAACAATTTGAATGGGTTAGTGTCTTCAGTTGTTAGAGGATTAGTAGTGTCCACATCACAGAAACCGCTATCACAACTAACATTCAGGAGCACAGAGCTAGCTGTTGTATGTGTAAACAAAACATACTACCCTTTTGCCACTAGAGGGGACCTCTCCACTTAAGGTTGTGGCACTCTAGTGGGCTGGTGTAGGGGAACTTGCCTATATTGTATTCTGTGGATACAATTTACGCACAAAAATATCTCATAATATATTGGAACACATTTTCAAAGGGTGTTTGACCCAGGTTTAAACCACATCCCCCAGAAGCTGCAAACTTAATGTTCATGAGTAACTGTGCAGGTACAATCACTTGCATGTACAATTTACATAGCAGACCAAAATTCCCCTTTTTTTTCTGGGGGAAGGGAGGAGGTGTTGTACATGAGCTCTATCATTTAATTGACTGTTCAAAAGAGCTGCACGTGTAAAATGTTTGTATGTTTAAAGTCACTTACAAATGAACATTAGGTAGATGCACTTTTGAACTCTGCTCAAATATTTCAGAGCCTATATGTATATCTAAAGAGATCAGTTGCTATGGTAAGAGCATGATAAGAGGAAAATGTGTTATTCAGCAATTGTGTGATTTTTATGACTATCCAAACCAGGTCTATCTTTGGCTTTATTTTCTTCTCTCTTGTGAATACACTCAAGCTGGAAATGTCTTTATTTTTCTTTGGTGTTACCACTTTCTTTTATTTTAATATGCCCAAGTGATATAACAGGCAGCTCATTTTAAATGGAAAAAAAGAACCAATGAATAATAGAAATGCTTATTTTATTATAAACAGACAAACAAATGTTTCCACACCTTGCCAACAACCAGGGAAAATAGTCCAACAAAGTTTTTATAAACAATGTCTACATACTACTGAGTTGTCCATATGTTATTTTCTGTCACTTGTTTTGTTGTTGCTTTTTAATTAATGGAATGGTATCAGAAAGTGGTGATGAGCTGAATGCAATTTGGAACAGGAATCCTATTCTCATTACATCCATATCCTTCAGCTCCCCTGCAAGATGCATTTATATAAAAAGCATGAGCCTTAAAGGAGGGCAGCACAGTAAAAACATCTAACCAGAGGAAGAAATTTTTGCACTTTCACCAAATAATTACTACTTCAAAAGGAAAGCAAGAGTTCCTTAATATGCATATAGTGAAGCCCACACACTCTCTGCATTTTTAGAAGTGCTTTCTCCCCTACATTATAAACTAGAGCAGAAGTTTCCAAATTGTGATCCATGGACCACGGGGTGGTTTGTAGAGCAGTGGCATGTGGAGAACTGACTGGTTACTTGATGTTGATTCTTCTTGTTTCTAGCTTCTGAAAAGGATTTTTTTTTTAAACTAAAAGTACGAGACATTTTTCTCTTGCTGTACTTTGTAAGTTATTGCTGAAGCTGTCACATGGATGTTATTCAGATACCAGTAGAACAAAATGTGTTCCATGCAACCATTAATGGGAAAGATGGCCCACAAGACAGTCCTCTATTTAGGAGTTAGTCCATAGTGTGACTGAGAGAATGCTGTGTACCTTTTCAACCTGCTGTGACGGGGTGGGTCACAGAACCCCCCTTGGGACTGTCACCTGATGTGCTGAGGCTGCCTCTGAGCCCGTTTTCCCTGGCAGCTTGGGACTTCAGTACGCTGTCTTGTTGTGTCAGACATGCTAGCCTGCCACAAACAGACCCAGGTTTAAACCACATCCCCCAGAAGCTGCAAACTTAATTGGGTCTCTAGCACCCAGATACCCAGTTCCCAATGGGATCCAAACCCCAAATAAATCCATTTTACTCTGTATAAAGCTTATAAACTCAAATTGTTCACCCTCTATAACACTGATAAAGAGATATGCACAGCTGTTTGCTCCCCCAGGTATTAATTGCATTCTCTGGGTCAATTAATAAGCAAAAAGTGATTTTATTAAATATAAAAAGTAGGATTTAAGTGGTTCCAAGTAATAACAGATAGAACAAAGTGAACTACCAAGCAAAATAAAACAAACACACACAAGTCTAAGACTAATACAGTAGGAAACTAAATGCAGGTAAATCTCACCCTTAAAGATGTTCCTATAAGCTTCTTTGACAGACTAGACCCCTTTCTAGTCTGGGACCAACAATCACTGACACTCCCATAGTTACTGTCCTTTGTTCCAGTTTCTTTCAGGCATCTCTTTAGGGTGGAGAGGCTATCTTTTGAGGCAACTGAAGACAAAATGGAAGAGTTTCCAGGGCCTCTTATATTCTCTCTCTTGTGCCACATCACAGCCACAAGATGGGGTCTCTAGCCACCTGGGCAAGTCACATGTCTATGAATGATTCAGCTTTTTGCAGACTGACACCATTGTTTACATGTTAGTTTGAACGTTTCCAGGAAAGCTCAGATGTGGATTGGTGTCTCCCCAAATCCATTGTTAGTTAAGTACTTCCAATTACTTGAATAACCCCTTCACACTATGTTGACCAAATCTGTCTCATGTGCTTCCTACAACAAACACCTTAAATACAAGCATAGAGCCAACGCTCATAACTTCAGATATAAAAATGATACATGCATACAAATAGTATGAATATATTCAGTAGATCATAACTTTTTCAAAGATATGTTACATGGCATATCTCGCATAAAACATATTCCAGTTATGTCATTTACACTCATAAGCATATTTCTATAAAGCATTATGGGGTGCAATGTCACACCTGTGTTATTTCTTTATTTTACATTGGTATTATTCACTATTCCTGGAGTGATATGAGAATAGCTGTGGATAATACAGCATGGAGCAGTCAATACATATAGAGAGAGAGAGAGAGAGAGAAGAGTTCAAACCAGATGCTTTATTTTTGTTACTATTTTGTTCATTATGAGTTTTACCTATAATTTATAGAATGTTTTGCAGGTGTAAGGTAATATAATGCAATAACTTGATTTTATATCAAAATAAATTACGGTATTCATTTCTTGCTTTCAAAGTCGACAGAACTGAATTTTGATAAGTTATATTATACCACGATTTTTTCAGGAACATTTAACTGAGTTTATTAAAACAAACTTTTTATCACTTGCTAAATGCTCTTAATCCTTAAACACATTACATGCATACATATACTTGTTTTATGGAAATTTTTCATAGTGTATCTCAGCATTTGCTACATACAGTTTAGCATCTGGAATACTAAATGTTCTGCAGTTTAGAGTTCAGCAAAATATTTGTAGGGAATCATTAACTCAATCTGGTTTTCAGGTTACAAATTACCCATGAATAAGCTTTGATTTTTACAATGTTGCTCTTCAAAATTGATGAATGAATTGATGAACATATTTCAATCTATTTCAGAAAATACTGTTTTATCCGTTAGTGACTATTCATAATGTATGATTTGTTATCTAAAGTAACAATGATATTGTTATTGCTCCAGGTTGGGCTGACTGAAAGTTTTACAAATAAGTGGAGGAAAAACAAAGAAATGTGAAGATGCTTCTGTGAATGCTTCCAGTGTGAATCTTCAAATGAACATACATTAGCACAAGTATTTAGGAGAGGTTTGTTTTCCATTAACACCTTTGTGAGGAAAAATAATAAAAAAACAAACAAACAAAAAACCCCATTAATACTGTGATGGGTTGGATCACAGAAACCTCCTTGGGAACTGACAACTGATGTGCCAAGACTTCTGCCCTGCTTTCCCTGCCAGCCTGGGAATCCGGCACCCTGTCTTGCTGAGCCAGACACACCAGTCTGCTCCAACCAGGGGTGAAAGTAAGCCGGTATGCCCTGGTACGGCATACCGGCAAGAGCCGGTAGCTGTACCGGGGTGGCCCGGCTTCCCCAGGCAGCAATTTAAAGGGCCTGGAGCTCCCAGAAGTGTCTGGAGCCCCAGGCCCTTTAAATTGCCACCAGAGCCATGCTGCTGGAGCCCTGGAGTAGCAGTGGGGCTCACGGGGCTATTTAAAGGGCCCGAGGCTCCTGCTGCCTCTACGGCCCTGGCCCTTTAAACTACTGATGGAGCCCCACTGCCGCTGCTATCCCAGGGCTCCGGCATATTTAAATGGCCCAGGGTGGTAGAGGCAGGGGAGCCCCAGCCCTTTAAATAGCCCCTGGAGCCCTGTTGCCGGAGCCCTGGGGTAGCAGCGGCAGCTGGGGGTTCCGGCAACAGTTTAAAGGGCCCAGGGCAGTAGCAGCAGCCGAGCCCTGGGCCCTTTAAACTGGTGCCAGAGCCCCCGACTGCCGCGGCTACCCCGGAGGAGGAGGGCACTTACAGGGTACAGGGCGGGCCGGGACTGGCTCTGAACCCCTCATCCCCTCCCCATCCACCTGAGGCCCCACCCCTTTCAGGGCCCAGAGCCAGCCCCAACCCAGCCCCGTACTGGTAAATTCCTATTTCTACTTTCACCCCTGGCTCCAACACAGACCCAGGGTTTGAACCACATGCCCCAAAGCTGCAGACTTAACTGAAAGCAACTTACAGAAGTGTTCCTGTCTTTAACACTCAGATGCCCAACTCCCAATGGGTCCTAAACCCCAAATTAAGCTTTATATAGGGTAAAATTGATTTTACAGGGTAAACCCATAAACTGTTCACTCTCTATAACACTGATAGAGAGATATGCACAGCTGATTGCCGCCTCCCGGTATCAATACATACTCTGGATTAATTAATAAGTAAAAAGTGATTTTATTAAATACAGAAAGTAGGATTTAAGTGGTTCCAAGTAGTAACAAACAGAACAAAATGAATTACCAAGTAAAATAAAATAAAACATGCAAGTCTATGTCTAAGAAAACGGAATACAAATAAAACCTCACCAGTTCCAGTATGCTTCCTTTTACAGATTAGTCTCCTGCTAGTTTGGGTACAGCAATCACTCACACCCTCTTTAGTTATTGTCCTTTGTTCCAGTCTCTTTTGCCAGCTGAAGACAAAATGGAGGGGTCTCCCACAGGCTTAAATAGACTCTCTCTTGTGGGTGGAGACCCCCTCCTCTCTCCTATGCAAAGTCCAGCTCCAAGATGGAGTTTTGGAGTCACATGGGCAAGTCACATGTCCATGCATGACTGAGTTTCTTACCAGTCAAGCCACATTCCTGGGAAAGCTCCGATGTGGATTGACATCTTCGAGTTCATTGTTGGCTTAAGTGGTTCTTGATTGGGCAGTTAATTTGCACATTCCTTTCTCAAGTATCATAGAATATCAGAGTTGGAAGGGACCTCAGGAGGTCATCTAGTCCAACCACCTGCTCAAAGCTGGACCAATCCCCAACTAAATCACCCCAGCCAGGCTTTATCAAGCCTGACCCTAAAATCCTCTAAGAAAAAGATTCCACCACCTCCCTAGGTAACCCATTCCAGTGCTTAACCACCCTCCCAATTAAAAAGTTTTTCCTAATATCCAACCTAAACCTCCCCCACTGCAACTTGAGACCATTACTCCTTGATCTGTCATCTGGTACCACTGAGAACAGTCTAGATCCATCCCCTTTGGAGCCCCCTTTCAGGTAGTTGAAAGCAGCTATCAAATCCCCCCTCATTCTTCTCTTCTGCAGACTAAACAATCCCAGTTACCTCAGCCTCTCCTCATAAGTCATATGCTCCAGCCCCCTAATAATTTTTGCGCCGCTGGACTCTTTCCAATTTTTCCATATCCTTCTTGTAGTGTGGGACCCAAAACTGGATACAGTACTCCAGATGAGGCCTCACCAATGTCAAATAGAGGAGAATGATCACGTCCCTCGATCTGCTGGCAATGCCCCTACTTATAAAGCCCAAAATGCTGTTAGCCTTCTTGGCAACAAGGGCACACTGTTGACTCATATCCAACTTCTCATCCACTGTAACCCCCAGGTCCTTTTCTGTAAAACTGCTGCCTAGCCATTCGGTCCCTAGTCTGTAGCAGTACATGGGATTCTTCCGTCCTAAGTGCAGGACTCTGCACTTGTCCTTGTTGAACCTCATCAGATTTCTTTTGGCTCAATCTTCTAATTTGTCTAGGTCCCTCTATATCCTATCCCTACCCTCCAGCACATCTCGTGAAGCTGACCAAATGCTTCACTAAGGTTATCAACCAAGTATACAAACAATATTCCTAACTTCAAGTATAAAAATGATACATGCATACGAATAGGAGGAATGTATTCAGTAGATCATAAGCTTTACATAGATATGTTACATGGCATACGTAGCATAAATCGTATTCCAGTTATATCATATATACATTCATAAGCATATTCCCATGAAGCCTTATGAGGTACACCGTCACAAATATACATCTGAATGTTAAAGGAGAATTAATGGAACATGGGTAAGAACTTTTTCAAAGCCAAGTTTTATGTGTTTTATTTGGGTGATTGTGATTACTTTCTTGTTCTTCTTGTTTCTTTTCTTATTTTTATTTTTGGGCTGTATTCCCCCCCCTCTATTTCTTGCTTATAGTGTTCCATTGATCAGCCTGACAAATCTGAGCAGAAATAAGCCACATGATTCACTTTAATAAATCATTTTTTTACTATGAATATATTTCATGTAGAGGCTCACCACTATCTTTTAATATTTTGTTACTATTTAAGAAATAATGAGCAACTCACAGGAATATTTTACTGCACTATAATTATTTTTCCTCTTCTGTATTACACAACCAAGGTCGAGAACAATATACTGTTTTCATTTTCTCTCCATGTCAGTACCACATACACTGTGTTTGATGCACGATAGAAAAATCAACCTCAGCAGCTAGAAGAATGGCAAACTGAAAATTAGCTCTGTTGTATGTGGAAAATAATGTGGCAGACAACCCCAGGTGCTAAAGTAGTGATCTTTCCTTCCCTCACACCAGAATTAGCATTTTTTTTCTAGGATGGCTAATACCTTAACTCCAAGACCATTGTATGCTAGTTCCTATATTTGTGTATAGACTTCTACAGTGTATGTGTATATTGAATATGCCCAATTCTCCTCCTACTTACACTGGTGTAAATCAGGGCTGCTATAATCCCACTGAATGGAAGAAAGGCTCTAAAGCAGGAGTCGGCAACGTTTGGCACACGGCTCGCCAGGGTAAGCACCCTAGCGGGCCGGGACAGTTTATTTACCTGCTGACAGGGCAGGTTTGGCCGATTGTGGCCCCCACTCGCCGCCGTTTGCCGTCCCGGGCCAATGGGGGCGGCGGGAAGCGGCGCGGGCCAAGGGATGTGCTGGCCACGGCTTCCCACCGCCCCCATTGGCCGGGGACGGCGAACCGCGGCCAGTGGGGGCTGCGATCGGCTGAACCTGCCGCATCAGCAAGTAAATAAACTGGCCCGGCCCGCTAGGGTGCTTACCCTGGTGAGCCACGTGCCAAACGTTGCCGACCCTTGCTCTAAAGACTGAAGGGAAAAGTGAAAGACAGCACAAACCACAGCTTACTGGTTTAACTGAGTGAAGAATCAGGATCCCAACATACAGCAGTGAAACAAGTCCCACTTGTGGTCTCACACTAATTTTTCATGGGTGTAACTATTAATTTCAATGGAAATTTTCCTGATTTACACCAATGTAAATGAACAGAAAGTTATGCCAAAAGTATAAAACATTAGTTCTAAATGATGCATTATATGCCTTATTTGAATTTCGTAAAATAAATATGAAAAATCTTTTGCAATTTTGCAGTTCACTGCCAAAAAGCAGCTTTTCACATTCACTTTGAAAAACTGCATCAAGAAATAGAGCTTCCCCCCCCCCCCCGGCAAAAACTAAAAATTTAGCTAGCTCAGCCTTAATAAAAATCTTCTGCCCAGTTCTAATATATATTCATTTCATATGAATTACTGTATTACAACAACACATTAGCATTGCTGCGGTTATGATTGTGCCAGCGCTTCCATTATAACTCACTTGTCCAGGACTTTATTACTTGGAATTCAAATTCTTTTTCAACCCAATAATGACATTACTCTCCAATTTTACCAAATTGTTGGAAATATAAGAGTGTCAAGATTGAAATTAATTGCGTAGAATGATATAAATGTGTGAAAATTAAATAAAAAATATTGTGTGACTAATGATTTCACTGTAATACCGTTTTTAAGGTAAAATGCATGTTATAACTATACAATTAGTCAAACAGCTATAAAATTGGCTTTCAGTCATATTAAATATTATAAAATAAAATGTTAAACCATAATATTACATTAAAGTATGTGAGATTTTTAAGAGCACAAAAGTAAAAAATTTCCCATTAACTGTAATTCAACTCAATATTCATATGTAGTATTTGTATTTCTGTGTATGGCATTAACTTTACTACCTTTATATCAATTGCTCTGTGACTGATATAGGAAAGCTGTGGAAATCTTATGAATTGTCTGATTTTTGCACACAGACATTTTCCCTTCAGTTTTTGTTTGAAAAACAAAAAGGGAAAGAATTATAACTGAATTCACATTAAAACAAGCATTGTCTGCTTATGCAATCTCATTCAAACAAATGGACTAAGACCAAAAACCTTAAGTCAGTGTTCAGCAGAAGAGTTCCTTAGGCCTGATCCCCCACCTCACAAATAAACACACCCTTGCATCCAGGAAGGAGAAGGGAGGGGGGGCTCTATCTTCTACCACCCCTGCCACTTCAGGGACCTTTGTTACCATCCCTGCTGCTCCTAAAGGGAGCAGACCCTCCTGGAGGAAAAGGGTGGCTCCATGCTGTTGCTTCTACATCTCTGTGAAGGAAAGGGACATCCTCTATCACTGCCATGTAAAGTGGGCAAGGCCATAGTATGTGCTGTAAGAGCAGAGCCATAGTGGATTCTTGTGTCATAATGCATTTATAGCCCCAGGTTTCCTGAATCCAGACCTGATCAGGAGAAAGTTTTGATGTAGAGCTTTCAAAAGAAGATGGACCTGCCACGTTGAACTCTACCAGGATCTTCACATCAGAAGGGCATACTTTTTCCTCCTGAAACTCCTCTACCCACAACAAAGCTGTTTAAAAAAGCTACAACATAAATGAAGAACAGTCCCATTTACCATTAATAGGTTGCTTTCACTCTATGATCTTGTGACATATACAAGCCCACTCACCATCCTCAAGAAACATTTTTTTCTTTGTTCTCTGACCTATACCCCTGACACTTTCCAGCAACCCCTCTATTTTAATTGATTATAAATAGACAAATATAAAAAAGTGGGATACAGGTCTACTTATAGCACAGGCATTTCCAATGATGATAATTCACTATTGTAGTGTTGTAACTATTATATCTTTTGCCTCCACATATTATCCCTTCTTGAACTTTGTTTAATTTAGACTTTGAAGTTTCTAAACTTTCTGTAATATTATACCTATCTAGATAGAGAAAATAAATATTAAAGAACTAATACATTCTATAGTGTTTTTAAAACAGTTAGCTATCCTGAGTTTCTTAAGCATTAAAATTAGGACTAAGAATAGAATATGTAGACATATTAAAATACTATAATATATTTATCATAATATATAAAAGGAAATTAAATACTGCTTTGAATAGAAATCTACAAGCACTGATCTACCATTCAAGCAGCTAAAAGAATGAAGTAATTAGCTTGAGGAATTGTGAAAGCAGCTGGGTTTTATATCTTGTTGAACCTAATTGGGGGTGGAGTAATAGATGGTCTTAGTTCACCTGTGGGCTGGTTAAGGAATTCCTTGCAGTTATAAGAGCCTCACTTTAGGACCATAGGGAGAATTCAAAGGGAGATGGGTGAATGAGTCAGCCGGTCTGTCCATTTAGCTGTTATAGGATTACTGTGTAAAGAGATGTTTTCTAGAATTTTTTTTCTCTTCTAAGTTTTTTTTTTTCTAGAGGGATGTTCTTTAGAAACATTTTTTTGTGATGTTTTACCTATAGAAACAATGTTTTTAGGATCTATTATCTTTTAAAAAGCTGGCTTCAATCTTACTAGACTTTTTCTCCAAGTTTCCCTCATAGTGAAAATTAATATAGGAAAAAATTCAGCCCAAAGAAAGAATATTGTGTATATAAGGTGGCAATGGGGGAAGAGGACCTTACAAGAACTTGAAATTAAAGTTCTGGTATTTAGTTCTACAAGTCTTACTCTCATGAGAGTAGTTCCTTTAACTCATCAAAACATCAGTAGTATTTTTTTGACCACAATTAGTTTTGCTGATGAAATGATGTTTTCTAAACTTGCTTATCAGGTGAGTCCTTTCTTTAAAGCAAGATTTAAACTATATATCTTTAGCTTTATTTCCTTAAATTTTGTCTCCTGGACAAAGATTTTCGAAATCTCCATTACTTAAAGTGAGGCTGAAATAAAAGCTACACTTATGTGGTGGTGATAGCTGTTTATTATTTGTATTACCATAGCACTTAGGACACCTAGTCATAGACTAGTATCTTAGTATACTAGGGACACCAAACAGAAAGATGGTCCCTACACCAAAGAGCTTACAATCTTTATCCAAAAGGCAAAGTGTATGCTGAACAAAAGTAATGAGTTAAGTCCCAAATGTTAAAATGTTTTCTGTTATGGTTTTGTGAGCTGGAGGTAGACAGAGGAGGGACCTTCTACTGCAGTGAGGAATGCCTTGGGGATGTAAGGGCACTACACTTAAAAACAGTGTTTTATTCCTCCTGTACAGAATACTCTGTTCCCCTAAATGTTGCTCTGTGGTCACAGGCTGTTCAATGGGGAAAAGACCCAAGTTCATGCCCCACCCCACATTCCAGATGTGATCTCTGAAGTGCGATGTTAGTGAAGGCTGGCTTCCTTTTATTGCTCCTGGGGCCTGATTTTTAGAGGAGGAAAAGCAGCAAAGAGTTCTGTGTCACCTAATAGACTAACAGACATATTGGAGCATGAGCTTTTGTGGGTGAATACCATTTGGTCGGATGCATGAAAGCACTCTCTCACAGCTGAAATCAGAGTAAAGGGTGTTCAGTGCTTCTGAAAATCATGACCCTGGAGTACTAGCAACCAAAGCATAGCTGCCTATTTTGTGTGCCTATTTTGTGTGCTAGCCAGGGCTTTGGAGTGGAGCGCGAAGCAGTAGGTTTGTGCCCGGAGCCGGAGCGGAGCAATTGAAAAATTTGATTGCTCCAAATCCCTGGTGCTAGCAGGAGAATGGGACTCACTGGGCCTTCCACGTTTTAACACACCCAAGCCCAGAACTATCTAAAGACAGTCTTCCAGGATGAGTGATTCAGGCAGCTGTTTCTTCTCCCTGTGGTGTTGGTGGTAGAGCTGTAAAGCTGCATGTGTGGAGGCAAGTAATTATCTTAGTTAGATTCAGGAAAGAATCAGACAGTTCACAAAAGAAACAGATACGCAGCCACAGCAGCAGTATTTATGTCTAAATGAAACGACAGCATAAAATTCAAATATATCCAGTTGATATCACAGTTGGATTATGACAACCAATTATAACTTAAAGAAGCACCAGTCTGTGACAGGAGTTTTAATTCAAAGGATCCTCCCAAATAATCAGTGAATTTTTTAAAGAAAATATGTTCTTTACCTAAGAATTCTTCTAATACCAAAGACCACACTGGCACCTTTGACCAAAAGACAGTATAAAGACTCTCCCTATGGCAGTAAAACATCAGTAGAAATATTTTTGATATTGTATAAAAGCAGTATGGTGCAGCGGTTAGTGCTATTGTCTTTTTGCAGTCTCCTTTTTAGCACTGTGGGGCCCCTTTCACGTATGAAAACATCTTGAACTTCAATAAGTGCACCATTCTATTAATACTTGGAGCACACAATATAGTATATATGCAGGGGACAAGCTGTTTTAATTCTACCTTATTGTTCAGTGTCAGAATCTCCTTTGCTAAAGTTTTAAGCGCTTTGGTTTTCATGTTCTTTATCATTGACTTCCTATTTGCTGATATAGCAATTATTAGATAAAAGAATGTGGTCAAAGCTGTAATATATTCTTTAGGATGTAGGCTGTTTCTTTTAATTTGAAAGCAACCTGTAGAGAAATTATTGTTATGATAGTTTGTACATAAGGGCCGTTATGCATCAGTCCAGTGGCCTGTGTGCTCTGTGGCAAAATAGCCCTTTGCATCCAGGCTGGTGAGCAAACACCAATCTACAGGTTTGCAACAGAGATATCAAACCCTGGTAATTTTTGCGTATGGTACATACATGGTCAGTCATCCCCAGACAGCTTATGTCACCAACTCAATTCTATAGTGCTCTGCCATAGACTCCTATACCTGTAGAAAGTCCTACTGAACTCAGTGGTTTTCCACAACAGCACAGCAACAAGGCTTATGTCTGCATAATGGTGGAAAATAGGAGGGAATCGGAGTTGTGTGTGTGTGGCAAATTGGGGTAGCCATGAGTAGACCACTTTACTCAGATTCTATCTGTAGTACTACCAATGCCTAATAGATAGTGATATCATTTTCATCAGGATGTGCAGGTAAATTAAAGACATACTGATAGACTTAAGCAGCAGGTACAATTTTATTGAATTAACAGTAGGAAGAGGCTCTATCTCTATGCCCCCTTTCAAATATTAAGCACTTAGCTGGGGACAGTACAGTGTTAAAGGGCTCACATCCTATAACCAATGACTTAGGATAGACCCTCTTCACCCTAACCCCTAGGATTCAGCACACTTCTGAATCATCCCACCCTTCTGGGGTGGATTGTACCAAGAAGGACCTCAGTCTAAAAAGACTTCAGGTCTCCCCTTCTCCTTTCAGGCAAAGGTCCACCAGCCTTTTCCTGGGTCTCATTTACCTCTGGGAGTTGGCCATTTTAGCGTTTATCTGCACTAGACATAAGCTACAAGTTGTGATGGACTAACCTTCCTATATTCCTTCTAGCATGAAATTCCTATTTTTTTACACCCTTTAACCTAAACTGTGGCGCCACAAAGCTGTGAGGAAGGTGAAAAACCCTTTGGACCTCCGTCACTTTGGACAAATGGAAAATAATTCATTCCGGAGTCCCCAAAAAGGCAATCAGTTAGACCTACAGCATCCTGGAAATGCAGTTCAATATACTTCAACCACCGGGGGGAGGAACTAATTACAGCAAGATGGCTCCAGATTCCTGGGAAGACTTTACACTGAGGAGGGGGGTACCCTTAATTTCCCCCTCTGCTGGCCAATGGGAAGCACCTCCTCCTCACCCTAGGCACACTCCCACATGCACCTTGAGGCACAACAAGGGTTAGGCTTGAGAATGTCTGTGTACAAGCTCTTCCTTCTCTTGGCCATCCCCTTGTTTGGACTGACCAATCTTTAAATCTAATACTTCACAAAGTATTTCAGTATTTATAATTTATGTATTACTGTAAGTGAACACCATGCTCAAAAGTAGGAGCAATATTACAGATAATGAGTTCCCAAGGATGCTGCTGGAGCAGTAAAATACAATACAAACAAAAGTGTCTGTGTGTGAATTTGGTGTCTACACAGTGCTTTGAAGGTATAAAGTGTCAGTATATATGTGCTACATGTTGGTAAGAATTTAAAGAATATTAATTATGGGATAAATCTAAAACAGTCAAAATCTCTGTGTGCGTAGGCACGTGCTTTACATAGGAATGGTTTTGAAACATAAATGAAATATAACTGTCTGTCTGGGTTATGTGTCCTACTGGCTCTATTACTACCCTGACCTAATTTTTCACTCCCTTCTGAAATTGAGAATAATGAATTCTGGTTGGGATTTCGGTCTAAGAGATAATTAGCTTTTTCATGTTTTGAGAATATCATCTAGTTGACTTTATGTTCCAGCTCTAAAATATTCTATAAAATTAGTAAGTCTCTTCCCTTTGGGTGTGTGAATATAAAATTAGCAATTGAGATAAAAGTAAATTGTATAAAATTATTAATCCCTTTACTGGCCAGCTCTATTCTCAGGGATCCAATTGTATTATATTTCTCCATGAATGAGGGTAAAATCCATTCCTGTGCAGGGGGTCTCACAAGACCCTATCAAGCACTTAAGTCCCTTTACAGGGAAGTATTTCACTCTGGATTTCTGGAAAATGATGACCATGAATTTTTAAATGCCTAATTTAAGTAGACTATTTCTTAGAACCCACTAGTGAGTAACTACCAATGCCTTGCCTGTTCTTCTTTCTATTCCTAATAAATACAATGGTCCAGAACTATTCTTAAGTCATGTGATGTTTTTATTACGTCTAACGTTATTAACAACACCACAACTGATTGGCATGGAAAATCCTTGAAGAGATGAGCAATTGCCCACTCAATAGTTTCCTTAAAATCCCCACTTTTAAATAGGATCCTAAATTGGTGGGGAGTCTGTTCCTTCCCCCCACTTTCCCAATTGGTATATTCATGCCCAGGGCTGTCCCTAGGGCAGCCCGGGGTGGAAGTGATGAATACAGGACCAATTGCGCCGGCCAATCGCACTGGCCCGTGGGGCCCCCCAAGTGTGGGTCATAGAGCGGTTGCCCCAATTTGCCGTAGGGACAGCTCTGTCTATGCCAAAATTCCTGCTGGGGATTTCCACTGAAGCCCTTTGGGGACTCATTTAGTGTAGCCATGACTTAAAATTAGTGACTTGTCCACAGCCATACAATAAACCTGTGGCAAATCTGAGATTAAAATTTGGGATTTGTGTCACAACAATATCAGTTCATATTCAGAACCACATTACCTCCACAAAGGCAGATTTAAGGGGATGGTATGCTGTTATCTGTTTTGGTCATCTCAGCCCTTGCCTTCATAGGGAGAAGGGATTGTGAGTGAGATTTTCAAAAGCACCTAAGTGATTGCCTTTTTGGTTCAATAATTAGCTTGTTAGTGGTCTGTGAGAGTTTGACTCCCAGATTAGCCATATTATCAGAACTGTATTAGAATGAGACCTAATGAGCACATGAGAAACAGCGTCTCTGGCCATGTTTACTTTATTAAAAATCTTATGCACAAAGCAAACAAACACAACAAGTACTGTAATATAACAAAGGAGAGAAACATAATACAAAATGTCCAGCACATGCCTCACTTATTCATTCTTTGTAGAGAACCCTGCAGTAGAGGTGAGATGATCAGCAAGTGATCATCAGTCTGGCATGTCTCAGTAAGTACCAAGGCACATAGGCCAGGTCATAACCTATATAGTTGTTACATTAATACCCACTCTCCCTTATGCATACTCAGCCCCTGAGTTCAGCCCCCTCTCCTTATTTATGGGTTCTACACTCTACTAATAACTATATGCTAATTAATCCTCTACATCACACTTAATAGCATTCACATTAATTGGGTACTATGGCGTTATTGTGGTTGAATGTATTAATCATTATTCTGCACTCTACTAATTAACATATAGTTAATTAATCATCTATATCACGCTTACTAGCATTCACATTAATTGGATACTATGGCATTATTGTGGTTGAATGTATGAAAGTTTCACCTATACATATTTCCCAGGAATCTCTCAAAATGTCACATCTTGTGTTCTGCTGTTTCTTTCTTCACCTCCATCAGCACTTATATTTGCTCACTAAAGAGCTTTATTTTGTGACTAAAGGACACTTATAAGTTAGTTGTTCAAGTCAACCTAAGACTTTAGGCCTCAATTAGTTTGGCTAAGCTAACTGTCTTAGACGCCAGAGCACTGCTGGTTTCTCTACTTGTGTTACAGCCTTAATCAATACCTATATCCCTACATACCTACATGCATGTATTTGGCTACAGTGAATTACATTTCCTATTTTCATTTAAAGTCATGGGAGTTGGGTGCCTAACTTTGAGTGACACCTTTGAAAATCTCACTTTGTGGTTATCTCTGTATGTATAGTGATAATCATGTGTGTTTAGTCATTGAAAGTCATTGGGAAGAGATGTGAAAAGAGCACTTTGTCCTTCTCTTTTGGATTGCTTATAGCAGACAGTGGAGACATCCACACAACAGCCTTATACCATGAATGATAACCCAAGGAATACTTTCAAGATATCTAATGCAATCCTCACACCAGGACACAATATTTAACTATCTTGTCTAATCTAGTTATAAACAGTCATAGTGATGATATCTCTTTGGTCATCCTGGGTTGGCTAGTTATTCCATCCTGTATTTTGCTGTTCTGTTGTTCAAGCTTTCACAGGGCCATAATTTTCAAAAGTAAGACCTACCTACATGAAGGAATTATGTTTACACATGCAAAGTGAGAAATGCATGTGCAGATACATATTTGCATATTACCCAGTTTTTTCATGCAGAAATTGGGGCATATGTTTTTTTTTTTTTCTGTTTCGCACACCTGTGCTTTCATTTTTAATAAGTTGTTTTTAGGCACAAATTTAGAAAGTGTGGCTTTTATTTGTGTGCACACAACCTTGGTGAGAAATCATTTGCACACAAAAGGCTGGTGAAATCTGGCCCTGAAGAGTGCTTGACTAACCCAGGAGGATTATCCAAGTGTTAGGGCAATCCACTGGTGGAAAAGAATTGTGATGGGGCAATGATGTCTCTCACCACCACTCTGTTGCTGATATAGCAAGAAAAAGGGAGCATGGCCAGAGGAAAGGGAAATAGTGCAAGGGCATCCAGGCTACATCTATCCTTAGCTCATTTTAGCTCTCTGCAGTTATTGCAGCCCTTGTAGTTCTTAGGCTACATACTCATGGCATAAGCCAACAGCAGAGATCTCCCACAGAATCAGGAGGGTGCAATGAGTGGTGAGCTTTGAAACATTAATCTCACCTTCATGTGTCAAAGTATTTGTGGACCCTTCATTTTTCAGAGAGCAAAATTATTTGACAGAGTGCTGTATTTGCCTAGCAATTAACCACAGGTAATTTGTAAACAACATCTTGATAAGTGTTCATGAATCATGACCGTTTGTCTGTAAAACCTTGTGTTTTGCAAATAAAGCTATGGGTCTGCAGTTCCAGAAACAGTGTGGTGCTTGGTTCACTGTTGAGCGGAATACAGGGAGGGTGTAAGAGCGAGTGCTCAGAAAAATGGGAATTTTTCACTTTTATGACTAAAAATGTTTTTGAAAAATATTGCTGCTGATATTTGAAAACTGCTTAAACATTTAATAAAAACTGTAAAAGTAGAGGCCATAAGAGAGAGACAAATGATTTGGAGGGTTTATGATGGCTCATTTTCCCAGAAGTTTTGAAGAAAAGAGTGTAATTTCCACAGTTACAGTAAGCCATTTGTTCTAAACACAACAGGAAAAGGAATATCTATCATCTGGATATTTTTAAACTGTCTCCCATAATACATTCCTGATAAATGAACCATTGCACTGCCAGGCTATAATGGGGGAACAGCTTTACCGCTGAAAGCACTATTGTCCTTGTGCTAGCTTTAATCTCAAACTGCAGATTCACAAAGAGCCTTTGCTGTTTGAAGAAAAAAGTTTTTTAGTAGGGTTCAATGCATTTTACTTTGGAATAGCACAAATACGTTCAGTCATTTTTTCCCCCCCCAAAGAATCATTCATGAAAGCAATTATCAAAGTGAAGAGACTTTGACCTTCTGTTCCCATAGCATTTCCTCCTTATTCAGTCAACTGTCTAAGCAAAGTTGAATTTGGTTTATGACTGTCTACTATGACCATATTCACAGTCTCCAAAGACCATGCTGTCATAATTGTAAATTTTTGGAGCCAGCATTATGTTGCACAATGACATTTAATGAGTGGTCAGGTCAGTGATTACAAGATATTAAAAGTAGCATTTGAAAACCCTTCATGAGCAATCATGCTGAAAAAAGAATATTAAACTTTATCATTGATTAATATCAAATGTGATGATTTAACAATCAGGGTTTAAAGTTTAGGTGGTCAAAATTCAAGTAAAATACAGTTAGTCTATGATACAATGTGATCTGTGACCACCCTGTTCTAGATAGGAAGGTTTGACCAATGGGGATTATAGTCCTATCAATGTTCTCTCTAGCTTTGAAGGGAAGTGTGTTTATTTAACAAACTCTGAAGATTAAATGAGACCTGTAACAAAAAATATTGTTACTTTATTCATTAAAGTAATTCTTCACCTTACATGCTAATAGGTTATCTGAGAAATACAAAATGTTCTACTTATTTAACAGACTTCTTCTGGGCCATACCAACAATCCATAAATAATTCTGAATTGCATTTTGTAATAAATATTCATAAAACCATGTTCATAAATGTCCACTAACATTAATTAAACAGCTTATGGATATACTATGAATCAGTTCTAGTTAATACAAAATTATACATATTTATTTTCAATACATTAATGAACTCAGAAAAATTGTACAAATATTAATACAATAGAAGCTTGATTATTATTAATAGGTGATAAATATCCACGAGCAAGAAAATAGTTGAAGTCTGACATGAACATGTCATTAGCTTCTGTGAAAGGCATATCTTTTTTTATGAAATTCTGCAGAAAATACACATCTGGTTCTTAACATGTACAGGTATTTGTTTAGAGCAGGAATATAACTAAATTCAGTACAAAAACAATATCCTGGACTTTTCTGCATTTCTTCTCCAAAATTCACACTGAATACAATAGGAGTTCTGGATGTAGGACCGCAGTATAAATATTATGAAACAGTCGAATGAATTAAAAAAAAATGGGAGTCAGTAAAATTAAAGTATCCATAAATATGAATGAAGAGGGAAGGGTATGAGAAGAATAGATGTGTATGAGCATGTAGATAATATAATTGTTTTAAAATTTTATACTGAAATTTATATATTACTTTAAACAGCTTTCTCCATGATAATGTCTCTTTTGTGTTCACTTTTTACAACAATTTGTGCAAGTGAGTTGTACAGCAAATAAATTACTAATGTTGCATGTGTGAGCATTCTTGGAAACAGAATTTAAATTCACATATGAAAGCATTTTCACTGGTAGTAGTTCAAATGACTAGCTAAAGAACAGAAACAATACCGAGCATTTAGAATTAACCAACATAGATTAGTGAGCACTCACAGAGAACTGTTCACAACCAATCCAGAGAGAAATTTTCACACCAAAATAAATTGTTACATAATTTTGAATCACAAATACATTAGAGAAAATTATGATAATCTTGAACATATTGTGTATAGAGAGGCTATATTCATAATATACGTGATTTTTGTTGTGAATTAATCCACTTTTAGTTAACCTAAGGCAAATTTTGAGATCATAACCAAATTGTAGCATTTGCTAAGTGTTTTCCAGTTTCAAATTTAGTTATAAAAGGTGTGCACACAAAAGCATGGAGTTTTGGTCTTTATAGGAACCTTAACATTAATTTTTATGACTTTTGTGCAAGTATGAAGATTTACATCTGGAGTCATGTATATGTGATTGGAGGTGGATCATTGTCTAGTTCCAAAACCACATTTTTATTGGCTAATTTGGCAAATTGCGGTGAAGACATAGTGAAAATAAAATTTTGGATGCAAGTTACTCATAATAGTTAGGCTTTAGACCAGGCTAGTGAAAGAAAAAACTGTATGTGAACACTGTAACTGTCCCTGAATCATACCTCAGCCCTGGTCTACACTACGAGGTTAGGTTGAATTTAGCTTTGTTATGTCGATTTTTATAAGCAATGCGTCTACACAACCAACACCGTTCCATCAAGCTAAAGGGCTCTTAAAATCGACTGCTGTACTCCTCCCTGGCGAGGGGAGTAGCGCTAAAATTGACCTTGCTGGGTCGAATTTGGGGTAGTGCAGATGCAATTCAACAGAATTGGCCTCTGCAAGCTATCTCTGAGTGCTCCAATGTGACCACTCTGGACAGCACTTTCAACTCTGAGGCACTAGCCAGGTACACAGGAAAAGCCCCAGGAAATTTTGAATTTCATTTCCTGTTTGGTCAGCGTGGCGACCTCAGCAGCACAGGTGACCATGCAGTCCCAGAATTGCAAACGAGCTCTAGCATGGACCGAACAGGAGACACTGGATCTAATTGCTGTATGGGGAGAAGAATTTGTGCAGGCCGAACTCCGATCAAAAAAGAAATGCTAATATATATGCTAAAATTGCTTAGGGCATGGTAGAGAGAGGCTGCAACAGGGACACACAGCAGTGCCGCGTGAAAGTTAAGGAGCTCAGGCAAGCCTACCAAAAGACAAAGGAGGCAAACGGTCGCTCCGGGTCAGAGCCCCATACATGCCGTTTCTATGATCAGCTGCAAGGCATTCTATGGGGGAACCCTAACACTACCCCACCACTATCCATGGACACCTGCCGGGGGGAGTCTCATGCAACAGGGAGGAGGATTTTGTGGCTGAGGAAGAGGAGGAGCAGAATGTGCAGCAGGCAAGCGGAGAATCCGTTCTCTCCGGCAGCCAGGGCCTTTTCATCACCCTGGAGCCAATACCCTCTCAAGGCGGGTTCCCAGACTCTGAAGCCGGAGAAGGCACCTCTGGTGGGTGCACATTTGTAACTACAGTACAGAGTTTAAAAGCAATTGTGTTTAATGTTTGATTTGTCCTGAAGAATTGGGATGCATTCGTGGCCAGTACAGCTACTGGAAAAGTCTGTTAACATGTCTGGGGATGAAGCAGGAATCCTCCAGGGACATCTCCATGAAGCTCTCCTGGAGGTACTCTGAAAGCCTTTTGCAGAAGGTTTCTGTGGAGGGCTGCCTTATTTTGTCCTCCACGGTAGGACACTTTACCACGCCAAGCCAGTAGAAAGTAGTCTGGAATCATTGCAGCACAAAGTATGGCAGCGAATGGTCCTGGGTTTTGGTCACATTCAAGCAACATTCGGTCTTTGTCTTTCTGTGTTAGCCTCAGGAGAGTGATAACATCCATGGTCACCTGGTTAAAATACGGGAATTTTTGTAAGGGAACAGTAAAAGGATCCCCTTCATGCTGGGCTGTTTGGGCTTGGCTAAAAGGGATCATCCCAGAGAATAGCCATACGGTGGGGTGGGGGGAGGGTGTGCAGCACATCCACCCCAAAACCACAGCCCCTCCTTTTAAATGGCAAACCCAATCAGCATTGCTTGCTATGGGAAAGGAGGATGCTGCAGATTGAAACCATTCCCACGTGTTATGAAGGCGGAAAAAGCCAAGCCCGCATACCCTTTCACTTACCATGGCTGCCTGGAAACAAAATTCTGTTGCCCAGCTGTGTGGATGTGTCACCATACCGGCAGGCGTTCAATATTAAAGGCAAAATGCGACCTTGTACCTAAAGCACATGTGCTGTCTGCTATGAATTGCTTGATTCACTGTGAAAGTGTCTGTCTCCCTTTTGTTCTCAGAAATGTATCTTAAATTTTACTCTCCCTTTTTATCTCCCCGCAGATGCAAATGTTTCTATGCTCCCCCTATCATCTCCATCCCTGAGGTTATCGCAGATTAGAAGGTGGGAAAAAAATGCACTCACGATGACATGTTTTCCGAGCTCATGCAGTCTTCCCGCAATGATAGGGCACAGCTGAATGCATGGAGGCATTCAGTGACAGAGACCAGGAAAGCATTAAGTGAGCACGATCAGAAGATGCAGGAGGCGAGGCTGAGGCTAATGGAGCGAACGGACATGATCAGGCATCTGGTGGAGCTGCAGAAAAGGCAACAAGAGCACAGACAGCCGCTGCATCCACTGTATAACTGCCTGCCCTCCTCCCCAAGTTCCATATCCTCCTCACCCAGATGCCCAAGAACGCGAGGGGGGGAGGCTCCGGGCACCCAGCCACTCCACTCCAGAGGATGGCCCAAGCAACAGAAGGCTGTCATTGAAACAGTTTTGATTTGTAGTTTGATTTGTAGATTGATTGCTACAATAAGCAATGTGGCCTTGTCCTTCCCTCCTCCGCTCCTCCCCAACCCCACCTGGGCTATCTTGTCAGTTATCTCACTTTTTTTAAATTAATAAATTAAAGAATGCATGGTTTCAAAACAATAGTGACTTTATTTCCTTTGCCAGTTGTGGTCAAAGGTGGGAGGGTGCTGGCTTACAGGGAATTAAAATCAACAAAGGGGGCAGGTTTGCATCAAGGAGAAACACACAACTGTCATACCGTAGCCTGGCCAGTCATGAAACTGGTTTTCAAAGCCTCTCTGATGGGCAGTGTGCCTAGCTGTGCTTTTCTAATCACCCTGGTGTCTGGCTGCTCAAAATCAGCAACCAGGCAATTTGCCTCAACCTCCCATCCAGGCATAAACGTCTCCCCCTTACTCTCACAGATATTATGGAGCACACAGAAAGCAGCAATAACAATGGGAATATTGGTTGCGCTGAGGTCTAACCTCATCAGCAAACAGCGCCAGCGAGTTTTTAAACGTCCAAAGGCACATTCTACCACCATTCTGCACTTGCTCAGCCTATAGTTGAACTGCTCCTTACTATTGTCCAGGCTGCCTGCTTCATTAGCCATGGGAGCAAAGGGTAGGCTGGATAACTATTGGCATTTCAACATCCCCAATGGTAATTTTCTTGTCTGGGAAGTAAGTCCCTCCTTGCAGCTGCTCGAACAGCCCGAAGTTCCTAAAGATGGGAGTGTCATGCATTTTTCCCGGCCATCCCACATTGATGTTGGTGAAACATTCCTTGTGGTCCACCAGTGCTTGCAGCACCATTGAGAAGTACCCCTTGTGGTTTACATACTGGTTGGCAATGTGGTCCGATGCCAAGATAAAGATATGCATTCCGTCTATGCCCCACCACAGTTAGGGAACCCTGTTGCAGCAAAGCTATCCACTATGACCTGCACATTTCCTAGAGTCACTACTCTTGTTAGCAGAAGGTCAGTGATTGTGCTGGCTACTTGGATCACAGCAGCCCCCACAGTAGATTTGCCCACTCCAAATTGATTCCCATCTGACTGGTAGCAGTCAGTCATTGCAAGCTTTCCACAGGGCTATCGCCACTCACTTCTTAACTGTCAGGGCAGCTCTCATCTTGGTATTCCTGTGCTTCAAGGTGGGGGAAAGCAACTCACAAAGTTCCAGGAAAGTGGCCTTATGCATGTGAAAGTTTCACAGCCACTGGGAATCATCCCATACCAGCAACACTATGTGGTCCCACCAGTCTGTGCTTGTTTGCTGGGACCAGAATCGGCATTCCACTGTATCAACCTGCCCCACTGCTGCCATGATGTCTCAATTGCCACATCCCGTGCTTTCAGGAACATCTGTGTCCATGTCCTCCTCACAATTATCCTCGTGCTGGTGGCTCCTAGCTAGGCTCTGCACATACTGCAGGATAATGTGCAAGGTGTTTACAATGCTCACAACAGCAGCACTGAGCTGATCGGGCTCCATGCTTGCCATGCTATGGCGTCTGCATGGGTAACCCTGGAAAAAAGGCTCTAAACTATTGTCTGCCATTGCTTTCACAGAGGGAGGGACAAAGGGAGGGGAGACTGACGACATGTACCCAAAACCACCCGCGACAATGTTTTTGCCCCATCAGGCATTGGGAGGTTAACCCAGAATTCCAATGGGCAGCAGAGACTGCAGGGACTGTGGAATAGCTACCCACAGTGCACTGCTTCATGAGTCAATACTAGCCACGGTATTGAGGATGCATTCCGCCGACTTAATGAGCTCAGTGGGGACATAAACAATCGACTGTATAAAATCACTTTCTAAAGGCCGACTTCTATAAAATCGACCTAATTTAATAGTTTAGACATACCCTCAGACTGTTCTATGTGCTCTATGAAAGAGGGCAATAAGCCTTGGCGGAAACTACATCCGGTTTTGCAGAGAAAAATAAATAAATGTACTTAGTTATAGTTTGTGTTTGTTGTGGGCCAGAAATGGTACATATGACAAACACTTCTGTTGTAAAGACTGTGAAGGCATATTGTGATTTGTTTGCCACATATGTTTTGCCTGAAGAGATAATTTTGGATAAAAAGCCCTCAGTTTGTTCCTGCAGAATTTCCAATTTTCCTCAAGAAAAACAAAACAAAACAGTAAAACACACTAAATCAGATACTTATTACCGAGCTCCAAAAGGATTACCAAAATACTTTCTGCAAACACTAAGAAAAGGCAGTAGAAGAAAATTAGGGTAGAATCCTACAACAACATATTGCAAACTTTAATTTTATTATATAGTTCAACATCACAGACCACCACGCAGGAGGAAAAACAAACAAACAAGCCTCTCGGAGAGTTTTTTCTTACAATAAAGAATTAAATTGGATTGTCCTAGACAAGATTTAACCAAAGAACTAAATAAAAAAGGCTCAGTAAAAGAATCCACAACATGGGCTTCCCGGTTTGTATGACTAGGTGAAAGGGGACCTACTGGGGAAAACTTACTCAGGCAGCATGATGTACTTATTCCCTTTTGCTTGATAGCCACTGCAGCAATGCCAATATGCTCACCACAATCTTCATGTGTGGGGGTCTTTTTTCTCACTGTTGGAAGAAAAGGACCGTTGCCCCTTCTTTCCTGCACTCCTCAATTTGTTGCCAGGTACTCAGATTTTTTAAGTGAGTAAGTTATGGCTTAATTAAGCCACATCCATTGCTTCCTGTCTTTCTTCCAGCCTGGATGGACAAAGAGGCCATTCTATGTCCAAATTAAAGTATCCACAAATAGATCGAGAGCTTTCCGAAAATGAGAAACAGTTCACTCTGAAACTGGATGGAGGCAATCTGGGTTATTCAAATGGCCTGCTCCCTGAATTAGTTCTGATGTATGGGATTTCAGATGTTATAGAAGAAAAATAGAACCTCTTAGTCTCCACCACAACTGTGGCATAGGAGTGTAAAACTGTGCCAAAATTGATCTTATGATCAAAATTGATCAGTTGATCCTAATGATCTGAAGTAAATAGGATGAAATTCAATAAGGACAAATGCAAAGTACTCCACTAAGGAACGAACAATTACTTGCACACATACAAAATGGGAAATGACTATGTAGGAAAAAGAACTGCGGAAAGGGATCTGGGGGTCTTAGTGGACCATAAGTTAAATATGAGTCAACAGTGTAACATTGTTGCAAAAAAAGCAAATGTCATTCTGGGATGTATTAGCAAGCGTCTTGTAAGCAAGACATGAGAAGTAATTCTTCTGCTCTATTCCACGCTGATTAGACCTCAGCTGGAGTATTGTATTCAGTTCTTGGCACCACATTTCAGGAAAGATGTGGACAAATTGGAGAATGTCCAGAAAAGAGCAACAAAAATGATTAAAGGTCTAGAAAACATGACCTATAAAGTAAGTTTGAGAAAATTGGGTTTGTTTAGTCTGGAAAAGAGAAGACTGAGAGGGGACATAACAGTTTTCAAGTACATAAAAGGTTGTTACAAGGAGGAGGGAGAAAAAATGTTCTTCTTAACTTCTGAGGATAGAACAAGAAGCAATGGGCTTAAATTGCAGCCAAAGAGGTTTAGGTTGGACATTAGGAAAAACTTCTTAACTGACAGGGTGGTTAAGCACTGGAATAAATTGCCTAGGGAGGTTGTGGAATCTCCATCATTGGAGATTTTTAAGAGCAGGTTGGACAAACACCTGTCAGGGATGGTCTAGATAATACTTAGTCCTGCCATGAGTTCAGGGGACTGGACTAGATGACCTCTCAAGGTCCCTCCCAGTCCTATGATTCTATGATATTCATTGTTTAACCCCCTTCCATTATTGTGTTAATCTTCTCACTTCATCTCTCATGAGTCAAGAGTGTACCATCATGACATACACAGATGATATCAGGGCACTTGGACACACTATTGATTGTTATGAACATCAGATAGTGTAATCCATCAGGTCATCCATTCTTGTCTCAGAAGATATGTCTACACTGCAATTAGACATGTGAAACTAGCCCATGCCAGCTGACTCAGGCTCACGGGGTCCGGACCAAGGGGCTCTTTAATTGTGGTGTAGACATTCAGGCTTGGGCTGCAGCCTGAGCTCTTGGACCCTCCCACCTATCAGGGTCCTAAAGCCTGGGCTCCATCCTGAGCCCAGACATCAATGAAAATACCCTGCAAGCCCAAGTCTTATGTATTTCCAAAACAAATACAAGAAATTTATAAGTGTTTAGAATTAAAGTACCATCTTAACTTTAACTGTACAGCTGTGCTTATCAGGCAAATTTTCTGCCAAACATTAAGAAATTCAGATGTTCATCACATTTTATTCAATAGCTTTAATTAAACCAGGACATATGGTAAAGAGAATACTTTCAGGAGCTCAGCCGTGTGCTATAATGTTTTGATATTGATAGCAGTGCATAAAATTAATTATAGATATTGAAGACTACTTTTCCATCTGCATTTTTTTTTTCAAAATATATGTACCCAGATTCCTTCCTAGCTAGAGTACTCTATTACAGACCAAATCCTTCTCCATAAAACACCCAAGGATCCACACTTGGTGCATGCTAGGAATGCTGGGTTTTCAGAGCAAAAATTATACTTTTTGTCAGGGTATTTGCAGCCTCTAGTGCAGTTAAGGATTGAAAGAGTGGAAAAGTGGCTTAAAGCCACCTTAGTCGCTTCTTCCTTTGGGCTGTGAATGTCGTGCTGCTCCTCTTCAAGGGGCTTGGACAGGAGACTCTTGAGTAGGAATAGATAGGTTACGTTATCTCCGCATTAGGCACTGCTTTGACCACTGCTGGAATACCATGTCCAGTTCTGGTGTCCACAATTCTAAGAAGGATCTTGATAAATTGGAGATGGTTCAGAGAAAAGCCACAAGAATGATTAAAGGATTAGAAAACATGCCTTATAGTGATAGACCCAAGGAGCTCAATCTCTTTTTCTTAACAAACAGATGGTTAAGGGGTAACTTGATTACAGTATATAAGTACTTACATGGGAACAAATATTTGATAATTGGCTCGTCAGTTTAGCAGACAAAGGTATAACATGATCCAATGGCTTAAAGATGAAGCTAGGCAAATTCAGACCTGAAATAAGACATACATATTTAATGGTGAGGATAATTAACCGTTGGAATGTCTTACCAAAGGTCACGATGGATTCTTCATCACTGGCAATTTTTAAATCGAGATTGGATGATTTTTTCTGAAAGCTAAGTTCTAAAGGATATGTATGTTCTAGTAATTATTTTGAGGGAAGTTCTATTGCCTGTGTTATACTGCATAGAAAGCCAGTCTAGATGATCATAATGGTCCCTTCAGGCCTTGGAATCTATTTATCTAAGGCACAACATGGAATCTCACCCTGACTCCTAATACTATTAACATTTAGGATCCTTTGTATGTCTGATACTTTAAAAAAAAATTCATTCTATTTTGAGAAGTTTCCATTGCAGTATGATTGTGAATGGTATATTGATATTTGTCTAACTTATATGAAGTTTTCTTTGGATAATGTGCATTGTGAGAAGATAATGGGTAAGATCCCCCATTTGGCATAAATCAATATCACTTCAAGTCAATGGAAAAATGCTGATTTACACCATCAGAGAATAATCTGAACTTGTCTCCATCTTTTGTAAACTCTCAAGAGTGTAGTAAAATATTAACTACCTATGAAATACAAGACAGAGTGGGTGAAGTAATATTTTTTACTGGACCAACTTCTCTTGATGAAAGGGGCAAGCGTTCAAGTTTCACAGAGCTCTTCCTCAGATGTGAAGAAGGAAACCAGAGTTTCCAGGTTAAATACAAGCTGGGACAGATTGTTAAACATGAAGGTTCATAAAAGTTGTAGGAGACCACTGAAAATAAAGTGGGACAAGAACATTTATAAGACAAGTAAGATAACTGGAAGTATCAGTGAAGGAGTTAGATATCACATCTATCAAAGAATGGAATGGAAGATTCACCGCTAGAAAGTTGGGAAAGAAAATTAAGAATGAGAGTTTAATTTTGGCCTCTGTTACAAACATGCAAAACTCCTAGGCCAAATTAAGCATTGTGTAAGCAAGCACATTGACTTCAGGAGTTTTGCTGGCTAACTATATGCCAATGATACATTTATACCATTGATTTCATAATACACCATAATTATTAGGTTGGGCAGTATGCATACAAATTAAAGCTCTTTCTAATGTCAGAAAGTCAATTAATAGAATTTACAATGACGTAAATACCACATTCAGCCAACACCCAAAAGGGACCTTGAACAGCAGGGGAAGAAGCATTCTCAAAAATGTATTTCTTCTTAAGAAGACTAACTTTATTGTCAATTTAATTTACGCGTCCTTTCAAATGTTTTTTTTATGACCATACTGGACTTTTTAAATTAGTACCATTTCATGCATATAGCTAAGATTTTTAAGGTACTAGATTACAATGCAAAATAAATTGTGGTGATAAAGAAGTGAAAATGATCTTTCTAGAATCCTGGGCCAATGTCTACATTTTTTTTTTTTTTTTTTGGAATTATGAGGAAACAAGCAGTAATTTGTCTTTCTGACAGCAAAGGTCAGACTGACCATTAGAGCAGCAGCTAGGAGTACATACCAAGAACAATTTTGTTTAACATATGTTTAAAAAACAGGAGAAGATCAGTCACTTCCTAGTATGTATAGTCTTTATATGACAGACATCCAATAGAGGAGGTGATTTGGATTTTGGCAGCAGCAGAAGATTCTATTGCACTTCTACAGCAATGAGGACATTTATTCTTACTGCAATTTTATTGCCACAGATTCCATGAACTCCAGCTTTTCACAGTTCTCAGGCCATGTAATCATTCAATGTCTATGAAACATATTCCACTGTTTCAATGTACAGTACTTGAATATGGAGTATGGACTAGATTTTTTTAAAGTGGATATATGTTTACCATTCCAACTATTAGTATTGCCATTGGGATTAGTATTTGATATGTTTTTTATAAGATCATTATGGTTAGAGCTGAAGGAAATTTTTTTGAATAAAACTTTTTTTCACCATAAAATTCAGATTTTGGTCAACTAAGACATTTTGCAAATTTGTATTAAATTTGCTGAATTATTTTTGTCCCCCACAAAAAAACCACCCTGAAAAAGTCAAAATGTTTTGAATTTTCAATTTGAAACAATGTTTTAAATTTTACCTTGTACATTTTTAAATAAAAGCTAAGAAAAACCCCTCAAAACCAAACCAAAACATTTTACTTTGTGTCTACAAAGTATTTTGTTTGACCTTAAGCAATTTTTTCCAATTTTTAAAAAAAAAATTGGTTTTGTATTAACTTGAAACCTTTTTTTTAAATGTATGGTTGGTCATCAAACTGAAAAATTAGTTATTGTCACAGCTTTACTCATGGTATCTGTGTATGTGCTATATATCCACCCACATTCTCCAAAACAATGGCACTTATGGAAAAACTTTGCCATGGACATTGGAGTAGTGAAAGAGTATCAACTGTATTTCTAGTTCCCAACTGAAAAAGAACCTCTGTAAAGAATCCTTGAAGATGTGTGCTTGACAAACAGCCACTGTGGCATGTGATAGGCAGCACTATTTGTCTGTTAATAAGAAATGTAAGTGTACAGCTCAAGAGAAGAATGGTGATGAGAGAGAGACAAAATACTCTTTTGGGGAAGGATTTATTAGCATGTTACTTTATTCTGTTTACAAGTATTCATAAGTATTTCAAGAAGTCCCTGCCACCTCAGCTCTGCTTTGGTTTATGTCATTACGAAAGGGAAAAGGCTTACTACCTTTTTATTAAGAGAAGGCTTAGTTTTTTTTTTCCTCTTGTCTCATCAACTCTTGCTATGAAGACTGCTTGTTTCACAAAATAGGTGCTAATAATGATGAGGTAACATTTTACTAGGGAAATATTAATATTATTCAAAATCCTAAGTCAGACTTTGGGTCTAAAAATAATAGACTGTTTTAATTAGATGGTTCTGTAGCCTTGCTTTAGGGGAAAAAAACTGGTATGACTAAATATAGTACCTTAGATTGTTACTCCCTATTCTTACTCCTATTCGTTCACAGGGTTTCAATGCCCCGCAATAGAACTCACCAAATTCCTCCATCTGAATGAATAATCATTGGGAAGTTCTGTCAAGTCAATCTAATTAAATTTCCGGGTTCCTCTATGGGAAGGAACAACTTGGCCCATAGTTTCTTTACTGAATGCCCTTTACTGATGCAGCATGTTGCATAATACATAATGCCAAGGTTGGTCACATAAGTGCACATTTATCCCTAGTATTTAAGAAGATGCAAATCCATTGACCTGAAAGTAACATTGTGTGCACATCTCCGTGCAGATAACCCATATATGGATAATGTTCAGAGATTTAGTGTGTCACCCCCACCCCTGGTTCTAATTTTGCTTAAGAACAGAACATTTCCTGATTTGGAGGGGGAAATATATTTCCCCTCCAGATTACCTAGATTATCTGGAATTGTAATACAGTTCTATTTAGCAGTTGAAATGAATTGTTTGTGCATGATGGTTTAGTGACGTACACATTTATTTTCCTGGGGCTCATTGTACCTTAAAACAATGGGTTCAACTCTAACAACACTGCCATGTGAATAGCCAGTACATTAACTAACAACCCACTCTAAAGCTTAAAAACCATGGCAAATATGTGCTATGAAATACTCTTTTGCAAACAGCTGTAATTATCTATCACTTGCACTAGGATTTTTCCTTCCTACATATGATTTTAATCAACAATAAGTAGAAAATGGTAATTCACAAATTTATATTGTAATACATGTAATACATTCACAAGGTGCATTGTTGTGCACAGTACAGTATACTCAAATTCACATATTGTAATTCTTATAAAATGTCCTGTGAAATTTTAGAAAAGGTTTTCAAACTCACACTAAAATCTAATATAAATCATAGAGGGAAAGGTATTGGATTTCTCTCAGAGCTTAATCCTAGCAACAAATAGAGAATAACACCTTCAACAACAGCAGTTTAATATTTATTAAAGACAATTGTTTCAGGATATATCAGAAGGAATTACACCTATATAATGTTAAGGTATTGAAACTTTAGGAATTACTATTCTGCGTGAATGAAAACTATATTAAATAAAAAAATATAATCGTAGATGGTTGCCATTTTTTTTGAGACAATAGAAATTTGTGAAAATTTAAGGTATATATTGTTTAAGTATTTATTCTTTAATTTTAACACTGTTTATTCCATTCCGAAAAACAAAGATAAACAACATGTGAATATCTTGGCTAATCTGAAGTATCCTTTTATTGAAACATATTTTAAAATGAAGAAAAATCAAATGTAAAAATTAAAATATATCATGAACAATAATTTTAAACCTCAAACAATTTTTTTCAGACACAGGTGTACCTTTCAAGGTGTACCTTGAATAGTTTCAGTCCCTTTTTGGAGTTAGTCTTGTTCACACATAAGGGAGTTAAACTCTAATCTTGAATATCCATATGGCACAGGCTAAAAGAGTAAAACAGTATCCAATGGCTTCAGTGGACAGCTCTGTCATATGACTGGACTATAATCTTTAACTCAGATCCATTTTATGTCATCCTTCCTTATCTTATTTTCTTTATTTAAAAATAGAGAAAAAACGTTAAAAGGATAAAATTAACAATACCAATGTGTAGTTTCTTCATAAACTATAGATATTTAAACAGATACCTTGGTTCACTCCTCTGCTTTGCAACACTCCAGCAGTAAAGCCAGTTTAACCAGCCAACTAAGGATTCTCCATACCTATGGGAAACCCAGATGGTAAAAGGCTCATATGCAATCCACCTTCTAGGATACTGCTCTAGGTTCTCTTCCAGTGTGTCCCAGTACCCTGGCAATCCCCTGCTGCTGGAACAGACTCTTGGGGTTAGGGGCCAGTGGCCATAATCTACAGCAATCTGTAGGCTTCCCTGGCTTCTACTGAGCACCGACTCAGAGCACAGCCATCCCTGGGACTAGGTGGCTGAAAGCACTGGTCTACAATTTTTGAGAAGTCATCTGCTTCAGAGATAAAATGTGCTATTTATTATGTATTTTGATGTGCTGAATTCAAATATGACAAAACAACTGATTGGCTATTGTTTCTAAGATATTGAAGTTTTTACATTTTATGTCTATGTATATTGTGTAGATAGATTTTTAATCATAAATTGTAAACCTAGGTCTTTTCATGTGTTTATGGTTGCTTTACATGATAATATTTCACCTGTCCTGTTTATGGAACACTTTAAAAATCAGCAAAAGGGTTATATAAATAAAATGTATTATGAAACAAAAGGCAAAAAACTATTATGTACATAGTTTAGTCCTATTCAGTGTCTACTCGGCGCTTCTTGGTTTGTCTCTTGTATTCATTAAATGGAGCATCTCTTCCCTGTCCAGCAATAGTCTGCAAGCATTGATGGGCTCCATTTGCCCTGATAGAGTTTCTCCATTGTTGCAATGTCCTGGTGAAATTGCTCGCCGTGCTCGTCGCTCACTGCTCCGCAGTTCAGTGGAAAAAAATCTAGATGAGAGTGCAAAAAATGTATCTTTAGTGACATGTTGCAACCAAGGCTTTTGTATGCCTTGAGGAGGTTTTCCACCAACAACCTGTAGTTGTCTGCCTTGTTGTTTCGGAGAAAATTTATTGCCACTAACTGGAAGGCTTTCCATGCCGTCTTTTCCGTGCCACGCAGTGCATGGTCAAATGCATCATCTCAAAGAAGTTTACGAATCTGAGGACCAACAAAGACACCTTCCTTTATCTTAGCTTCATTTAACCTTGGAAATTTTCCATGGAGGTACTTGAAAGCTGCTTGTGTTTTGTCAATGGCTTTGACAAAGTTCTTCATCAGACCCAGCTTGATGTGTAAGGGTGGTAACAAAATCTTCCTTGATTCAACAAGTGGTGGATGCTGAACACTTTTCCTCCCAAGCTCCAATGACTGTCGGAGTGGCCAATCTTTCTTGATGTAGTGGGAATCTCTTGCACGACTATCCCATTGGCAGAGAAAACAGCAGTACTTTGTGTATCCAGTCTGCAGACCAAGCAAGAGAGCAACAACCTTCAAATCGCTTCAAAGCTGCCACTGATGTTGGTCATAGTTTATGCACCTCAAAAGTTGTTCCATGTTGTCATAGGTTTCCTTCATACGGACTGCATGACCAACTGGAATTGATGGCAAAACATTGCCATTATGCAGTAAAACAGCTTTAAGACTCATCTTCGATGAATCAATGAACAGTCTCCACTCATCTGGATCGCGAACGATGTTGAGGGCTGCCATCACACCATCGATGTTGTTGCAGGCTACAAGATCACCTTCCATGAAGAAGAATGGGACAAGATCCTTTTGACGGTCATGGAACATGGAAACCCTAACATCAGGAGGTTCCACTGCTGTAGTCTAGAGCCCAACAGCTCTGCCTTACTCTTGGGTGGTTCCAAATCCCTGACAAAGTCATTCAGTTCACCTTATGTTATGAGATGTGGTTCAGAGGAGAGGATGGGAGAAAATGTGGGTCCTGTGACATTGATGGTTCAGGACCAGAAGTTTCATCCTCTTCCTCGTCTGACTCAAGTGAGAATGATTCTGGTGCATCAGGAACCGGCAGTCCTTCTCCGTGAGGTACTGGGTGTATAGCTGATGGAATGTTTGGATAATGCACAGTCCACTTTTACTTCTTTGACCCACCTTTCCCAACTGGAGGCACCATGCAGAAGTAACAATTGCTGGTATGATCTGTTGGCGCTCTCCAAATCATTGGCACTGCAAAAGGCATAGATTTCCTTTTCCACTGGCAAAGATTTGTTGCACAAGTGTTGCAGTATATGTGTGGGGACCGCCTCTTGTCCTGATCTCCAATTTTGCAAAATAAAGGTGATAGGCTTTCTTAACCATAATGGTTATACTGCGCTTTTGTGATGCAAAAGTCACTTCACCGCAAACATAGCAGAAGTTATCTGCACTGTTCACACAAGTACGAGGCATCTCTGCTCACTTTGGCTAAACAGAAATGTGTCCCTTTGCAAAATCAAACACTGACAAATAAGAGAGCACGACACTGTATGATTTCTAGAGCTGATATAGGGCAATTGTTCAGCAGAGTGATGTAAGCTTTGTTATGATTGCATCACCCATGACTTCTAGGAATAACATGATGCAATTCATATCATGTATGACGCAATACCAGCTTCAGATTGCATCATTCATTGTTTTGCCTAAAAAGCAAGTACTGTCCAAACCCCGTCATAGATTTATTCCTAGATCCAGTCAAAGATGTATTTTAGTCATTTCTGGTTTAAATTGAGATCCCTTCCCTTTAGAACTCACTTATCCTCTGCCATTCCCAAGTCAAGGGTTGTATATACTGACCCAATAGCATATCTTGAAAACTAGAGCCAATCAACAATTTTAAGCATCATTTTCATTCTCAGTGACCCAGAATTAGTAAAGTTTCACTACATTTATTTCAGAAGCATTTTGGCTGTAGAGCAGTGAAGTTACCTTTCCCCTGTACTCTCCAGTCTTGTTCAAGCAGTTTGGACATCATTCAGCCACTGTCTTTCACTGAAAAATATATGTTTTTATGGCCTGGACCAAACAATATGACAACAATATGAGTTTGTTTCAAAGAGTGAAAGGAAATGGTATGTGTTAAAAATGACAAATAAGATAATTAAAATGTGATTTTCCTACAGATTAAGCTGTGCTATGTAATGCACTATTATTGTTTACTCTCAGAGTCATGAGAAATTAATACATTGAATTTTAAATGGAAGGGATAAACTCTGGATCCTGTGATGCAACTTTGTCTCCTTGACTCACTATACCAAACTCTTCCTTAGAGTAACTCTCTTGATTCCAATGGGCTTACTTCATGAATAAAATTGATTCACTGACTTGGGTCATAGTATTGGCCTTCCACTGCCTGATTGCATCCTAGATCTGGGTTTCATGGGTTAAGTGCTTTGTGGATTTTCACTGCAATCAATTAATCAATATGATAATACATTTGACTATATCTCAAGAAGATGAATTCACTATGTTCTCTTTCAGTTTATATATTGCACTACAGGATCACATATCTCTGTTTTAAAGGACTGGAAATAATACCATGTGAGTGCTGAAAAGGACACTATAGTCATGAGAGAAGTTGAAACATTTTGGTTCAAAAGCTAAGATAGTAGTAAAGGTTGAGCAATTAACATTTACAAAATCAGGATTGAGATGTCATCTTGCCTACAGATAATTATTTACTTCCCAATCAACTTTAAAAATAAGAAAATTGAATGGCTTAGACTGATAATGGGAATAGAATTTTTCACTTATAGATCTATCATTTGAAATTTAGCCAAGCTGAATAGTGATCTTACTGCAGTTTTGTCTGTGTGGAATGAATTGTTGGATCTCAATCCAATTCCTAGTGACAAGATGCATAGATCACAAAAATAATAATAATAATAATCAGTCAGTGCCCTTGNATAAGAGAGCACGACACTGTATGATTTCTAGAGCTGATATAGGGCAATTTGTTCAGCAGAGTGATGTAAGCTTCGTTATGATTGCATCATCCATGACTTCTAGGAATAACATGATGCAATTCATATCATGTATGACGCAATACCAGCTTCAGATTGCATCATTCATTGTTTTGCCTAAAAAGCAAGTACTGTCCAAACCCAGTCATAGATTTATTCCTAGATCCATTCAAAGATGTATTTTAGTCATTTCTGGTTTAAATTGAGATCCATTCCCTTTATAACTCACTTATCCTCCGCCATTCCCAGGTCTAGGGTCGTATATACTGACCCAATAGCATATCTTGAAAACTAGAGCCAATCAACAATTTTAAGCATCATTTTCATTGTCAGTGACCCAGAATTAGTAAAGTTCAACTACATTTATTTCAGAAGCATTTTGGCTGTAGAGCAGTGTTATCGACCACCTGACCAGGACGGTGATAGCGATGATGAAATTCTAAGGGAAATTAGAGCAGCTATCAAAATTAAGAACTCAATAATAGTGGGGGATTTCAATTATCCCCATATTGACTGGGAATATTTCACTTCAGGACGAAATGCAGAGATAAAATTTCTCGATACTTTAAATGACTGTTTAATGGAGCAGTTGGTACGGGAACCCACAAGGGGAGAGGCAACTCTTGATCTAGTCCTGAGTGGAGTGCAGGAGCTGGTCCAAGAGGTAACTATAGCAGGACCGCTTGGAAATAGTGACCACAATATAATAGCATTCAACATCCCTGTGGTGGGAAGAACATCTCAACAGCCCAACACTGTGGCATTTAATTTCAAAAGCGGGAACTATGCAAAAATGAGGGGGTTAGTTAAACAGAAGTTAAAAGGTACAGTGACTAAAGTGAAATCCCTGCAAGCTGCATGGGCGCTTTTTAAAGTCACCATAATAGAGGCCCAACTTCAATGTATACCCCAAATTAAGAAACACAGTAAAAGAACTAAAAAAGAGCCACCGTGACTTAACAACCATATAAAAGAAGCAGTGAGAGATAAAAAGACTTTCTTTAAAAAGTGGAAGTCAAATCCTAGTGAGGCAAATAGAAAGGAGCATAAATGTTGCCAAATTAAGTGCAAGAATGTAATAAGAAAAGCCAAAGAGGAGTTTGAAGAACGGTTAGCCAAAAACTCCAAAGGTAATAACAAAATGTTTTTTAAGTACATCAGGAAGCCTGCCACACAACCAGTGGGGCCCCTTGATGATCGAGATACAAAAGGAGCTCTTAAAGACGATAAAGTCATTGCGGAGAAACTAAATGGATTCTTTGCTTCAGTCTTCATGGCTGAGGATGTTAGGGAGATTCCCAAACCTGAGCTGGCTTTTGTAGGTGACAAATCTGAGGAACTGTCATGGATTGAAGTGTCATGAGACGAGGTTTTGGAATTAATTGATAAACTTAACATTAACAAGTCACCGGGACCAGATGGCATTCACCCAAGAGTTCTGAAAGAACTCAGATGTGAAGTTGCGGAACTGTTAACTAAGGTTTGTAATCTATCCTTTAAATCGGCTTCTGTACCCAATGACTGGAAGTTAGCTAATGTAATGCCAATATTTAAAAAGGGCTGTAGAGGTGATCCTGGCAATTACAGACCGGTAAGTCTAACGTCTGTACCAGGCAAATTAATCGAAACAATAGTTAAGAATAAAATTGTCCGACACATAGAAAAACATAAACTGTTGAGCAATAGTCAACATGGTTTCTGTAAAGGGAAATCGAGTCTTACTAATCTATTAGAATTCTTTGAAGGGGTCAACAAACATGTGGAGAAAGGGGATCCAGTGGATATAGTGTACTTAGATTTCCAGAAAGCCTTTGACAAGGTCCCTCACCAAAGGCTCTTATGTAAATTAAGAACAGGAGTACTTGTGGCACCTTAGAGACTAACAAATTTATTAGAGCATAAGCTTTCGTGGACTACAGCCCACTTCTTCGGATGCATATGTAAATTAAGCTGCCATGGGATAAAAGGGAAAGTCCTTTCATGGATTGAGAACTGGTTAAAAGACAGGGAACAAAGGGTAGGAATAAATGGTAAATTCTCAGAATGGAGAGGGGTAACTAGTGGTGTTCCCCAAGGGTCAGTCCTCGGACCAATCCTATTCAACTTATTAATAAATGATCTGGAGAAAGAGGTAAACAGTGAGGTGGCAAAGTTTGCAGATGATACTAAACTGCTAAAGATAGTTAAGTCCAAAGCAGACTGTGAAGAACTTCAAAAAAGTGTCACAAAGCTAAGTGATTGGGCAACAAAATGGCAAATTAAATTTAATGTGGATAAATGTAAAGTAATGCACATTGGAAAAAATAACCCCAACTATACATACAATATGATGGAGGCTAATTTAGCTACAACAAGTCAGGAAAAAGATCTTGGAGTCATCGTGGATAGTTCTCTGAAAATGTCCATGCAGTGTGCAGAGGTGGTCAAAAAAGCAAACAAGATGTTAGGAATCATTAAAAAGGGGATAGAGAATAAGACTGAGAATATATTATTGCCCTTATATAAATCGATGGTACGCCTCATCTCGAATACTGCGTACAGATGTGGTCTCCTCATCTCAAAAAAGATATACTGGCACTAGGAAAGGTTCAGAAAAGGGCAACTAAAATGATTAAGGGTTTGGAACGGGTCCCATATGAGGAGAGATTAAAGAGGCTAGGACTCTTCAGCTTGGAAAAGAGGAGACTAAGGGTGGATATGATAGATGTATATAAAATCATGAGTGATGTGGAGAAAGTGGATAAGGAAAAGTTATTTACTAATTCCCATAATACAAGAACTAGGGGTCATCAAATGAAATTAATAGGCAGCAGGTTTAAAACAAATAAAAGGAAGTTCTTCTTCACACAGCGCACAGTCAACTTGTGGAACTCCTTACCTGAGGAGGTTGTGAAGGCTAGGACTATAACAGAGTTTAAAAGAGAACTGGATAAATTCATGGTGGTTAAGTCCATTAATGGCTATTAGCCAGGACGGGTAAGGAATGGTGTCCCTAGTCTCTGTCTGTCAGAGCGTGGAGATGGATGGCAGGAGAGAGATCACTTGATCATTGCCTGTTAGGTTCACTTCCTCTGGGGCACCTGGCATTGGCCACGGTTGATCTGACCCGGTACGGCCTTTCTTATGTTCTTAGGATTTCAGTATTTCAAAATTTGGTTTCATTTTGATTTGGAATGATAAACTGTGTTATGAGCTGGAAGGCAATCAAGCAGGTTTATGACAGAAATCTGGCAAACAAATCTGGAACCCTGCCTAGTTTCCATTGCAACTTTGTCAAAATCAAACCATCTCCACAAACATTTCGGTGTTGATGGATCAGCAAATTCTAATCAAAAGAATATTTTATTGGATTTTTTATGATCAGTTTTAATTTACATGGCAGTGGCTGAGAACAATCACGCAATACATGTTCAGTCTTCTTGTCATACATGAAGTGTAATTACTGTATAAAATGTGCATCAGTGGGAGAGCAACACCCCTTTTGTTGTTTGTTGACAATCTGTCTACATATGTATTTATAAGAATATCCTTCTGTGTTTTTCTGTAATTGTAAAGTGCTTTTGTGGGTGGTTTGGATGATACCTAGAATATAAAACAGAGGTGAGGGTGACTAAGTACTGAATAGTCTGTTTGATACATCAACTGATAAAGGCGAAAAAAAGTAGAAAAGAACATAGCAAGCTAAAGTGATAAAAGCAAGGAGACCATAACAATAAAATACAAAGGTAAGAGGCATAACCACAAGGACACCATAATTTTATTGTACACATGTATAGCTGGTAGAGATTTGTAAAACCCTTCCCAGTACAGCAATGAGGAAGTATAAATGAGACAAAGTTTTTACAACTCATCAAGTGACAAGTCTAGCAACTGGTAGCTTTTTTCCATCCTCAGCATTTCCCCAACTAGATGGTCAGTATGTAGGAAGTGAATTTTATGTGCCCTGGCCTTGATCAATGGCTCACATAAGCCGTGAAAAATAGAGTTCATGCTGAGATGTGCTTTCTTTCAATATATGTTTGTTAGACTATAGAAGTAGGTAGCAGATATTTTAATACTCATACATCTCTACATATATTCATTTGCTCTTGTTTTTCTTAGTGTGGAAATAACTGAAAAAATGCATTCTATTTTTTTTTTTTTTTGCACATTAGCACATTCTGTGACTTTGTGCACATAATTGGTTGAATAGGGATCACCAGTATCAGGGGGTAGCCGTGTTAGTCTGTATCTACAAAAACAACAAGGAGTCTGGTGGCACCTTAAAGACTAACAGATTTATTTGGGCATAAGCTTTCGTGGGTAAAAATCTCACTTCTTCGGATGCAAGTGGGATCACTAGTATTATTCTAAATGTCACAGGCCTTATAATCGGAATTAAGTACATTAACGCTGAATTCTGAATTGTTCATCACTGCAATAAAGAAAAAAAAAAGCCCTTGAGAATTTCTGCAGGTAAAATATATAGCAGAATAACAGAAGGCATATTATAAGGATTTGCAGATAATAATGCATTAAGGACAACAAAGTTGTCTTAAACTAAGTTTCTGAGTTAAACAGCTGATTGCAATAAATTTATTCCTATTACGACACACAAAAATGATTGCATATAAATAATACTATATGTTCAACATTTATTATGCATGTTTGACATATGCACATTGAAAGACTAATTGCACATTCTACTCCCCAGTGGCAATATCTGAAAGTGTTATAAATTAATAACTCACAAATTGTCATACAAATTAAAAGCAATCATACACGTTAGTCTCTTGACTTATAGCTGGACTTTGCAGGCTCTAGTCATTGTCAGTTATGATAATCCTCAGTAAGTCTTCCTGTTTAATTACTAACCCTCTTGTATGCATATGATTTAATAATTCATGCAAACTACCATTCTGTTTGTTGTGATAAAAATTTTATCTGTGCACACTGGGAACAGATGAGGAGTAGCATTAGTGCTCAGTTTATTCTTTCCCAATAGTTCATGACATTTACATCAGTCTCCTGTGATCATTAATATGCCAATCCAACAATTATTTTCAACCATGCTTTTGGATGATTGGCACGCTGTCTATAAAAATCCTTTTTAATAAATAGAAGCCAACAATATGTGAGCTCATCACAAATTCAATATCATCCAGCAAAAATGTTCAATTTACTGGTCAGCTGCTTGCAAGATATTCTTTGTTCATTCTTTATTAGACTACAGTCTTATGATCCAACATCAGAACTGCTATAATTCGGCTATTGATGCTAAATAAACAGTCTTTATCATAAAAATACAGAAGGAATACATTAAATGCTAAGTAAAAATTAAGACCAATTCATTCATTCATTCAAATCTGTTTGCATATGGAAAGGTTGTTTTTTAAATATTTAAACAGAGCCCAGCCTGGTTTATGTCCAGTTTAAATAAATAAATAAACCCACACAATTTGCACTTGTTAATGGAAGGATATACGATTCGCTTTTATACGATATAACTTTTATTTCTTATCCTAATGACTCCATCCCACACACACTTATTCACATTCTTCACTTTAAAAACACAGATACTCAAATTGAAATTAGTGGGACTAATCCCGTGAATAAAAATAAGCAAGCATGTAAGTGTTTGCAGGACTGGCATGTGTATTATCAATACCACCAAGGAGTACAAGTTTACATGTACTAGGCTAAAGCACTTACTGGCATTATCTGAGAGGCAATATGTTAAATAATAGACTTCCATCTAGCAAAAGGAAGACAACAGGAGAAATGAAAAGTACTAAAATAATCTTCAGCAATATAGTAGAGGGCTGAGATTTTTCTCTGCATCAGTGTAGCCTTTTTTGCCTTCCGAATTTCATGAACTACCAGAGGAAAGGGGGGGGGGAATTCAGATGCATTTTTGAAAAAATATTACAGCCTTATGATACAGTAAAAATAAGACATAAGATGAGTTGTGACTTGCTAATATTTCTGTCATGTTAACACATTTTAGACTGAAAATATATACTACTATAAAGATTACAAAAAACTCTGAGGTCTGATAGCCCCAGTATACATCATTTGAGAAGGAACATAACATTATTCTCATAGATTTTCTTGAAATCGGATAGCGTATTACCCTTTAGGGCAAATACCTACAATTGCACTGTTTTTGCCATGTGCATTAAGTAATGTAGTTACTGTCACCTCACAGTAATGATGACCCAAAATAATTTGCTGTTCACTGGCCTGTATATATACATATGCCAGATTGAAGGTCTGCAAATGGACTACAAGTAGGATGGCTAGTTTGTGCAGTGTTAAGACAGAGTTAAGGAAGGCCTCCTCCTATTTCTGTAAGAGGCCTCTGACCTCAACAGAGCCAACAGTTTCATATCTCATTGCCTCCTCCTGATGGTCCTTCTGTGCGTTGAAAGAGAGGTCCATCGTTTCAAGATGAAACGGTGGGAAGGATGCCCATCCCCTTTCATCTGGGAAACTCTGGTTGGCCATATTGTACTTATAATAACTGACTCTCAGAGAAACAGATCAGATGAATTGGATTTAAAGGACACTGATAAAAGAGGATTAGGAGTTATTTTCTCTCTGTCTGAGAAAGCCCAGGGAAGTTGCCCAGACAAGCAGTCCCAATTTTTTTGCTTGCAATTGCCTGTGGATAAAGGATTAGGGCAGAGGAAGAAAAGAAGCTAGTTTAGGTCAGGGAAGGTAGAGGAAAGGGTAATCCCAAACTACTGAGGGGATCAAATGTCAGCTGAGTCCTGACTGAAGGGAAGGAAAGAGTATTTCCATCATCCCCGTGTCCCTCATCTTATAATAGGCAAGGGTTCAGCATTGAATAAATGAACAGGTTAAATAAAAAACAAAACAAAAAAACACCTACTTTTATAATTAAGACACATAAAATGTTAAAAATAAGGGGAGAGAGTATGAAAATTAATATTATGTATTTAAAATATTTTGTAAAGGGCAAAATTAAAAATAATAAGGTCTCAATTATGCTAGTATTTATGCTTGTGTAGATGTGTGGCCTAGAAAGAAAGAAGGCCAGCGCTAAAGTGAGGGTTCAGTCAGGCCTAGTGAAGGGCATAAGAAATACAGCCCAAACACTAAATAAATTACCAAGCCTGTGACCCGAAGTGCCTGGGGCAGCCCTCACTGAAAATACCAAGGCCAGGGCAGGCTGCAAAAGGAAAGCAGATACTCCTCAAACTGTTGGTTACTACTGAAGTTAGACTCACCGACCAGTCACAAACTGTGCTGCTGATCCCCCACACTGATTATCAAGAAGCTGAAAAAAGAAATCACACAGCCCCCTTTATTGCATTCCAGTTCTCTGGCTCCCAATCAGAACCTAGGTCCAGTAAGGTGATGAGTTATTTAAAAACTCTGCTCACTATACAAAATGTTCTTCTGAACCCCAAAGGGCCAGGCACAATACCAGGTCAATATTAGTTTGGAGCTTACCCAAAATATCATGCGGCCAGCCAATCCTTTAGCATGTAAAACTAAAGGTTTGTTATAAAAGAAAAGAACAGGAAGAGAGTTGTTAAATTATCAAAGCAGTCAGATATATACATAAGACTTCAAAGTACATATATCAGGTTCTTAGCGGTATTGGTGAGTTTCCTGGCTTGAAAGTCCCTCTGGAACACATCCAAAGCTTGGATGGATCATTCAGTCCTTTGTTCAGAGCTTCAGTTTGTAGAGAAGTTGCTCCAGGGGTAGGAAGCAGGATTGAAGACAAAATGGAGATGATGCAGCTGCCTTTTATATCTGTTGCCATATGGTGTGTATTTCTTTGCCCTAAACACAAACTTAACGCACATGGGCATGGATAAGCCTTAGAGTTCTCTGTCCACAAGCATGCCCCTACATGTCTTGCTGATTCACAAGGTTGATTATCTCAATGGGTTAATTGTATAGCTGATTGCCTTTGATAGACCACCATATACAGGCTGGATAGTTCTGATGCCAATCTGTCTCAGGGTGTCACCCAGAAGCACAGCACAATACAGATCTATCACACATATTTGTAATTCATGATACAAAGAAGATACAAATATATAAACAAGATTATCATACTTGGCAAATCATAACATTTTCACTGATACCTTACATGGCATATCTGGTAAGAATCAGTGAAATTTTATAATATTGGTGTTAATAATATAATAAATGGTCACCCATATTCCATACAGCATCATAAAGCCATTGAGCTGAAAGTATTGGCTGTGGTCACTGTTCTACCCAGAAGGAAGTTCATTTCTCTGCCCCTCATTCTTTCATATCCTGTTACTTTTACTCTCTGGGTATTGGCCAGCAAAAAGGACAAAATCACTGTAAATGTGAGGGTCCTGGAACAGTTTAATGATTTTCAGATTTTAACATGTTTTAATATTAATATTATTAATCATGTTAGGTGCAACTCACATTTGTTATCAGAGTGGTAAGTCTGCAATCTGCCAGGAGGTGGCACTATTGAACATCCTTCATTTATTTAAATATAGCAAAGGAGATCTGTCTTTTAGGAAGTGGAGGCATGACTGGGACAGCTCTGCTGTTTGATGCTTGCAAAGGAGATAATAGTCTCAGGCCAGATGTTTCAGAATCTGTGAGGCATACAGTAAGAAGCAGAAAAAATTTGACTTGGAAAATATCCCTATGAACAAGTCAGAAGATGGATCAATAAAAAAATAGAAGAAAATAAAAAGCCTGATTGTGCTTGATGTAGTCACATCCATTGTTGGGATGAGGGTCCCAGCATGGGCCTTTCATCAGTGGGGAATAACGGTGCTCATCATTTCACAGGAGAGGAAGGACAGTCTGGTTATTTTGTTGTTAAGGCAAGTTCAATTCTTGTCTCTGCCACAGAATTTCCTCGGTCAGATCAATCTCTGTCTTAGTTCCTGATCTGTAAAATAGGAAAATAGGAATACGGACTTTCTTCCACCCTTTTTCTGTATTGTCTTTTTAGATTGTAAACTCTTCAATGCAAAGTCTGGTTATTTTTTTTATGTGTGTGTATTGAACATAGTGCAATGGGCTACTGACCTTGGTTGTGCTCTCTAGGCACTTCAGCAACACAAATATGTAACAACAGTAGCAAATAATCACGCAACACCTTATGTAATTGGGGCCTTCAATCTTTTTTTAGAAGGTATAAAACAGACAAGCAAATAATGTCCAATTTGGGGAAACCAAAAGTTATTGACCAAATAGAGATCTTCTAGACACCTGCCATTTCTCTCAGAGGTAACAATGAGGATATTATCTTATATTTCATCCTTACTTTTTTTAAGCCAGTAGATATGAATGAGAGAAATAGACTGAGAACTGACAGAAGTGCTGGTTTGGGATATTGATTTTTCATGCTAATCCATGTTTCTTTTTTGTAATAATGTGTTAAAAGGATCTGCTTCTATGCTCGTTGAAGACAATGGAAAAAATCCTCTGACTTCAATGGGCTTTGGATAAGGCCCTTAAGTGATCAACTTGCTAATAAACTGCCTTACCCATGGTTCTTTAACAGTTTAATGGTGTAGTGCCTACAGATAAATAGAAACCAAATGGAAAGAAAGGTGCCCCTAGGTTACATTTTAATTTGCCCATGTGATGCCAAAAGTTTTATTTCAATATCTTGACTGTAACTCTGATTACTTGTGGAAACCACCTGGAGAGGTAGCTTGCCTTTAAAGAAGAAATAAATCTTAATTTCATGAGCCTAAGGCGAACTTCAGTCTATTATCTTCTGTAGCGTCTACAAAAGTAAGATGAAATTATTAAAGCAGCAGCATACAGCAATAAATACAAATAGGTCAACGATAGACTGAAACACAAAGCCATGGCGCTTGTCAACATTGACATGAGCAATGGGAGGAATACAGCTGGCAAAAGATGAAGAATTTCATGTTAAAACCACAACTGGCATTAATTAGCATCCTGGTTGGTAGTCTCAGCACACAGGCCAAGGTTACACTGCTGATCCAAAGCTCAGTGAAATCAGTAGGAATCTTTTCATGGTGTGGGCTGAATTATAGGCTGAATTCATATAGGCATTGGAGGCTGAATTACTCCCTTATCATTCCTCCAGGTGAAGATTTATGCACTTTGGCAGAGCAATACAGGGAAGCTTTCACTATTACTGACTGTGTTGGCTACAGAGAACAAACAAGGTGCTTCACAAATCAGCATGTACATTGTGGCATCTTCAGAGCACTAAAAGCAATTTCTAGTTATAATTGAATTATTTTTAATAAGAAAAATGAAATGCTAGAACTGGTGTAAGATTGTTATCTAGAATGAATCTCTCATATCCTAGGCTCAGGAATCCTTTACCATTTTATACCCTCCCCTCCCCAATTTATAGAAATAAAATCAAATCTACATTTCAATCAAAACTATTCCCATGTCCTAGCATCCCTGCTGGGATGCAAGCTCTTGCTATTGCATTTTGGTTTGGTTTTCGAGTACAGTCCTGACAAACAAAACAAAAGTGTTGTGGTTAGACAATATTTTCTAACCTATGTTGTACAAAATTTATTTTCAGGGAGAGGATAAAGTCTTGTGGGAGATCCATTTTCTTTCACTGGATTTTTTTTAAAACTACATAGTATTTTGGGTACAGTTAGGTACATGACAAGGACCAAAAAAAAAAAGCTTTGCTCTTCAGACATATCCTTGACAGAATTGACATTTTATCCTTTTATCTTAAAGGTAAATGTCTGAAAAACATTTTTCTTTTATTTTGGGTTTAGGAATATTTTAGGAAACTCTCTCTATACAACCCTATATGATAATATTTATTACATAATGTTAGAAAAGTGTATTATATTGTGATTTCATGTCATTCAAGTTTCTATTAAATTAAGTTTAATGTTTTAACTAACTCTATCTGCTATTCTTTATACTACCTTATTTCCCTGTTCTCTTCCATCTTTACTTTTTCCTCAGTTACTAATTTTTATTATTTATTGGTGTTATAATAGCAGCTAAGGCTCATAATCAAGATTGAGTGCCATTGTCCTAAATGCTGTAGAAAACACTGAGTAAAGTTTAACTCTTTCATCTCTTCTTCTCTCTTTTAGACCTTGTCTTCACAGGGACAGCCAAGAATGTTCATCCAAATTAACTAAATGTGTGAATTTGCAGCGAATTAGTTAAACCACTCATTAGTTACACCACTTTACAAAATTCACAAATTAAGCTAAACCACAGTAAGGCCACTTTAATTCTTAGGTTTTGTCTATACTACCATTTTTGTTGGTAAAAGTTTATCGGTCAGGAATGTGAGAAAAATTCCTAACTGACATAAGTTTCAATGGCAAAAGTGGTGTTGTGGACAGTGCTGTCAGGAAGAGAAGCTTTCCTCTCGACATAGCTAACGCTGCTTGTTTGGTATGGTTTAATTATGCCAGCAGGAGAGCTCTCTCTTGCAAGCAAAGAGCGGCTGCACGTGAGACCTTAAAGGTGTAGTGTAGACTGTAGTGTAGACATAGCCTTAATAACAGTGTCCACACAGGGATTTAATGTTTTTTAACTAATCCACTTCAGATTCACACCTTTGTTAATTCAGATTAATTTTCTCGGATGACCATATATAGACAAGCCCTTAGTTTCTGGTGTTCCTTCTTTCCTTTTCTCACACCCTATTTCTGTATCTTCCTATGAGTGTTCTTTGTCTCCCTCTCTTTACACTATTATTTAAATTTCTCCCTACTGACCCTCCAGTTCTCCTTCTTTTTTTACTATTATTTTTCCAAATTTCTCCCTCATTCACCTCCTATCCCGGGTCTGGTCCTTTCTTTTTTCCTCCCCCCCCATCCTTTTTCTCTTTTCCGGTCTCCCCCACCCCTCCAGTCCTGTGTATCACCTCCCTTAGTGTCTGCAGATCCCAGCTAGCACCATCATCTTAATTGCTATTCTCCTAGCAGTGATCAGTCAAAGCCTCCACTGTTAGCTGGTAAGGAGGATTTGCCCAGCCACAAGCTCTGCTCCTTCCCTCTCCTTATGAGAAGGACAAAAAGGTTGTGGGGAGTAGAGATCAGGATGTTTCCCAGCTCCTCCACTTCCCATTACCCTACCAATGTTTAGAAGGAGAAGGTACTACTGAGGGTATCTTCTCCCACTGTAGCAAAGGAAGCCATGTTAATAGATTTGATGCTCTGTATAGTGTTCATCTATACAAGTAGTGAGATGTGGTATCACAGACCTCTGGGGAAGTTTTTAACAGATCTACAGCTGAAGAGCCCATGCTTGATCATTTGCTGCTTAATTTAACTATTAGAAGTTTATATAATAGAGATATCATTATATGTTTGACTACGTATAGACATCTTATCGTATGTGTAGACCTATTATGTGCAATCTATAAGCACATAAAATATGTAACATCTTTCATAAATTTGTAGGACCAGTTAAGTTTATTGTTGTGCATTGTACTTGACGTTCAGATTGCACAGTTTATAAACTAATTGCCATGATATCACAAGTCTTTGCCAAGTAGTGCCCCTTCCTCTATTTTATTACCATTTTCCCCAAGTCCAACCATAGCAATCACTGTCTCAATCAAATTAAATGTAATGTAAACTTATGGAGAAAAGGAGCAAACAAAGATACAGAGTACTATAAATTAATATGCGTAGTCTATTACTCTATTTTCCATGTCAAAGAATTCAAGATACTTACATGCTGCCATGGGATTCATCTTTAGAGGATTGCTTTTGACCTTGGAGTCTGTTGTCTTGAACTGAAATTACACTCCACTCATCACTGTCAGTGTCAAAAGATATATCAGTATTCACAGCCGCAACACAAGCAGCAACTTCCAGAGGAAAAATATCTGTTTACTTTTAACACTGTCAGTTGTTCTGCATTCTCAATATTTAGTCTTACTCATCAGTGGATAATACAATTCCCAAATGCACAGAAGGCTTTTAAAATTAAACCTGGAAGCTTAAATGCTGGGCAGAAAGTAGGTCGTATTTCAGGGGCTTCTTTAGTTGATTTGTTTGTTTTTTCCCTTCTCCCATTTATTTTTCAAACCAATAGGCAAAGGAATCTCTTTCTTGTTTGGTTGGTTTGGTTTGGTTTTTGTTTGCTTCGGTTTTTTGTTTTATTGCTCTTAAATTTGGGTAGGTTTTCTATAATAGGAGTGTATAGTCAGAGTCAGACAGACAGCAAACTTCTATTCCTTCTGAATTGTAGTAGTGATTTTAATTCCTTTCTTGATTATGAGACACAGGGTTGGAGGTTAATGGGATAAGCATGAGGAGGTACATATTGTTATATAATTGCACTGATCATCAAGTGCGAAAGGTTTTCTCTTTCACTAGTTTATCTAAGATACAGAAGCTCCAGGGCTGTACCAACATGTTGCTTTAGGACACACTATCTCAGCACCCCTTTCAGCATATACTTATAAGCATCCCCCAGTTGTTGGTCCATCAAAACTTCTCTCCCTTCACTTGGAAAGATTAACTTGGGGATTCAGCTCACTCCAACCTCCCCTTTTAGAGGAACCACAAGCCCATGATAGCTGATAAAAAAAAAAAAAACACCACCAGAAGCCCTTCTTGATTACTGCATTGGTATTTGCTTTTGGCCAAACTATTTTTGGTTTTCAGGCATTTGGTTTTTCAAGAAAAAAATCAAAATATTCTGTGAAAAGCAGACACTTTTGGCAAAGAAACGATTTCCATTGAAAACCCAATTTTCCATTGAAATGCAGGTTAGATGGAAAATTTTCCCATCAGCTCTTTTCTGTTAAGGCAGAAGTTCATCTTTCATAGATTGCTTTTTCCCCCTTCTCTAATGCTCGGGCCTCTTGGTATTAAAATACGTGCACGTGTTTTTGTAAGCCTGTGCTATAAAGTATGTAACTCTAAACTGTCATTCACGTGTGATAGCCAGCTCAAACTGCTCTTGCAGCGTTGATTCTATTGTCAGTTAAAATTAAAGCAAGACAGAGGTACTGGGAGGTAAGCTACACATTTGTTTGGCCTTTAAACTTTAACAGTATGTTGGCTACTATGTGAACTTTATTAGACCAAAGATACAATACGCAACTTGCTTTAAAAAATTCATTTCCACTGGCAGAGACAGAAGCTTAGAGGAATGTCAGACAGTGAGTTCTGATGCCATATCACTTACTGTGGGAATATGTTTACATTCATGCTATCTCATCAGAGGTGGTTCTATTAAGTTAGGGACAGTGTTGTACACTTGATGAATTGTACAGATTTTCCCTATTGTAATGTGGAGGCAGCACAATTTGTTTTATTACCTTATCACATCCAGAAAGCTGGGTTCAGTTCCATATTAGGCGCAGTGACCACACAGGGGTTTTTCTAACCCAAAGGCCCTAGTTGGGGTGTTTATGCACACAAAGAATTACAAATACTCAGTTATTCTCAATTTCCATTATGTATTGTAGACATTCTGAGCTATATTCGTCCCTCATGTCATTCCATTTTCTTCAGTAGAATAGCACCAAGAATTTTGTTGTCTTTTATGTACTTATCCATAGCCATTTTAGGCTAATCTAATATCAACATCACTTATGAGGTTGACTGCTGTTCCTGTTAGGTACTATGAATGGGATTTAGAGCTGATTGAAAAATGAGAACATTATTCATGAAAGTTTTAGTTAACCAAATGTTCCTTTTTTCTTTAGAATATTTTTTAATTTGAAAAAAAAATTCTGAACAGGCTTAGATGGATTTTCAAAATGTAAGCATGGGCCTAGTATTACTTCCATTGAAGTATCAAGGGGTAAATAGCCCACTGAGCTCACTGGTTGTAGAGTTAGGTTTAATGCCAAGTGCTTTTGAAAATCATACCCTACTTATTTATGATATTCTTTATATTAGTATTATAAATAATTAACGGAAATGACCAGAAATGTCACACGGATGTTCCCGAGAGCTCCCTGCCCCAGTTTTGCATGCCCAAGAGTTTCAACATGAGTGTACCCACACAGTGAAAAGGAAAGCTCCACTCAGAATAATACCATGAGTCCTTGTCTTCCTGCCTCTCAGCTTTACTCTTTTGCTGATGCACAGGCGAGAGCTTGGGCTTTTCAGGATTTTTCAAAAAGCCTCACACAAAGTTAAACTTCAAGGCTATTGTATGAAAACCCCTGGTAAATAAATATTGGAAATTCCCAATTTCAAAGAGTTTGGGCTATACACTTTTTTAGTTATACAAACATTTACTGCGCAGAAAAACACATTGTAACTCGTAGATAACGTAATTAATGATTTAGCTGGGAATTGGTCCTGCTTTGAGCAGGGGGTTGGACTAGATGACCTCTTGAGGTCCCTTCCAACTCTGATATTCTATGATTCTATGATTCTAATATTTGAAATACTATGAATAACTTTTAAACAAAAGCTATTAAACAGTAAATCTACTGATTTCTCATACAGAGTTTCCCACTTTTTTTTCTGTTACAAACATTCAAGTATAAGATTTTAACATAATTTCTATACTTTAGCACACACATGAAAACACATTCCCTGCTGATCTTCTCCGAAATGATTTCTCAGTCTTTATGGCATGACCATAGGATGTATTTTTATCAGCTGGACCATTCAGAGCTTGCGAAATGACAGCATCTCAGTCCCTTCAAACACTTCAGAACCCAGTCAGAAAACATTCTGGAGATCTCCATAGCTAGATGCACTTCAGCACCGGGGTTAATAGTTTACTGGTCTTCTCAGTTGCTGGTGAAACAGAAGTCTGTAGCTAGTAGCCTAAATGGTACAAGGATTGGGACCCAGCCCTTACAGCAGACATATGTTAGTCCTGCATTTATCAGCTACTGACACAGTACTGTCTTTAACTCCTGAATCTATAATCTCTATTTGCCCTCCCACACACTCTGATTGGCTCAGCTCTCAGTGGATGACGGGGATCTGATCTGCCAGGTTGGTTGCCAACAATGAACTTCCTACACAGCCTCAGAAATAGCTACTGACCATGTCTAATAACTGTCACACCCTTTCTGGATATTTCTGGGTCCTTCTAGCTGAGTTGGCCTTCCCTGCTCTCTACACATATGCAGAGACTTGGATCCAACCAAGATCCAGGTCTCATCCCCACTGCTTTCCTTGTCTTCCCCTTGAGAAACCAAGTCAGTGCTGCTGTATAAATCATGTGGGTTACATCATCTTTGTACAAACCCAAAACTCCATGTAAATTTGGCCCTGAGAACTAAGCCTGTAGATTTCACACAACTTTCCCAGTACTGTGATTTTTAACATTCAATATTAATTTCAATAACAATTAAATCATCACTTGCGCATATCCACCCTTTGTTGCACAGATGAACAGTAAAATATTATCAGTTCAACAACATAATTTTGTTCCAGCACCCTTAATTCAAAACAGCAAAGTCTGTTTTAAAAAGGTAAATGAGGTGTCTAAGGTTTTTTTGTGCAGAAGGTTTGTTTTGTTTAGTATCTTTCCCCCATGTTCATGATGACTTCTAGTACATGTGCATACAACAGCTGCAGAGATCTGATACAACTCTGATTGGCTGTTCTCTCTACATGCACCATGTGGATGTTCTGTGAGAGTAACTAGGCAGAATATATGATCTGAATTTTTGTCAGGTGGCTTAGAAAGGAAAAATGTGTCTTGATCGGTTAGGAGATGACACATTTTAAAATATATATATAGGATCCTCCTGGTCATTTCTATGCTACATTTTTTTAGTTCATACTCAAATGCCTTTTTTATTTCTTCCCTGCTTGTCATATGACAATGTCATCATCTCTCTTTATCACATTATTATAGTACTTTATGCCACGTCTCTTTTCTCTGTCTCCTTTATCATAATGTCTCACTATACTTTTATCACATTATATCATTTTAGAGTCTTTTTTTGTACATGCTGGTTTCTTATAATTTTTCCAGATTGAAAATTTTAGACTCCTACCTGCTCTTATTGTACTTTAACATGCTTCTCTCCTTCAGCATTGTGTAATTCTATGTGCAACCTGTCTGACCTAACTCTTGTTTTAAATGCCATCTCTCTTTTAAATGCTTGTAATGTATACTCCGCTGACAAAAACGGGATTTCTATTTTAGTTCAAACTCATCATATATGTTGTCAGATTGTCATATCTAGTTCTGCAGAACATAGGCATTCACATAATAGAAATCCATCCATGGATCATAATATTCACAGCTACTAGATTGATCTTTTATGCGAGAAGATATTCAGACTAATGAATAGAGTACTGGATTGGGACTCAAGGGACTTTGCTCCTGACCTGCCTATGTGACTTTGGGCAAGTCATTTCACCTTCCTCTGCCTCTGTTTCCCCTCCTGTTTGTTGTCTGTATTGTCTGTTTAGATTGCAAGCATCTTAGAACAGGAACTCTCCCATTGTGTTTGTACAATGCCTAGCAGAACCAGGCCCTAATCTCATATGTCCTCTAGCTAATACAAATAATAATAATAAAATACTCCAACCCAGTATCATCAGCCTCTGTTTAAGACTGAAATTAGAGGTGGTAAATGTGGTGTGCACACTTGTTCACTATGAAATGGACTGCGGCAATCAAAACCAGCTAAATTCACATAATTTCTGGTCGTTACTAACCTGGGTTAGATTTTAACATGCAAGTAGATATGAATATCTCTCTAACTTATATGCAGTTTATCATAATAAAATGGAACTGAAAATTAAATTTCATATATATGATGGACTTCCTTAAGAAATAAAGAAAAACTTAAAGAAAACAGGATCTTCATTGTTTATAATTTGAAGCAACAGTGATATAATTTGTCTTTAGCATTAAATCCCATGCAGTTTTGCTGTCCATGAAGCACCAATGCTCGCTCAGAACTGAAATGGAAAATAAAGCACAGGCCACAAAGACAATCTAATTGCTAGTCAACACTGTTCCTCAATTGGCATAACCCTTATCAGAGATGATATCCAGACATTTAATTTGAGGGTGAGAAAAATATGAAAGCACTAGCTTTATACGTGAAAAATAAGAAAGGAACAGAAAGGAATGGAGTGGTTTAAATGCTGCACAGCTATCAAAGTCAAATGTCTACATGTTATGATTTAGAAACATTAATCTAACTCCTTCCATCTTGGAAACAAGGGATCAAATCCCGAGGTCCTTACTCAGATTTCTCTCAGTTACTCAGGTAAATGCCAAATGAAATTAATGAATAAGGACCAAATATGATTGAATGGAGGACCTCACAGTTCTGGCCCTTTGTAAGGGAGAGATTCTTGCTGACTGCAGCACAGGTGCCTAGTGTCACCCTCAAAATATGGGGAAAAGAGGGAGGGACAGCAAAGTTTGAATTCCTACTTTATTATCGCCTAACAACAGTAACCAATACTTAACAGTCTTGAGCCAAGCACAGCAAGCAGTTACAGGCCAGACAAAGTAGGTTTACCCTTACCTAGGTTCGGGGGAGACGCGGTCGTCTAGCTGGTTTCTCTGTAGTTTCAGGTCCCATCTCCCCTGAACACCACAAAAGTCATTCCTTATGTAAGCAGAGTCAGGATGAGCTCTACCCTGACATCTGGTGGTGAATTATGGTGAGGGTGGACAAGAACTTCATGGGGTGATCTTGTTTGCATAGGCACACCCACCTGCCTCGCCTGGGACAACAACAACTGAAAGTGGTTACTTTGGCTGGTGTGGGATCCCCAGTTTCTCTGTTATTGGGGCAGGAAGAATAAAGTGTTGTTACCCTGATTCTGTGAATCAAGGCCAGTGGAACTGTTGTATGACAAGGGGCATGGGTTACAAAACCCAGTGAATTGAGAGAGGTTGGGGATAGGTATGTGTACCTGATGGTATGGGCCCCTTTTGAGGGCCCGGAACACGAATTGCACTACCACCTCTCTCCACTGTTGAATAGCAGAGCTAAGTTTGCTTCCATTAGGAGTCTAGCTAGAAGTTACTGAGCTGAATTCACTTTGGGCCAATGATGCACCAGCACTGGGGCTCCCCTACTACAAGCTGAAATCACTAAGAGCTGAAATCACTAAAAGAGCTAAAATTGCTGAGCTGAGATCACCGAGTACTATGTTAACTGGGGGAGAGGGGAGCCTGAAGAAATATTGCTAAGCAGTTGGCAGAGCCGAGCAGTTTGTGGTACGGTTGGAGCAGGCACGGAACAGTGAGCAGAGCTGAGCCATTTGCAGGGTCAGCTGAAGCGGTTCATGGGACAGCTGGTGGAGTGGAGCGGCTGGCAGAGCTGAGCAATTTGAGGGATGGTTGGAGCGGCCCACGGAACGGGGAGCAGAGTGGAGCAGTTTGCAGAGATGGCTGGAGGAGCGGCGCAGCGTGGCTGATAGAGCAGAGCCATTTGTGGTAAAGGCTGCAGCAGAACTCCATGGAGAGGTGGGGCAGTCGGCCTCGGACCACATAAGGTGCCCCTTAACACCCCCTGCCCCCCCCCCCCCCATTTCCACCCAGGCTGGGAGGGTAAAACTCTGCAGATAAACTTTTGAACTCTGGGGCAGCACGGACCAGGGACAGAGACTTTGGGGTTGTTGGACTTTGGGGTGATTGGACTTAAGACCCTGAGGGGAAAAGGACACAGCCAAATTTACTTGGAAGTGGGTCTTTTGCTCATGGTTTGTGTTATGAATCCTGTTTGTGGTGTTTCCCCAACATGATGCCGCATTGTTTCCCTCCTTTATTAAAAGGCTTTTGTTACACTCAGACTCCGTGCTTGCAAGATGGGAAGTATTGCCTCTTAGAGGTGCCCAGGGGGGTGTTATGTAATTGTCCCAGGTCACTGGGTGGGGGCTCGAGCCAGTTTTGCATTGCATTATTGAAACGGAACCCCTAGATACTGAACCCAGCCCTTGTTGCTGCCAACTTAGAGGGGCAGAAGGGTTACATTTATATACATTTATTTCATTCTTGGAACATGCAGATTTCACATAGCTATTTTAAAATGCACACAGGCTGTCTGGCTAAAATCTTCATTCTGATTGCACAATGCCCATTTGATTATAGAATGCCTTCTTGATTACACAATGCCTTTTTAACAGACACAGGTTAAGTTAAAGAGATTTGGTGGGTCTACAGACACTTTGATTATATAATGTTTCCTGCTTGCAACAAAGGTCATGGGGGCTTTGGGCTACACACAGATTGATTACCTAACACTTGCAATGTACACAGACCCCAGATCAGGTCAGTTGTGAGAGCTTGGGTTACACTAGGGTGGGGGTTGCAAGATAATATCCCACATTGTCCCTCTGCTCTAGAATCAGAAGTTGCTTAGATTCTGAGGTTTGCCATCCCTGGCCCTTGTTGGGCCCCATAGGCTGCTAGCTATCTTGGAGAATCAGTGGATGGCAGTGGCAAGGTTCTGCCTCCTCTTCAGTAGCCAGCATTACTGTCTTGGTGCAGTGTTGAGCACACCACATTTTCTCCAAAGGCAATGGAGCTACCATTCTGGTGTGTGCATTCCAGGAGCTTGCAGGCGGAATTCGAGCTGACTCATCAAGAATTCATCCTGGGGACTCTAGTCACAGCAATGCCTCTGAACCACTGCCTTTGGAAACCACCAAAGCACAGGGCAAAATCTTGGTTCACCCTATAATATGTATCAACACACCTAATTCCAAAATTACTACTATTAATCATGGTTATGGAGATGGTCAACTGTGATTAGGTAAGCATGTTAATTAAGAGATTATAGGACCAGGTAATCACTCAATAGAACTATACCATTTTACACCAGCCCTGTAATGTCTAGGTGTCAGGTCTTGTTGCTAGATTTTACCCTCAATCTTATCTCAAAAGAAATGACTAGTTCTAAAGCATTCTAACTGTCTAAAGGAAATCTGGCCAGGAAGGTATTTCTGATTCATAAAACATAAAGCATATCTCCACAGTCCTTCATGCTCATTTTTTGCCACATGTCAATTTAAGTTAATTGATATACTTTCACAGGTGAATAACAGCAATGAGAACAGCTTGGGTTTTCCAGCATGGATACGTGTACTCTGCTAAGGACCACGAATTACCAGCAACATTTGGAGTAATGAGGTACAGCTCGTTTAGATGTTTGTACATTTAAAATCAAGCTGAACACATGATGATTTTAAGAATATATTTTAAAATCAAAAGCAACAAAATATCTGGTATCACACCTCAATATGGCATCAGAATGACTTATATCAATCCCATTATTATATATGTGGAAGTATATCCTGTCCAGAAGAAATATAAGGCTACCAGTCCAGCAATCTGGTGATAATGCAGTGTAATACCATGTGAGGAATCTAAATTCTAAACTCTACTACAGTCCTTTGCAATCTGAGCTAAAGTGGCTTGCAACATTTTCACTTGTCAGTGGAGGGAGTGTCTCATACTGCATTCTAGTTATCCCAGTGAGCAATCTGGGAGTGCCAGCCCTCTTCAGTCAACAGGATGGTTAGTCCCAAACAGGATGGTTAATAGGGGGAGTGAAAGAATTAACAGACTCCCAGGTCTTTGAGAAGACCACTCCTGTCCAGAACAAGTAAAAAGCTAATGTATTAACTAGAATTTGAATAAATCAAGTTAGTAGCATTCATATACCTGGGAACCCAGATATATTTTGAAGGGTCTATAAATATGTCACATGTATTTCTTGACCATGGCTATCTCAAAACTGAAGTGAGAATTCCCCTTCTCACTATCCCAGATATAAATCTCAGAACTGCCCCCCGCCCTGCTGCCAAAAAAAAAAAAAATCATCTCTACTCTTTCATACATTTTAAATGCATATACCTAAAACATATGGATTGCTGTACAACACGTGGAGTCTAGGGGTTGTATTTACTTGATACACAACTCTTTCCTCAACCCCTAATAGCTAGATGCACTTGGATTATTACTGTCATCATAATAGTGTTGTTGAAAACCAGAAGGATGCCCCTGGAAAAGCAGCTCTGCTGGTGCATTTGAGCTTTGATGGTGTTTTTGGCATGGTTCAAATTGTTCATCAGCATGCTTGATCATCTCTCTGGGCACAGAAACAGGAATGAGATTGAGCTTAATGGTTGGCAATTTAGTATTTTGGGGACATATGACCTGAGAGAAGTCTGTATTTTGGGTCTGGTCCCATTTCTGCAGTGACATTATAATAGCCGCTTAGTAGCACTACTAAAGTTAAGGGGTTGTCAGACTTTTCATTACAAGCCCCTATTTTTAGTTTCAGTTTAGACAAAAGTGTCAGTAGCACACATGGTATTAACACGGTAGGAAATCTGCTTTGTAAATTTTAAAAATAATACTTTTTTTTATGAATTTCTGGAGCACAAAACAATAAAGATTTTATCTGGTTAAGAAGTTGTATGCACCATAAACGCAACATGGCTTGTTCTCCCCCCCCCCCCCCCAAAATGACATCCGTTAAACTACTTCACATGCTTAAATTTAAGCACATGCATAAATATTTTTTTTCTGGATTGGAGCCTGGTTGTGTTTTGTGTGTGTGTGTACATGTCATTAGCTGTTTAAAAAAACAACAATACATCTGATTTGAGGAAAAAAATAACTTATTTGCACATAGGCTCTGATTTAGGAAAGCATCCTTATTCAGGATAGCTTCTAAGCATGTTCTTAATCTGAAGCACATGCTTAAAACCAAGGGACTTCAGATAAATCAGATTTGCTAAATCCTGGTGTAAAGACTGGAGCCCATCCTGTTTGCTGGGTTATGGAACTCAGTCTCCTTTTTGTGACCATTTTAAAGGTGAGCATGTTTCCTAGTGTTACCCCAGAATTTGACAGTACTGGAGTCAGACATTTTTTATGTTGAACCAGTGCCAGCTGAAAACCAAATACCTCATAGTGAGGAATAATCGTAGGCCTTTGCATAGGCACCGACTCTGCTCTGGGGCTGAAGCACCCACAGGGAAAAATTAGCGAGTGCTCCGGACCCACCGACAGCCAAGCTCCCTACTCCTTGCCTCCTTCTTCCCTCCCTGAGCAGGGCCGGCTCCAGGGTTTTAGTCGCCTCAAGCAGCCAAACTAAAAAAAAAAAAAAAAAAAGCTGTGATCGCAATCTGTGGCGGCAATTCAGCGGGAGGTCCTTCGCTCTGAGCAGGAGTGAGGGACGTCCGCCAAATTGCCGCCGAACAGCTGGACATGCCGCCCCTCTCTGAAGTGGCCGCCCCAAGCACCTGCTTGGTAAACTGGTGCCTGGAGCCGGCCCTGCCCCCAAGCACACTGCTTTACCACTCCTCCCCATCCCTCCCAGCGCTTACCGCCCCCCCCTCCCCCCCGCTGCCTAACAACTGTTTGCAGTGCGCCTAACCGGCACTTAGGACTTTCCGGGAGGGAGAGGCAAGAGTGGGGAAGAGCGCTCAGGGGAGAAGGTGGAGAAGAGGCAGGGGAGGGGCAGGGACTTAGGGAAGGGGGTGGAATGGGGTCTGGGTGAGGGCGGTGCAGGGGCAGGAAGAGGCAGAGCAGGGGGGGGTTGAGCACCCACCAGGCAGAGGGCAAGTCAGCGCCTATGGGCCTTTATGAGGCAAGGTCAGACAGTTGTGTATTTGCAGTTTGTTAGTCAGAATGGGAGGCTGAGACAGAAAGTTATGGAAGAGAGTTAGTGAATAACAACCATGGTTTAAGTGACCCTGGTACATTGTTGTTATGACTAGAAATATTTTGATAAGAGATTAATAGTTTTGCTGAAATTAGGAGTATTGGTGACCTACTAAGTGTCACTATAAGTTCTGTGCTTTGTTTGAAGTTAGCTATAAAAAATTAGGTGAAAGAATATGCTTTGGAGCAGTCCAAGAGAGCTTTTCTTCAGGCAAGGAGCTGATATCTAAACTCCCCATCAGCTGGACGGAAAGAAGGCCCCTGGAAGTCTGGCTGGTGATCGCTCAAAACCATCTCAGACTGTGGCTTACTATATAAGGATTGTCCTAAACCTATTTTGTGTGTGTGTGTGCGCGCTTAAAGTCTAATAAATTGAAGCTTTAGATATGAACACACTTGCTACTATCAATGATTTCTCAGACAGAAGTGTTCTATCCCCTATTAATTTACACCTGATACCTCCTGGAGAGAAACAGTTAAGTTACCATGGCTTTGGGTTCTGAGAAACCATGGGTAACAGATCTGGAGAGCCAGTTGCCAGGAGTGATGGAGAGGAAGGGGACGATTTATGCAAATAGTATGTTTTTTTTTCAATACAGGGAAGGGGACACGAGAGCATAGTTGCATCCTGTAATTTTCCATGTTGTAGTCCTAAATTGATTTATGGATACATTCCGCAAGTGATTCAGGGCTCAGGCTAATAAGTCTGGTCGAGTGAGAAAATATGTCAGAAGGAAAGGGAACATCTGGAAAGTTAGAGATAGTGTTGGAAAACAGTTTGATTGATTTTGTACAGGACCATGATAATGATTTTGAAAGCGTGGTGCCTTTATCAGCCCCTGAGCATTCCTGCAGCTCTGTAAGCAATGGGAAACCTGGATTAGTGTGGGAATATGGATTGCAGCAATGGTTTTAGCTGAGTTACCACAGGAGTCCCAGAATAAGACCCAGGCAACGTCACAGGGAATGTAAGACAAAACGTTGTGCTCTCAGAACCATGTTGGGAGAGCAAAATGCAATAGTAGCTGTGATCTGAGGGAGTCACAGTTTAGGAACGGGGGATGGGTCAGAGGAGGATCTTGACTTGTATCCTTCTCATTACAAGTATGAGAGGGATAATCCCCATGAGGTTCCTTTTCTCTTGGGTACTTCTGGGCAGTCCAGTATGGTCCCTTGCTTGAAACTCTGGAAGAGTTGCCAATGCCCATGCCCATAGCCCCACAGTGAGGAAGATTCATCCCCAAAGGGGTAACCAAGGAGGGGAAGAGTGGGTAGAGGTCAAGCCCTTCTCCCCTGACCAAGCTAGAGCTGCAGTGAAATTGGTTGGCCCATTAACCCAGAGCACAGCCTTGGGATGGCTGGCAAGGATAGCTGGCACCTCCAGTCTCACTCCGGCAGATGTGGTAGCAACTCCCTCTCTCATCTCAGAGCCAGGATAGAGGGTAAGGGTACTGGTTCCCAGATGCTTTGGTCCATGGAGCCCCACTTCTAGATTTGTTGTTTCTTTCTGTACTTTTTCTTGGCTTAAGCTTCCCTTGTCTCCTAAGTTGTTGTTCTCTCTCCCCCTCCCCATTTTTCCGCTCCACTCTCTTCCCCCTCACTGCCCTCCCTTAGCTGTTTTTCTTCTTTTGTGCATTTTTGTTTTGAAAGTGAAGGGTTAAAGCCAGAGTTGGCTTTACATTACTGAAAGTATTTTACTGTCCTTGAAGATATGGTTGCCTAGCAATAAAGAATGTTGCTGCTGATCCTGCTTGGAAGCAGTTTTGAGAAAAGCGGTAAATTAATAAAATAAGGATCGGGCCCAGAGCTGTTTATTTTCATGGCCATAAGGATTTGTGGCTGTGCCTGAAGCAACCTCATTTAAAGCAATAGCCCTCCCAGATAAGACTTTAAAGGAAGGCAAGGGCTACAGGGGAGAAAGGAAAGAGAAGGGAGACAGGCCCTACAAAAATCAGGGAAGAGCCCTTGAACCCTGGTGGGTGGAGACAGCTCCTAAGGTACAAAGGAAACTTGTCCACCCTGGAACTTTTGCTAAGGCTGCCTGAGCATAAAGGGAAGACACCCCATAGCTCCCCCCTGATTTGGGCACTGATGGGTGGGAGGAGGTTCACGGTTATGTGGAGTTTGAAGGAGAGGCATTCGGACAGAATTTGTTGTTAGATACAGGTGCCGGTTATTCCTTGTTGAGTACCCATAATGAGAATCTGTTTGAATCTCCAGCTGGAATTAACATTACAGGGATTTAATGAGGCATACAGTGTTGTTCACTTTTGCAGAAACATTCTGTATCAGGTAGGGTAAAGAAGAAATAAAGGGCAATTTGGTTCAATGGATTTGGGAGAAGAAAGGATCCTGGGAATTGATGTCTTGAGAGAATTAAGAGTTTTAGTTGATTTTGCTAACATGTTTCCATGGGAAATCCTTCCTGGCACACCATGGGAGCCAGTGAAGAGTTCAACGAGCTACCACATAGCAGCCCTTAAGGCATCTGAAGAACTGGAGTGACCCACATGGCCCCCCAGAAGTTTTGGCAATTGCAGAGAAACATCAGGAGGTGTGGGCCAAGAATAAAATAGAATGTGGCAAAATTGAGGCAGAAACCCTAGTTACAGGCACCGGTCCCCAACCCCAGAAGCAGTACAGGTATCCAAAAGAGGCAGAAACCAACCAGAAAGAAACAACTGATCAGCTTTTAAGCCAAGGAGTTTTGGTGGATCAGTCAGCTCCAATAATGCTGCCCTCTGGCAGGTCTTTAAAAGTGATAGAAAGACTTGGAAGCTGGTAGTGGATTTTCTCACCCTTAATTGGGTGACCCCATTGATGGCTCCCATTGTGGCTAAATATCAGGAGGTGATGACCTCCATTGTAAGAGGGGCCCAGTTGTTTTCAGTTTTGGATTTGGCCAACGCTTTCTTTGTTATCCCTTTACATTGGTATATCTCTTACAAATTTGCTTTTACCTTTAAAGGGAAGCAGTTTTCTTTTGCCAGGGTCCCCATGGGCTGGAACCATGCCCTATTATTTGTCATGCCATGTAGTCAAGATGTGGGGTGGGATGCCTGAAAGGGACAGGATGATATTTTTTTTTTTATGTGGATGATAGCCTGATTTGCATTCAGATCAGGGAAAAGAATTTAGAAGCATTGGATAGGGTGTTACTTTAAACCTAGTTTCTCAAATATTTTGTAAGCCCAAAGAAGGCCCAGTTGTTCTCCCAGTAAGTAAATTACCTTAGTCTGACCTTAGGTTAGGAGGGGTGCTCCCCTGATCAACAGAGAGTGGAACTGATTCTTAAATTTTCAGCTCCCACGGACATTACAGATCTTAGATTCTTTTGGGGAATGTTTAATTTCTTCTGAGATTTTATTGAGGGATTTTCAGAGAAAGTAGTCCCACTGCCTGAATTGTTAAAGGAGGGAGTAGGGGGAAACAGCCATCTGTGTTGCAGCTGGCAATTACTTGAAAGGGGGATGAAAGCTGTTCTGAGTCAGAGCCATGGAGCAGGGCTCTGCCCTGTGGCTTATGCCTCCAAAACTTTAAGTAAAGTAGACAGGGGATTCACTCCCTGTGAAAAAGGAGGTTTGGGGACTAGTTTTGGCTTTGCAGCATTGGGACTATTTGGTGGGACTGTCCTCCATGTTACTCAAAATTGCCCACTCCCTAGTGAAATGTGTGCTTACTGGCAAGATTAATAATGGCCATCTTTCCAGCCCCAGCATGCCCTAAGCAAATCAGCTCTAATCTGATCCTCAAGTGGGTACTCAAAGCATAATTAAAAGTTCAAAGGGTGGGGAATAAAGGGACTCAGGCCTGGATGGGTCTGAGTAAAAGTTAATAAGTTTTGTTTAAATATTTAGTGATACCTTCCCTATATAGGGAGCAGGAAAGTTTGTTTTGCTTTGTGTTTTAGACAATCATGTGGATGCTGGAGAATCTTGGAGATGATACACTCCTGTATGCTGCTTTTGCTGGTGTTTGGATTGCAGACCTGCTTCTTTGGTGGTGTGAATTCAGAACCTGTTGTGTTCAAAGTGTAGGGAGATTATCCAGGGATGACTGTGGAGTGTGAAGTAAACAATGCAGAAGAAATAAATGTTAATGTTGAGGACTCAGGAAGCAGGAAACAATGCTGCTGGCGTCTTTTTGGCATGTCCCACCACTGGGACAAAATGGATGCCCATGCTTCTCTCCCTCGTCCACACTTTCCAAGAGCTGATTTCATGTTAGTAGAGGGAAGACATAAGAACCCAAGAATTTGGGAATGCAGATAGGCAACAAACTCAAGTTATTTTCTCCTCTGTGAAAGCCACTGCATTCACTTGTGGACTGACATCCTGAAGCAGAGAGCTGTGGGGGAAAAGACAATTCATTTTAGGCTGAAATACTCCCTTTCATTCCCAAACACTGGACAAAAAGATCTGAGGGTGACAAAACTAAAGCTACACCAGGAGACGGATGGGAGGTTATTTTCCCCTGTACTTTAGAGGGGAAAAAGGATATTTGGATAATAAAGTGGCTATATGGGGTGCGTTGGTAAAATGGTTATTAATATGTATCCCTATATGACAGGGCAATGGCTACTGCAGAGACCCCATGGAGTAAAAGATATACAAGTGTGGATTTTGGAACCACTTGTAATTAATTTGATCTGAGCATATGTGGTTCAAACCAATGTAAAGAAACAATTGGTGATTAATACAATCCACACCCTGAAAAAGGTTATTGTGGACCTCACCTTAGCAAACATCTCAGCAATAGAACCCCATTGTGAAAAGTTTATTCAGCCATTATATGAGGGCTGGAAAAAAATGGATTAATCTTTATGATGTCCCCAGACAAGGGAGGACTGAGTAAAAAGGGACATATTGGGAGCATTTGGCACAGGGTTAGGATTTCTCAGTAGTATAAATGAGGAGCTGATTGCAAATAAAATGAAAGCAGTGAGGAACACATAAAGGAGTTGGCAATGCCCCCAAGGGTATCCTTAGATCAGCTAAGCTCCATACAGAATGGGATGGCACAGGTTTTAGAGGAATGGGAGCAATCCCAATAAAAGGAACACCTCTGCCTCTTGCATGCCGTTGGTGCCATCCAGAGTAATGTTTCCTTGGCCTGGCATGCATGCAAATGCAGATGTAGATTATTGATGTAGTAAAGGACATGATTCAAGATCATATGAGTGGGATACTTCCACTGAAAATCAGGAACATTATTTGGAAAAAATTCCACCTAGATTGAAAGGGATTTACAATCCTGGTGGAGAATGGTAAATTTTACCTATGATAAAATATCTGGAGAGATCACTGTATTTGTGTTATTAATGTTAGAATGAGAAATAAGGTCAGTTTCCCTCATTGTAGCCTTGGACCTTAATGTTAGTAAGACAGTGATGGAGCCCATGGACCACAGGGATGGGTAATAAAAGAGGCCCAGAGATTGAAGACAGTAGAATTGGCAGCCATTTTAGAAGAATCTGGGATTGGATATGAATGCCCCACAAATAACTTGCAGGCACAGAATGTGTGTTTAGAAATACAAGAGGAAAAATGTTATTATATTATTAATCCATTTGTGAATGAATTTGAGAGTGTGTATGTGGGTGATAATTTTGTATGTCTTAGAAGATGATGACCAGTGCTCATAATTATGTGCATTGTGTACTTTATAATCCCCATGAAAATAGGGGGTTTTGGTATATTCTAGCTATCGAAGGATGTGATTTTAAATTTTAAGTGGCTGAATTAAAATATAGCCAATTAAAAGTGAAATACACATTGTATTTAAATGTAATACCTGTACACATTGGGGTGAATTTAAATGGTTTTGGAGATATTGCTTCAGCATCCCACTTTGAGGAATTATTTACATGTTGCAAAACAGGAGGCATATAAGATTATGATTGCTGTTCATCACTCCACTAGTGAGATTAAACAAGTAATTGAGTGGATTAGTAAAGATCTGGAATACAAATGGTGGGACACATTGTTGAGATGGTCCTCCACAACAACAAGAATTTTAAATTTGGCTTTACATCCAATTGTGGTGACTTTTGGAATTTCAGATAGTGATGATAGTTTTGTTCCTGGCACTGACATGCTGGATGTGAAGGAAGATAGATAGATTGAAAAGCCTGTGTTGTTGCAAACCATGGATACTCCCCGAGGGAATCTACATGATTTCTATAACTACGTAGAATTGGGTGAAAACTGAGAGTCCCAGGGAGAAGATTATGTCTCTGTCAAGAGCCTGGAGCCTATGATGGGCCTCATTAGTAACTCACTGAACCCGTTGTGTACATGTGTGCAGATTGTAATATTAAAGATATATTATCTGCAAGGAGGGGTGTGTACTCCAGAATTTCACTTTCTGGCATGTACCCCAGAATTTGACGGTACTAAAGTCAGACATTTTGTATGTTCAACCACTGCCATCTGAAAACCGAATACCACATAGCGAGGAACAATCTTAGGCCTTTGTGAAGCAAGGTCAGACAGCTGCATATTTTCAGTTTGCAAATCAGAATGGGAGGATAGAACAGAGTGAGTGAATAGCAACTTTGGTTTAAGTGACCCTGACACATTGATGTTATAACTAGAAATGCGTTGATAAGAAACAATGAGTAGATGAAATTAGGAGAATTGTTGACCCACTAGGAATCACTAAGTTATGTGGTTTGTTTGAAGCTCTCTCTAAAAGATTAGAAGATAGATTATTCTTTAGAGTAGTCTGAGGGAGCTTTTCTTCAGGCAAGGAGCTGACATCTAAACTTCCCATCATCTGGATGGAAAGAGGGTCCCCGGAAACCCAGCTGGTGATCACTCTAAAAACCATCTCAGACTAAGAGTAACTATATATGGGATGACCTAAACCTAGTGTGTGTGTGTGTGTGTTTGCTCAAAGTCTAAGAAATTGACACAAGCAAGCATGCTCTTATCTAAAACTACTATCATTTATCAGACAAATGAGTTTTGCCCCATATTGATTTATTCCTGACACCTCCTGGAGAGAAACAGTTAAGTTATCACTGCTCTGGGTTCTGAGAAACCCCGGGTAAAGCTAGGTTTGACATGCCTCACTGAATGTAACAATGAGCAGAATTATGACTATTCTAACTCATAACCCTTCTATGGTCAATAAGGAGTACTTTAGTATATTCTAGTTGATGGTCATCCTCTCTTTAGAAGGATGTGGCAGTCAACATCATTACCTGCAATCTACCGCTTCCTTCCAAATTTTGCAGCATTGTTGCATTTTATAATTTAATCAGGAATAGGTGTACATATATCAATGTTCATATTCCTTTATTTTAATCATCAATTCCTTAACATGCACTTCAACACAAACCACACATTTTGATGTATGGTTAAAATGTAATAAAATAACTTCACCATACTGTAAAATACTACAAAACTGGTAAAGTTATATTAATATCATAACAACAACATATTATTGGTTGTGCTTATTTAACTGAGGAAATTACAACATTTTCCATTTGAAGGAGGTTACTTTCCTTATGTTTCTCCACCAATAGTCTAATATGATATGATCAAAGATGTCTTTGTGAAATGTACAATAGCACATGAGTAAATAATTCTTCCATTCACACTTACATTAGAAATAATTCCACTGAAGATGACAGACTTATAGTGGGAAAAACTGGTGTGAATGGATAGTCAGGTCCATTGTCTCTGATCCCGCAAAGCCTATGCTTAATTTTAAGTATGTGAGTCGTTCCATTGAACTCACTTGTTAACGGACCTAACCATGTACTTAAATGTAAACATTTGCTCAATTGCTTTGCCAGATAATGGTCTTACTCAACCATAGAACTGGTCAGGAAAAGAGATTTTAGAAACTTTTAAAATAGAAATTTCCAAATCAGATTAATAAAGTAGCAATCAGCATTAAAATGATTGTAATTTTGTAATCCTCCATCCAAGTAACATATTTATGGAAATGTTATTTGCAACAATTTGATAAACAGATCTCATGACTCGAAAAGATATTCAAACTGGAGTTCTCATACCCAACATGACTATTTCACAGAATAAATCAATATATTCTTTTAAATTTGATTCTCCAAATACTTACTAAAGAGCACTTGAACTGATAAAAGTGAATAAAGGGAACTTAAGACTTTTGATCCCTTCAAGTGGAAAGGCAAAATTTCTGTAGTCAGCCTTCCACAGTGAATGGGGGGGGGGGTCAATTTCAAGATTCTGACACAATAAAAACATGGGAATTAGCTGTGCCAATCAGTCACTCAGTCAGTCACCTATTACAAATATCCATATTATAATAGATAGAAATCAGATGCACTGATTACACACTCAGATATAAAAATGTCATGTCAGAGTTTAACCAATACTGTGCACCAAAGCAAGAAGTGGAGATAGCTGACTAAGAATATAAGAATGGCCATACTGTATCAGACCAATGGTCCATCTAGCCCAGGATCTTGTCTTCCAAGGGTGGCCAATGCAAGATGCTTCAGAAGGAATGAACAGTACAGGCAATCATTGAATGATCCATCCCCTGTTGTCCACTCCCAGCTTCTGGCAAACAGAGACAAGGGACACTCATAGCATGGGGTTGCATCCCTGGCCATCTTGGCTGACCAGCCTCTATGGACTTATCTAGTTATTTTTTGAATTGTGTTATAATTTTGGCCTTCACAACATCTTCTGGCAATGAGTTCCACAGGTTGACTGTGCATTGTGTGAAGAATTATTTTTTGTTTGTTTTAAACCTGCTGCCTATTAATTTCACTGGGTAACCCTAATTTGTGTATGTGAAGAAGTAAATTATTATTTTCCACACCATTCAAGATTTTATAGACCTCTGTCATATCCCCTCTTTGTTGTCTCTTTTCCAAGCTGAAAAGTCGCAATCTTTTTAAGCTCTCCTCACATGGAAGATGTTCCATAACTCTAATTATTTTTGTTGCTCTTCTCTGTACCTTTTCCAATTCTAATATATCTTTTTTGAGATGAGGGGATGAGAACTGCATGCAATATTCAAGGTGTGGTTGTACCATGGAATTATATAGAGGCAGTATGATATGATGATGATGTTTATTATGATATTTAGACTGGTGTTTGTGATGTCAACACAAACTTCAGAAATCTTTTTCCTAACATGGCAGTAGACTGCAATACAAACTGAGAATGCCTACAAGCAACTGTCAAAATCAAGAATGCAGGCTCCCCCCTCTCCCAACACCCCTAAAAACATGTGTATACATCTCTAGAAAGCAAGTCTCATAGTACATGTCCTCATGCCTGTTCACCCAAGATAAGGTCAAGGATGATTTATCAAACCTCCTCTGGCTAGCTTTCCTCATACAATTGATCATATCCAGATACATAAGCAGAAAGCCTGACAAGGAAAAGATTTGACTTAGATAGATGGGGAAACTAGAGCTAAGAAGTTTTGACAATAGAGCTGAGAAAATCTTAGTGATAGAAAATGATTTTACAACTGTGCAATAAAAAGGACCAATGGAGATAGTGAAATGATGTTGAAATGACAGAATCATGAGAGAGATAAAAACATGCAAATTTTAAGTATTCCTGCAAATGGGTAGGAACTGACATGGTGAGATTCATATAGACTTTTGTCACAGATATTATATGATAATGAAAGAAATCCATTATATATGGAATGATGTTAAAGAATTCCCAAGAGAGGCCATGCCAGGAAGTGAGAATAAAGAAATATCTTCTAATAATGGTGAACATTGTATAAATTAAAAAGAAAAGCTCTTACAAGCTATACGGAGTTAAAAGACATTCTGTATATTTAAACCATATCTTCAGTTCTCTACCCTACAGCCAAGAGGAAGGAATGAACCAAGATGACACTGCATGCAAAAGGGAAATCATCATTATTATTAATTATGTCAGGATGGATGATGAACAAAATTCAAAAGATGATATTTTTGCTTCCCCAAGTACATCCCATTCTAAGGGCCATATTCTGATATCCTTACTCATGATAAGTGGCACTGTGTTCCATAAATAATCCCAATGAAGTCAATGATTTTAGGAAGAGCTCCTTTCAAAGCTACAAATATATTGGGCATAACCTGGCACCATATTTATTTTATAAATCAGTGTATATTGAAGACATGCCAGTCAGGCATCTAGTTTCCAGTTTGATTCTGTGTGATGAATTATAATAAAACGCCTTATATGAAATATAAAATGAAATAAAATAAAACCTCTAGCTTTCCTTCTGGTTTCAGTATACTCAATAAATAATATTTTCAGTGACATCACGAGGAACAGCACTAGCTCCACGAGGAGAATTATGAGCAGTTGCACAATGACAAAGTTCTTCTTCATATCTGTGCCAAATAAATAGTTGCAAGCTGGCCAGTAGTGTGTTCAATGAAAAAATCCAGACTGCGAGAATGTTGCACTTGGTGCATGAGTCCTTGTAGAGAAATAAAAACGTGATACCCTTGATGATGCCACAAAAAGGACAGACATGAAGAGGGTTTTTGTTTTCAGATTTGCCATTTACTGGGTTTATTGGCAGTTTGTCATCTTAGATTTAGCATAATGCAGATGCCTAGCAAGGACTATTGTCTTGTGCATGGAAGCTGAAGCTGCCTACGGTATTAGGATGCCTAATTCCCATGAAAATCGATCGGACATGGGCATGCAAATGTCCTAGATTGCTTTGGAAATGTCAGCCAGAGCCATTAAGGTTTAGATACCTGATAAGAGCAGCACCTTTAGAGCCTGCCTACACTATTGGACTGATTGTGAAACCTTTACTAAACATGGCTAAGCAGTCATTCACATGAGTAGTTCCACTGAAGTCGAAGGGACTGCTCCTATGGGTAACTGCTCCCCATTGTTTACAGGCTGTCCCTAAGTGAGGGACATTTGCCAAACAAAATACATTGTTGCTTTGCTTGTCCTTGTAACAATGTAACAAATGTTCCCTGGTTAAGTCAATTGTATAGCAGTGTTTGTATCTGCTGTTCAAACTGGGGAGAGATCACTGTAGACTGCACTTGTTTAGGCAGATCAGAGATAGAATGACTGGCACTCAGATATTGCAAGCACAGCCAATACTTGTATAATACTTTGTATTAAAAACAGCCTCTCAGGCATTTAATAAGCATTGCAAGGTCAAGGCAATCCAAGAAATGGCTTATTACATTTTTTTCTTGGTGTAAATGCAGACAGGCACCAGCCATTTCTAGACTCTCTCCTGTTACACAGCAATTACTGCTTTCTTCTTCCTTCCCTCTGAGTAGGTAGAGAGGAATGCACAAACATTATTAGTTCTGCAACAATTTACATCTGTAAAAAGGGCTTGCAATATAATTGTATTAAATCTGATGAATCTGAATGTGTTGCTTTGTGATTTATATTTTGAGTTGTACATCAAAAGTGCATGAATGCTAGGTAGGTCAGGTATTTTGACTATCAGGTCAGCTATTTCTGCTGCCATCTTGCATTACATCATTCCCTGAAGATTTCCTCTATGCTATTACCTCTAAGTCACAGCTGATTTTTCTCTCTTTTTCCTGTCAGAGTATTTCCCTAAAGAATAATGTCTTACACACCAACAAGATTCAATATCCTTTTGATGGGGAGGAGGGTAAAAAAAGCAAATCAATGTATATGGCTTGCAATGGTCATCTCTTTTCTTCAACCTTAAGATCACTATCCAAATGAAAGCTAGTTACTATGAATCTTGCTATATGATGACCTTGAAAGCTGAAGTTCTTTATTTTGGATTTAAATTATTTGGCAGTGTATAAAAATAAACAATTAGGAACTCAGCAGGTTCTGCAAAATACTGAGTGGACTGAATTGAGCTGCTCAGTCCCTTTTGTCCTCATTGCTCTGTGGCAACGGTGCACATGTGTAGAAAAGTGGGCACCATGTAGGCTGCAATTTATAGTGTAAATGAGAATCAGGACCTAAGTGTCTTTTTCACTGCTGTGGCCTTACAGTGAAACCCAATATATCAGAGCACAGTAAAGGGCACTTAGTATAAATGAGAATCTGAACCATAGGGCTTGATTCTTTCAAGTGTTGAAGGCTCACAACTCATGGTGCAGAATGAAAAAGTTTGCACAGCTTCTTTTCTGTGGGGTAACTCATAGGACCCAGTACCTCTTGCAGGATGATGAACGACACCTAGGCCCAGATCTTCAACGTTATTTAGCTAACTAATTCCCATTGAAATACCTTTGAGGATCTGGGCCTAACTGCTTAAATAGGAGTTGTGGGTACTCAGAATTTCACCAAAGGTGCTCAGCACTGTCATAAATATAAAGGGAAGGGTAATCACCTTTCTATATACAGTACTATAAATTCCCTCCTGGCCAGAGATACCGAATCCTTTTACCTGTAAAGGGTTAAGAAGCTCAGGTAACCTAGCTGGCACCTGACCAAAAGGACCAATAAAGGGACAAGATACTTTCAAATCTGAGGAGGGGGAAAAGGCTTTGTTTTGTCTGTCTGTCCTGTGTGCTTGCTGGAGACAGATCAAGAAGGCAAGCAATCCAACTCAATTAGAATTATTAAGTAATAATAAGGGAATGTATTAGCTTACTTTTATTTTTGGCTTGTGATTTTCCTTGTCTAGAGGGGGGGTTGTCTAGAGGGAGATTTATCTCTGGATTTGTAACTTTAAGGTTTTGCCTAGAGGGAAGATCCTCTATGTTCTTGAGTCATTTGTTATTCTGTAAAGTACTTACCATCCGGATTTTACACCGGTAATTCTTTTACCTTTTCTTTAATTAAAATTCTTCTTTTAAGAACCTGATTGTTTTTTCAATCGTTTTAAGATCCAAGGGTTTGGGTCTGTGTTCACCTGTACCAATTGGTGAGAATATTATTCTCAAACCTCCCCAGGAAAGGGGGTGTAGGGGCTTGAGGGGATATTTGGGGAAGGTAGGGCTCCAAGTGGCCCTCCCTAAATGTTTGTTTAAATCACTTGGTGGTGGCAGTGTTACTTAATCCAAGGAATAGGGGAGTTTTTAATCTAAGATGGTAGAAATAAGCTTAGGGGGGTCTTCATGCGGTTCCCCACATCTGTACCCTAAAGTTCAGAGTGGGGAGGGAACGAAGAGGCAGCATGGGCAGCATTAGTGGAAGCTTTCCTATAGTGCATCACCAAAGCATATCAATCTGTTCCTCAACTTCACTCTAGAGGTGGGAGCAAAGTTAATTCCCTGGCCAGTGTGTACTCTTTAATTTCTCTAATTGAATCAGTTAACTTGCATCAATTGTGTTATTGGGTTTGTTGTCTATATAATTATCCACTAGAAACCAGACTTGAGACCATCAACTCCTTTTACATAGATAATTGTCAAAATATCATGCAATGACAACTTCTGTCTCCTCCAAGCAAAGTTATTAGCAATTAGCTTTGAATGGGATATAGAGGTAAAAGTACCTAAGGCTTTTTTTTTTTTAAATAAGGTAAAAGATATACAAAAGTTTTGCTACATAAATACGCAGCATACCAAGGATTGTGTTTGGTTTGCATGTCAATAATTTTCTCTCACCTTACAGATTCTATATATTTTCATGGTAATTGTGTGGAAAAAAATTACCTCCAATAATTAAGCTAATAATATGTAGTTTAATTTGTGATGATGCAAACCAAAAATCTAAAAAAAGAAATTGGTACACTTGGGGAAAATGTATTTTAATATATAGAATAGCCATCACTGACTGTAACAAAATAATATCTAACATGTCTTGTCACAACGGATGGCAGATTTTACTAGAACTTTGACTAATGAGTCCATTGTTTTCAGTCTGAATTTCTTACCCAACAATATAATTGCTGCTGACAAAAAAAGAGTCTGAAAACACTTTCAACAAAGGTGTCAAGATAATTTCCATTTTGACAATGAGCAATAGACCTCCCTCCCAGAGGCAAATGGAAAATTCTTTACCTTAAATGAGAGCTAGTTTTAGAAAAAGTGAGCTTGATATTTTCAGTTATCAAACAGTTTAGAATGAGCTCAATTGACAAAGACATATTTTACCAATTAACAAATATATAACAGGTAAAAATGATTTGTCAGCCCACTTAAGAATAGCCCGAGGCAAATGGCACAAACTGTCTTTAATACAGCACATTTTCTTCAGCGTATTTGGAGACTCTATAATGTATTTGGTCCTTAACAATAATCACCCCTCCAAATCAAAATTCATATGCTATATTTTTCTCTGACGGTAACCTGGAACTGAATTCACATAAATGTTAAATACATAAATGCATGTTAACTCTAAATCAATATACTTGTCTTATCAGAGACACACAAGCTATGTTCAGAGGTGTTTATGTATTGTGGACCACCTTCCCTCTTGGGTAGTGGGCACCACATCCTGATCTGTGATTAAAAGAGCATGAAAAGTAGGAGCGCCCTGTGTAACATCACCCCCTGGCCTTTTGAGTTTAGGCAGCAAGTCTATATGGGCATGGGTACCAAATGCTCTTTGCATCATAATCCTTGGCTTGCTCCAGGAAAGTCCCATTAGAAGTCAATGCTGCATCTTACCTTGTGTAGCTGCTATGATAATACTCAGCCACAGAGCAATCATCCAATGACTGGATGTCATCTTATGGTCTTATGCAGCCTGTAGGGATCATGGGAGCAGCTCTAAATTGGCCACTTCTTGCCTCTCTTTTAGACCTGCAGTATTGGAAAGCTGTGCCCAGTCAATTCTGTGTCCCTCAGGCTCCTGCTTTCTGACCTTATGGAATAGTCCCATACAATTTAATAGAAAAACATAATCTTTCTAAAGACTAGATCTTGGAAGATTCTGAACACCCTGTCCCCGATCAGGAAAGGATTTAAGTACCTGCTTCACTTTCAACAGGTGAGTGAGACTACCTGGAGCTGATCCACAGACTACTGAAAGACTCCTATTGATTTAAATAGGCTTTGGATCAGGCCCACAGAGAGGTTAGGAGATGACAAGCAGAATATTATCCTCATATTTAAAAGCTGAGGTTTAAAACTTATTATATAACATGTTGGCTGGACTGAGCTCGTCAAAAGAATTGCCTTTGTCCACATACCAATACAAGCAAAAGTTTTTAAAACTTTTATCTTTAAATGTATTTTTTTGTTTTGTTTAAGCTCCATATAAACCAACTAGTAGACTCAAGAAAGGGATAAATCCCAGAAATCTTTGTGGGAAGATAACAAAAAATACATACATAAATTAAAAAATCCGTTAACAGGTATTAAATAGCATCCTAACCTCAAACCTCAATATGTTTGAAAAAATATTCAGGTAATACATCTGTAACCCAAATTGTTTGATGGGGAAAAAAACAAAACAAAAACAAAAAACACACCACAGCCCACAGCTCTTTACATATCATAAAAAAGATGGTTTAACATGAGATCCTTTTAGAAATGAGTGTTGTATGTTTCTTTGTGCAGTTATTTTTATAGAATAATTAAAAGTGCCTTTATGGGAAAGTTCTATCAAATTTTATTAGATAATATATTTTCTATAGACTTTGTAAACTGAACTATAGAATGACTGTAGGACCTGGTCCAAATCCCACTGAAATAAACAGAAACTAAGTTAATGGGAGTCTGAGTTTTGGATCAGGCTTCTCTTCTCTGTTTTATTCTACAGGAGGGTTTAAACATTTATAGTAAAGATACACTCTATAGGACTTCACAAACATTGCTATAAGAACTCTATTTAATTGCTAAAAATCATTATCATTTTAATCAGTATCAGTTTTCCATAAAGGGATACTGCTCAAAATATACAACAAACAATTTTTTAAACCAACATTATTCAGCCACATATAATATATTACAGATCTCAATAAAAAAGAAATTATAAATGGAAAGGTAAAAATGGTAAAAGAATTAAGATACAGGCTTCATTCTTCTCAGTTACATCTGTAAATATCAATAGTGATTCCAGTGAAACCCACCAAGCTAAAACAGAATAAAGAGGATCAATCCTAGAGTATCTATCCCACTAAAGACAAAAATATACTTGCAGATTTCTCCCCCTTACTCATACCTCAAAAGAATCAGCACATGTTCTCAGCAGTCATTGTTCAGAATCCTGAAGCTCTTTAAAGTCCATGTTACATTTTCACCAGCTCACAATGTAACCTACTATAAATACCATGAATATTTTGACAGGTAGGATAATATTTTTAAAACTAATAAAACCACTGATTTCAAGGGCAACAGAGTCAGGGCAATACTGGGTGCTTTTAAATATCCCTTATTTAGTCCCCAGTCCTGAAGTGAATAAGTGTGTAAGGTTAAGTGTGTAAGTGTAAATCTGTGTCCCAATTAAATACTAAAACAAACTTGGAAAACATATGTGTGGGGGGGGCACACAGACAGAATTTAAAAACATACACTGTCTCTTCACTCTTGCTCCAACATCATTATGGCCACATCATAATTTATGATATTTTATCATTTATAAATGAGTAAAATCTGAAAAGATGTATAATTTATCCTTCAGATCAGAAATATGTATGTATACTCGAGAGATCTGGAATATATCCTTCATATATATATATATGTGTGTGTGTGTGCATGCATCCGCAGCCTGATTCTGAAATTTGCAAGCTTTGGCATCATGATCAATTTTCTGAAATCTTGTGGGTATTTTTTCTTTCTGTACAGATTTAGAAATGTAGCAACTGTACGGCACATTTAGCAACCTGGAAGAGCATCTTTGGGTTCTGAGCTCTTAAAACAAAAAACAAAAAAATGGGGCCTACACAAAACATTTAGTCAGAGTCAGAACGGACATAAGTGGTTTGCTGGAAGTGGCTGTATTCTGTGATGACCTTCCTTGGTACTGATATCAAAGGTCTGATCCAAAGTCCATTGAAATACTCGGAAAAATTTGAATGGCCTTTGGATATACTTTAAGTGGGGGGCAGATCAAGTATCCAGTGCTGCAACAGTTCTGTACAAGTGGACCCCTGCACAACTGCAGGGCTCCACTGAACTCAGTTCAGAGTAGAACATACTGTGAGACTCCTCCATCAATGTACTTTTATATCCACAAAGGCAGGCTTGTCTGACATGCCATGAACTCACTGGGTCTCTGCAGGGCACAAGTACCCACCCATGCTAATCAGCTTAAACAATTAGGGCCCTCATTTGTGTGCAGGAGGGGTGATTGTCCAGGGACCTCTAAATTTTGGTGGATTTATTTCTTACACATTGTTAATTTACCTTTGTCAACAGGACATTTCCAAAATAATCCTGCAATCTCAGATGTACAGTATAAGTGAGTTATCCTTTGTCACAGAATATAGCTGTAATTATTCATCTGATCATAATCTTTTAAAGAAATGTATAGCAGTCCCTGTGAGTGAAAGTAGGTACAGATAGAACCATAATTCAGTACAAATTAGATTAACTGTTTTAGATTTTTGTAAAGGAAAAATGGAAAACTATTTACTTACAAATATATAAAAATTAAGTGCTGATCCATATGGTTAGACAGCCATTGAATTTAAAGAGCCCCATGTAGGGTCAGGGGTCTGCACATTTGATGCTCTTGCAGCGTTTTGAGTCTTACATTCCTGTGTTATGAACTGTTAATGATATCAAAGATTCAAATATTTATATTGGCTAAAGAACAAAAGTTGCATTAACAGATTTTTTTAAACAATGATTCTAGTGGAAGTCAAATTGTGAAGGTTGTTTGGCACTTTGCAGATAAAATAATTTTGAAAATCATATTAAATAATGGAAAGTATGGTAGGTTTGCAGTGCATGAACTAGGAAGCAATACCAATCATAAGACATTGGAATTAGGTTTCCAAAATACTCAATTTTCTAAAAGGTAATAATCATCATTAATGCCTGAAAGGAATTTTCAAGATCAGAAAAAACTTACACTCCATTATCTTAATTATCTAGATTGTGCTCGGTTCTACTTACAGCTTATGCCTTGAAATGACATTCCTTTAACAAAATGCTAGAACTACAAGACATCCATTTTTCATAATAGTTTGCTTTTGAACTGCTTCAGTGGTTAAACTAGTAACCCCCAGTCCTCTAAAACCTTATAATCATACCTACTAATTAGGGCAGAGCTAATCAGCCTCAGGTTGCCTTATTTAATTAACCATCAAGGGCCAGATTCTGATCAACATTTTTATAAAGGGTAACAGTACCTTACTCTTGCACGTAGTCCCATTGTTTTAATCAAATAAGGTACTACTCGATGTGAAGAAGACTGGATGAATCTGGCCCCAAAATCAAGCCTTGCTTTTTGTGCCTGATTCTTCATAGTACCTTAAACAGTGTTTGTTTCTGCCTTTGAGCACACCTACTATAATTACTGTTTGTGGAAACAGCCACATGGAACACCAAGAACAATGCACCTAAACAGCCACCTGCTGCATCAAGACTAAGGGCGTGTTTATATAGAGACGTTGTGCGTGACTTGCCATTTAATATTGTTGAACCAATAAAACCCTTCTAAGAGTAATTTTTTTAAATGTAAACTACCAGGGATTCATTACCATATTTCTGCTTTTATGGAAGGGAACATGTTTTTTCCCCCCAAAGTAAACAACAGACTTACTACCCGAGTGCAATGAAGAGCTAAAAGCCATTTCATAACTCCAAGCTGTTTTTCAATCTTGGCTGAGCAGTTTCTTCCAAAGTCCATCAGAGATGAACCCCTAGGGACAGATGCTGTGGGAGTGAGCTTGAAGGAAAATCCTTTCCCTAATCAGCATTTCTCAAAGATAATTTATGTCGGCCTGATTTCCAAAGATTGGTTCTGAGATTGCACATGTTGGTCTGGTTATTTCTCCAGGTTCCTGTCAGAAAATTGCATGGCTCCTAAGTTCTTTTCAAAGAAAGAAGCTTGTGCTGCTTCACTAGCAAATTAATTGAATCCTCCTCCACCAATGTACTTTCATGTCTGCTGCTTTCCCAAAGGCAGGCTTGTCTGTCACATAATCACTCTGCTACTATTCAGCAATTGACCTGATTCAGGTACTGGGAAGGAACAAGTACTCCTGTGCAATCAAACTGGGTCCAACGTACACCAAAGACACCTTGATAAACTCATTTAATACTAGACAGGAGTGGTAAGACAGATATCATCTAGTAAGGCAGACTGCATTGGTGGAAAAGAGTTCCTTTGCAAGTGATTTGTTTTAAATCTGTTCATCAAGAAGTAAGCATGAGAATAGGGTAATGTCCGGGCACACACTCTATGTATATTAAACATGCATGCCCTCAGCTATGACAGTGGGGATGCTAGCTGATTTTGGAATCAGCATAAAATACAGACTTATTTGGGAAACTCAGAATGTCAGGTTTGTCAAAACTGACAAAAGCAAAATCCACAAGGGAACGGTTCAATGGCACTTTTGTTTGAACTGAAATCTAAACAATTCTAAACTTGACACTGAAAAGTAATAAGTTCCAAATAAAATATATATATATATATATATATATTTTACACACACACACACAAATGAGAAATTTTAGACAATTTTAAATTATGTCTTTCTAACGAGACAATTTTTATAGCACCATTAAATTGTCATACTGATGATTTATATCTGAAAGCTTTAGCACCCAGGTCATAAATGTGCTCCCCATGGCAGGAAGCAGAGAGGTTGATAAGCAGATCATTCAGGCATTTTAAATATTCTCAACCAATCTAACTCTTAAAATAACTGTGTTCCTTTCCCCCTTATACTCCAGACATCCAATTATGTTATATGACAGACTAATACATACGGTACAATATGAGGTAATCACTTGCTTGTAATTGTTGTTCTCAGAAGTTATAAATCTTTGAGGATTACCACCCCAGGGTTTGTGTGCCTGAGCATTGGCCTGCCAAGAATTTTCCTGGCTCAACAATTATAAGATACTGGACTTGGTAGGAGTAGTCTCACTAACTATGCTGGCCACCATGGTCCAATAACCAGTTCCTTTGTAGCAGGAGGTAAAAAAAATATTTTCTATAACAATAGCCTATTTCAACAGAATTAAAAAAAAAAAAGCAGGAAGTAACAGAGCCCTCTTGTTTAGTGGGGAGCAGAGTGGCAATGGACTGGCAATGCATTAAGATGTATATCTTCAGAGACTAACAATTATGTTTAAATATTGCTCACTGTATCTGAAACTCTTCTCTGGAGGGGCACATTCCTCCAAAACCCAACTCTTAAGACTAAATCTCTCCAAGGATCTTTCTAAAAGGAAAATGTAACAGTGAGTGCAACAGTCAGTTAGAAACAAACAAAGTGGGTGGGCTTTGAGTTAAGAATAATAACTACTTTAAGTTGGAGGGATAAAATACAACCCTAAGGAATGGAAAAACATCAGCATCTCTGGCCTAGAAATAGTTAATGTAATACTAACAGACCAGATCTGGATTTGAGTGATGATTGTATGTCTGCTGTGGAATTCTCCTGGCTGGATACATGTCAGTGGCTGCCTGCTGTAGCAGCCTTGCCTCTCCCAGAATAGACATTTACATGACCTGCAAGTTAAAGGCCCACCAAGGTGCAGCTGCAAACAAAGAGCCAATTAGACATGGTTCTCTTGGAGACAACAGAACATACTGATTTAGTGTCAAATCAAATAACAGATTGGGTGGACTTTCCTAAAGGTTTTAATCTGATCTAGTTTAAAGTCTCTAGCCCTTTCCACCTAGAACTGTGGAAAAGGGCTTAGCTAGGAGGGGCAAACATCTTGGGGAACATGTCCTCAAGTTGATTAAGTAATTACTAGAGTTGGTTCAGAGCTCTTTTTTGTGAGAAGGTGCCAATTTGTCAAAACCAAAACTTTTTGCAAAAATGTAATAGAACTGCATCATCAGGAGAGAGACTCTCTAGCCCAGTGACCAGAGCACCAAGCTGGAGACACTGGTCTGAATAAGGCAGAACAGGAACTTGAACCCAAGTGTCCTGTAGCCTAGCTGTATGCCCCAACCACCAAACTATTGGCTGGTCTTTCTTGCCTTCTGTCTTCTCCTACCCCCTCTGAGAAACCTTCCCAACAAAACTGTAAGCAAAACCAATATGTTTTCATGGAGTTTGTTACAATTAATTAGCATTTTCCTACAGATATATTTTGATGGGTAGGGAGGTCAGAAAATCCAAGCAACTCTAGTGAGGAATAAACTCAGACCTTCCTACATTAATCTGTGAACTGTGTTTGGAATGTCACATTCCAGATATACCCTTTAATTGTGTGTACTTCCCCATTGTTAGGATTCACAGATGCACAAATTGAACTATACCAAATATGCATTTTATGCAATAAGTAGTATTTATTTAGAATACAAGCATGGTAGGTCAAGTAAGGTCTATCTCTTTTTAGAACAATCTCTAACCTTGAACTGTCAAACTACCTTTCTCTTGAAAACTTCACTGAAACCCTCAATTTGCTTGCACCTGTTTCTTTGCATTACTTCCTTCATCTTCCATCCCTTTCTACCCTATTCATTTTACTGTATTCTAACCATTGAACAATTTAACCCATTATAAATGAGAAACTGAAGATTAGAATCAATTTCATTTGTCTCTTATTAGAAATGGGTGGGAAGGTTGGCTAAGTGGCTAAGGTGCTCACTGCCAATTAGAAAAGTTGTGAGTTTTAGTTTCCCTTGATCTCACACTGAAAGACTTCAAGTTCACCCACCTACCTTGGGTTAAGGCAATCAAAGGTGGTTGGACATGATGCTGGCCATATCACCCCTTGCTCTACTAATGGCTATGAAACTAACATGCCTTAACCCCATCAGCCTGATGAGCCATTGACTTGGGGGAACTTTGACTTCTTATATAGAATGTTCTGAACACTTTTCCCCTGTGCAGTAACCGGTGTCTGCAAGCCAGCAGCGTTCAGACTTATTACATCCTGGGGCAGGGAGAATACACCACCACACATACAAAACAAAAACCCTCTCTCCTCTTGTCTTGTTTTTAATATATGGAGGTAACATTATCTTCAACATTTGGATTTGAAAATTATCGCTTTCCCTAAAAGGAAAGATAAATAATACGCCCATTAAGTAACTAGCAGGGGGAAAAATAAGCAGATTCATAATCCCAGTGTGAATGATTTCCCATCACATCGTCCCCTTTGCTGCAAAGAGCCACATTAGAGATGTACAATCATGACAGATAAACACATGTTGGTAGGATTTTAACATAAAAGCAGGGAATCATTTGGGTGTTAGTCCTTGTTTTTCTGTTAACCATTTTCACTTTGACAAGTTACTATGTGCCTTTGTCTCAAATTCACCTTTTATCTGACAGTTGTTGTTGTTTAAAAAAAAAACAGAAGATAGAGAGAAAGAAAAGTGTCTTCTCATTTCCAGTCTCTGAAATTACTAATCTTCCTCAGACATATTCAAATCAGAAAAGCCGTGAAATATTCAATAATTTGATGAGAAGAAGTGACAGCTAAACCTTCTTGACCTTTTATACAGGCTATTTACACAGTCTACTAACACCTGCTTTGTAATTAATGTGCTAATCAAGGCAGCAGGGTTCACCAGTTACTGTATATCACTACAGCATTCCAGATTTGTTTCCACAATTCTATCTCAATTAGTCACCAGCAGCTTCTAATGTAGCCTCTCATTACTGAAAGAAAATTGCTTTCAGATTCTAAATGCATCAAAGCAAAACAATCCTTTAATGTATAGGGAATTTATTATGCATTATACTGAATGCTAGTTTTCTTTCTACTACAAATGTATATGTGCTTAAAAATAGACACAAAATGAGTGATATTTAAGTTTGCCCCAAAAAGACATGTTTGGGAATAGTTCATAACAAACTGTCATAGCCATAGATTTGAAAGAGATGTTCCATAAATACACTGTTTGGTTAGGTTCTATACACGCGCACACACCATTTTATGTCACATACTTCATGTCCACTTGCAATATTAATACCTTTTGGAATTACTAAAATGTCACCTGGAAAGCAGAGAAAATTTTGAAAACTGTCATGTGGATAGGGTTCCCATGGAAACCAATTTCCTCAGTATCCATGTGTTCAATGCAGCTCCCTATATTTTTGCCTGGCTTGTAGTGAAAAAGCTGTAACAATAATTTTGACAAAACTTACACATTGTTAACATGATCAAATCTCTGTGTACTGCATTATCTGGCACAAAGAACAGCATAAAAGCTGTTTGATTTAGGAGCCAGAACATCAGACTGGGACACAGGAGACCTGAGCTCTGTTTCTGCCTCTGCTGCTCAGTGACCTCAGGCAAGTCACTCATCACTCTGTGCCTCAGTTTCCCCATCTGTGAAATGGGATAATGTTGCCCTCTGTAAAGCACTTTGATCTACTGATGTAAAGTGCTATGTAATATCTAAGTGTTATAATGATAACCTGATCATTATCTAGCTGTATATTTAAAGTACTGACTAAGGGCAGGGCTACACATGCAGATGTAGAGCGCTTTGAGTTAAACCAGCCCTCAGAGCGCAGTAGGGAAAGCGCTGTAGTCTGTCCACAGTGACAGCTGCCAGCGCACTGGCATGGCCACATTAGCAGCTCTTGCAAAGGCCACAGAGAGCAGTGCATTGTGGTAGCTATCCCAGCATGCAAGTGGCTGCAATGTGCTTTTCAAATGGGGGGTGGAGTGTGACAGGGAGTGTGTTGTTTGTATGTGGGGGGAGAGAGAGTGGGTTTCTGGGGGGCTGAGAGCATGTCAGCATGCTGTTTTGTAAGTTCAGACAGCCGCAGACCTCTCCCTCCCCTCCCCGGCCTCTCTCTCACACACAGCATTCCACAGTAATGGTTGCTTTGTCTCAGAGCAGAAAAGCAGCCGACTGTTAAACGGAGCTTTCAAAGGGCATATCCAAAACAATGACAAGAGTGGCCACTTGACTTAAGGGGATTATGGGACATTTCTGGAGACTGATCAGAGCACAGTAATGCAACACCTTGTTCATACTGTCTCTGGGGCGCTCCAGTGGGGGCGCATCAAACAGTAGTCTACTCATCGAGGTGGAGTACCAGGAGCGCTATAGCTGTGGAGTCAGAGCGCTCTACATGCCTTGCCAGTGTGGACAGGTAGTGAGCTAGTGTGCCTGGGGCTCCTTTAATGCACTGTAATTAGCAAGTATAGCCCAGCCCAAAAGTGCTATATAGGTGGTGTACAGTGGTGCCTGAGATAACTGAAGAGCTGTATCACAATATCTGCAATATGCTAAGCATTGCCTATAATAAATATAGGGAAGGTACCCTCAGAGTATTTGTAGCATTACCTAAACTATTTTTCCAATTCAAAGTTGGCAAGTGATGACTATATTTAATTTTTATTATTTGCACTAGAGTTCCCAAGCAAAATCAAGGCCCAACTGTGCTCGCTGCCAGACCTACGAGTAGTGAGAGACAGTCTGTGTCCTTAAGTGTTTACAATATAAACAGAGAAGATAGACATAATTAAGAAAAAGAAATGTACTGAGATGCAGAGATTAAGTCCCTTTGTGAATCAAGCCCTTAGATTTTGCAGTGCCTAACTCCTAGACACCCAGCTGTCTAGAGGAATTCTCAGCCCTGAATTAGGTGCCTAGGCTCCCTGCATAAATTTTGAGGAGATTTAGGCACCTAAGAAAGGGATTCTCAGTTCCCTGCTCAGTTTGTTGCCTTCTATCTAAGCTTTCAAGTTGTGAAATGCAGACGAAAGTGGAAGGGCTTAGAGGCCAGATTCACAAAGGTACTTAGGCACCTAACTCCCATAGATCTGCACCTCAGGTACCTGGCTGATAGGCTGGAGGAAGGCGCATATAACTGCTTGGGATTCTCAGCCTGGAACCCTCTCCTGGAGTTACACACCTAAGTCAGGTCAGCCCTTTTTCATGAAAAATAAGAGACAGAAACACATACCCCAGTACTGCCAATGGGGCAGTCATTTGAGTAGTCACCTGGGATATGGGACAGTTAAGTTCAAGTCCCTGCTCTGATGAATATTTGACTATTTATACAGAAAGCCAAACAGCTCTGAGAGAGACTGAGGGGGGAAAAAAACCCCCACACACCAGAATAGCCCCCAGTGTACTGGTGAGAGCACTTACCTGGGATGTGAGAGGCCTGGGTTCAAGTGGCTGCTCCAACTCAAGCACAGCAGGGATTTGAACTTGTCTCCCATCTCCCACATGAGTACCCTTACTGCTAAGCTATCCACACATGTATGCCTGCCAACTAGTCCCCAGATGGACTTTCGGGCTCACAGAGTTAGGTGGCAACTGAGCAGTGGTTTTAAAAAATAATTGTTGGACTTAATCACCTAAAGAGGCAGTGAGATTAGGGTTTCCAACTTTTTAATTGCAGAAAACTGAACACCCTTCTCCTGCCCCTGCCCCACCCCTTCTCTGAAGCCCCACTCCTGCTTACTCTAATCCCCCTCCCTCCCTCGCTCTCCTCCACACTCGCTCATTTTCACTGGGATGAGGCAGGGGGTTGGGGTGTGGGAGGAGGTGAGCTCTGGCTGGGGGTGCGGGCTCCAGTCTGGGGTCAAGGGGTTTGGAGTGTGGGAAGGAGTTCAGGGGACAGAGGAAGTCCACGCAGCTTCCAGGAAGCGGCGGCATGTTCCTCTGGCTACTAGATAGAGGGGTGACCAGGGGACTGAGCGCCTCCCCCACCCATAGGTGCCTCCCCCACCCGCAGGTGCCACCCTCACAGCTCTCATTGGCCGCAGTTCCTGGTCAATGGGAGCTGCAGAGCCCGAGCTTGGGGCAGAACATGCAGACGGGGCAGTGCAGGGGGCGCCCCTGGTCACCCCTCCACCTAGGAGCTGGAGGGACATACCAGCTGCTTCCTGGGAGCTGCATGGAGTGGGCACAGAGCCTGTCTGCACCATCCACTGTGTTGACCAGAGCTCTCAGGGTCCCTTTTTGACTAACGTTCCAGTGAAAAAATGGACACCTGGCAACCCTAAGTGAGGTGCGTAAGTATTTTTGTGATTCTAAGTGACTTCCCCAAGGTCACCTATATTAAGTGCTGATGTAAAGAACAACCAGAGGAAGCCATTTTCAGTGCACAGAAACAATTTTGATTAGTTCAAGAAAACCCAGGAACTATGTTATGTATTCATCTACTGCCACCTTATCTATTAACTAGTAAGGCTCGCTGCGAAACAAGTTTTTCATTAAATGGAATTCTTAAGGTTTTGGAAATTGTTTTCATTCTGTATAGGAATGAAACTGAGCCTTTGTGAAATTTGTCATGAAATAATTCCTATTATTTCACAAAACATTTCAAAAGAGACAACTTTCTCTGCAGAATAACTAATAGCTTAGTGGTTAGGTTACTCATTTGGTACAAGGCGGTTACATAACAGCTAAATGCCCTAACCATTGGCCTATTGGCTATCCTAGAAAGGATATATAGAGATCATTTTGACCAGAAAGCACTTCCTGGATCTGAGGAATCATTGCAGCAAGAAGTTTCAGTTTCAACAAATCAGAATTTTCTTGGTAAGAAAAAAATAATTGAAAAATTTCCTGCCTGTTAAACATTATCATATATGCAATGAGAGAACACTTCTGTAACAGCCAAGGGAATCTGTGTCAGAACTATCTTTAAGAGTGTAATTCTCCATTTTATTTTATGGGGATATTTTGGATTCTGCTTGGGAGCACATTTACTTTTTTCCTGTTTCTTACTGTGTTGTCTGACTGCACTGCTAGTTTATACTCTGTAGTAACCCACTAATTACTTTCTATATAATTGCATAGTTCTCTGTCTATTGCACAATTATAACTGAAGTATATGGTCATTTGTTGGCTTCTGTGACCTACTTATGCTTTACACTATAGACTACCTTCATCTATACTGAGGATAGAGCTCTGGCCAAAGCCAAACCAAAACCTGACTAATATCGTTAATCTTCATTCTGTGCCGAGCAAAGCAAATCTAAAAGTAACAAAGTTAAAATGTACTATGAAAGTCAAGTACAATGTGTGAGTGTAGTCCATGGTTAAAGTTATTTTGTAGTAGGGTCTGACTCATAAGCCACGACTTCTGCTATGATCAGCCGTATTGACAAACTTGCCTTCAGTAATTTCTCGGGAGGATCAGCTGATTTGTAGCTCTCCGTTTATCAGCACTCAAACATTTTCAAAAATCCAAAACACTAGAGTCTTGTAATCTCAGTGGGGAAGATCAAATTGTGTTCTAGTCACTTCAAGTGGATGTTTTAGTGTTCTTTGGGCTGTTTACAAAGACAATGATTTTTGTTAGTTTTGTTTTCAACAAAAATACTGTCTTATTCCCCTTTTATAAAGCAAAATGCTTGTATACTATAAATACTTTATGGATCAATGTCCTAACAGATAAAGCAAAAGATAGGTAACTAATTGGTGTCTGATATAGACCTACCAAATCACAGTAAGAAACAGGATAGCCGACATTTTGTGCACCAAACTCTAGTGTGTAGGGGAAGAAAAGCTTCATTATTGTGGAGGACTTCAATTTGAGTGACATATGCTGAAGTTCTCATGCTGCCAGTACTAAAATATCCCTGGAATTTCTAAATATTATAGATGACAATTTCCTAACTCAAAAAGTGTTGCTTCCAACATGGGGGGATTTCATAATAGATCTTGTGCTGTCAGATAAAGGAACTGATCACAAAATTAAAAAATTAATGGTACCTTAGGTACAAGTGATCATGTCTCAATCACATTTATAATATGCAAACAGAATAAAGTCTAGACCAGTTTATATTTTTTTATATATACACACATGGTGCTTCAAAAAGGCCAATTTCAAAATTAAAAAATTATGAGCCAGATTAGCTGGGAGAGACAAATTTAATCAGAAAATATGAATCATTGTTGAGAATTTTAAAGAACATTTTCCTAGATATCCCCCAAATGACTATTTCACTATTGAGGAAGAAGACCCTGTTGGTTAAAAAACAGCCTCGTTAAGAGTGAACTGGTGGATGCTATAAAATATATAAAATGGAAGAAAGGGGAAGTTGATATTAATGTTTAAAAATCAGAAGCTAGAAACTGTTAAAAAAGAGGGAAGAAAATGGGAGACAAGGAGAATTCTATAGACAGCAGAGTTGAAGACAATAAGAGGAACAAAATATATCCTAAAAATGGAACTGGTCTATTGCCAGATGGAAATGGTAGAATTATTAATAATAATGTGGAAAAGGTAAAAGTGTTCAATAAATAATTCTGCTGTGTATTTGAAAAAAAAAAAAAGATAGTCATATCTTCCATTCTGCTTGAACCTCAAGGAGATGTTAAATGTCAGCTGCTAAAGTTAAGATATTTTTAAATAATTAGAGCCGAATAATTTGCATCCAATAGGTTTAAGAGAGCTGGCTGAATGGCTTACTGACAGTTAATGTTGATTTTCAATAAGTCTTGGAGCACTGGGGAAGATTCAGAAGACTGGGAGAAAGCTAATGTTTGTCAATTTTTAAAAAGGGTAAATAGGATGACCGGGTAATTATAGGCCTGTCAAATTGACATTGACTCTGGGCAAGATAGAGTGGTAGATACAGGACACACTTAAGAATAAAAGGAGGATAATATAATTAATGCCAATTTATGATAAATACATCATTTCAAACTAACTTGATAGCTATTTTTAAAATGTGGTTACTGCTTTGGTTGATGGAGAGAATAGTGTTGATGTAATATGCTCAGACTTCTGTCTGGTGTTTGACTTGGCACCACATGACACTTTGATTAAAAAACTAGCCTAATATAAAATCAAGTATGCACACATTAAATGGATTAAAGGCTGGCTAACTGATAGCCAAAATGTAACTGTAAATCGAGAATCATCACTGAGTTTTGAGTATATTTCTAGAGGGTTCCCAGAGGGATCAGTTCTTGGCCCAACACTATTTAACATTTTTATCCATGGCCTGGAAGGAAACATAAAATTGTCACTGATTAAGTTTCTATTAAACACACAAAATTGGGGAGTGGTAAATAATGAAGAGAACAGGTCATTGATAAAGAGAAATCTGGGTCATTCGGTAAACTGGGTGAAGGTAAATAATATGTATTTAATATAGCTAAATGGAAATGTATATACCTAGGAACAAAGCATATGGCCATGCTTACACAATGGGGGACTCTATCCTGAGAAGCAGTGCCTCTGGAAAGGAGTTTGGTTTCTTGGTGGTTAATTAACTGAACATGAGCTCCCAGTATGCCGCTGTGGCCAAAAGGACTAATATTAACCTTTGATGCATAAACAAGAGTCTTGCATAATAGTAGAGAGATTATTTTACCTCTGTATTTGGCACTCATGCAACCACTAATGGAAGATGGTATCCAGTTCTGTTGTCCACAGTTCAAAAAGGATATTGTTAATTTGGAAAGGGTTCAGAGAAGAGCCATGAGAATGATTAAAAGATTAGAAAACTTGCCTTATAGTGATAGACTCAGAGAGTTTAATCAATTTAGCCTAATAAAGAGAATGTTAAGGGGTGACTGATTACAGACTATAAGTACCTATATAGGGAACAAATATTTGATAATGGGCTCCTCACTCTAGCAAATAAAAGTATAACATGATCCAAGGGCTGGAAGTTTAAGCTAGACAAACTGAGACTGGAAATACCATGTACATTTTTAACAGTGAGAATAATTAACCATTGGAAAAATTTACCAGAGATTGTGGTGAATTCTACTCACTGGCCATTTTTAAATCAAGAATGGATGTTTTTCTAAAATATATGATCTAGGAATTATTTTGGGGAAGTTCTATGGCCTGTATTGTACACCAGTTGAGACTAGATGATAACAATGGTTCCTTCTGGTCTTAGAATTTATGAATCTACAACAGAAGAACTAAAAAATAGCAAGGAGTCAACATACTCTAGCGCTTAATGCTGCTTCTGAATTTTATACCACAAAAATAAAATTAGAAGGTTATTGTGTTTTGGAAAACAGTAATTTCATTAAAATGAGCTGAAGAGCAGATTGGATTTTTTAAAATGAAACATGTTAATCAAAAATGGCCATTTTTTAAAAATTGGAATTTTTCATGATAAAATTATTTTTTCCAGTTTTTGATTTTTTCTGCAAGATATTTCAATCACTTTATTAAAAATTCAGTTCAGAAATGGCACAAAACAAATGTGAATTAGAAAATGGGTCCATTTCAAACTTTGACAAAAACATTTTTCAAGGATCAGGTGGTTCATCAAAGTAGAACTCTCTGATGCTATCTTCATTATTTCTGGTGCACAGACGAGGTCCCGATAAACCACTTATATTAGGGGGAGGTATTTGTTATTCTTAAAATTGCTATGTTTTCTTCATTTCCATTCAAAACCCTGACAATGCTAAAAGGACAATGTCAATAAAGACAAATGCTTTATTTTATAAAAAAATCTATGCAGTACCAAAGTTTACCATTGGGACTGCTTTCAAAGGTAATGTCCTTGGCCTCAATTCAGAATAGCAATTAGTTATGTGCATAATTTTAAGCATCTGGATACTCCTATTGACTTCAGTAGGATAACTCAGTGATTAAATTATGCACGTTTAACTGCTTTGCTGGATCTGGGGTTTAGTGAGGATTGGCTCCTGTATATGTGACTGATTTGCAATTACATAGGAAATGTGGATTGGACCCATTATTATCAAGATCAGCTTTTTCTGCTATCCACCTTTAAAGCTGGTTTTCAATGCTGCACAACTGCAAGTAATTTTTTCTAAGATATTTCTCTCTTCTGTAAAAGACTCTGTCTATAATACACTGTAGTGGACAGTATATTTGAATGGTAGATAGCCAATATTACATTTTGCAAATAATTGCTAAAGTGAATAGAATCGAGAATAAGACTAATATTAATAATTACAGAGACCTCATTTCCTTGGATATTTTCCCTGCACACTTTTTTTTTGCCACATAATGTGAGTGACTTTGCTTCTCGCCCAGCTGTAAATTAAAATGAAACAATTAAACATGTTTAATTAGCAATCCCAAGGCCTTTTAAAAATGCTGCAGTGTCTTTAACCCTTACTACACTGGCATATTCTAGAGTGGCAGCTAAAAGAAAGCTTAGGATGATGTGTAAAGTATATGTACATGTTTTCAAAATAAACTAATACAAACAGGAAAGCGGGGAATGAGGCAAGAAATAAAATATCAAAATATTTCTAGTTTGCTCTTAATTTTTATCAGATAAATAAGGCTTTCTAATGGTGATTCCTGAGCAGAGGAAAGGCAACCTAAACATATAAACAAGTCATGTGCAGCTGCAACCTACTAAGGGAAATACCTATGTGGAAAAATAGTTGCAGACTTTTAGTATAGTTGACATTTTCATAACTTTGAGTAGGATTAATGTCCTTTTCTCATATCACACACACACACATACACACTGATGTGCTCAGAACCCATCAAACAATAAAAGCATAAGATTCTACATAACTGGTCAAATCTAAAGCTAATCACCATTTGGATTCTCATTGGATCCTTGCATTGTCTTCACCAGATGAAGAAGGATGGCAATAGGTGGTCACTATCATGTTTTTTGAAGTCTTTTAATTAAAAAGGGATTGCTGGGCTTGCCTAACCTACATATTTTCTGGGTAGTTTTGTGATTGTAAAAAGTTGTCTCCCGTACCATTCAGCTGAGAGAGCCATAAAGCTAAGCAAATCTGCCACTTGAGAAGGTTAGGTGACATGTTACTATTGAACAATGAGGAGATACTTAAGCATAGCCATTTCTATATTGGAAATAAGCTATTCAATTTAGAAACATTGTTTTCCATTTCCTCATTATTAAGCTATGATTAACCTGGTTACTTATAGTATTTTTATGTCTCCTGCAACATATGTGAAGCAAGCTATATGAACACCCTCTGTTCCTCCACCCCAAACAAAAAATCCCCCAAGAAAACAAGTTTCTTACATGCATATCAGAGTGGCTTCTGATCCGTTAGGTAAAATGGACACTTGTATTGCTAAAAGGAATTAACTTTCCCATCAAATTGTTAGTAGAACAACATGGGAATTGTTTCATGTCTCTCCTTTATTATGTCATCTTGGAATTTAAATGATATGTTTAATAATTTTTTTTGAAGAAAACTCACATTGGTTTGCATAATTTCCATTGCTTTGCTTTTCCAGTAAAGGGGGGAAGGATAGCTCAGTGGTTTGCACAGTGCCCTGCTAAACCCAGCATTGTGAGTTCAATCCTTGAGGGGGCCACTTAGGGATCTGGGGCAAAATCATTACTTAGCCCTGCTGGTGAAGGCAGGGGGCTGGACTCAATGGCCTTTCAAGGTCCCTTCCAGTTCTAGGAAATGGGATATCTCCATTTATATTTTTAAAAAAATATTTGCATTCCAAAAGCAGATGTGTTTCTAAACTGCATTAAGCGATCACTCTGAGACTTTTTCTGGACAACTATAGGATTTTTAAAAATCTCATATACTAATTTTCCCTCTGAATTCTCATGAATTCTTTACAGCACCTCAAGAGTACATCCTAACAAATAATTGTAGGAAAAACATATTTCATTGCCTCTCATGCATTCCAATTTGGGCTGCAGGCCAGAAAGAAGTGGAAAGAACCCCATTTATGTCCCTGCAAGGATCTCCTGGATCTTGGGTGAAATCCTGGCCCCACTAAAGTCAATGGCAAAGCTCCCACCAACTTAAATGGGTCCAGGATCTTCACACCTTGAGTTTAGGCACAATAGGTTAAGATCCCTGCATGTCTTCTCCTCCCTATCCATAGGTGGAGAGTGAGCAATCTCTGTGCCAGCACAGAAGATGTCAGTAATTTGCTGCTCATACAGGCCAGTGTAATTTTACTGCCAATAATCCCTTTATCCCCCAAGAAAGAGTTGAAGCAGCAAGAAAAGCTGACATAATTCCTTCCCTGTCTAATTCTTAGGGTGGTGAAGCTGTGCCCTATACAAAGGCTTGTGGTAAAAATACAGCCTTGTCCTAAATTATGTAGCTTTGGCTACAAAAGGAGTCATATATCAAGAAGACATGGCAAATTTTTTTGAATATGCAACCAATAATGTCTCTCTTCTGAGCTTAGTTTTGACCTAAGAACATAGGGAAGATAAGTATGTAGCTATAATTTAACTTTCATTGCATGCTAATAATAGCATAGTCATGTATTCAGTTAGTCATTAAGGAATATGATCTGTGTTCTATTCCTGACTCTGCATCAAATTCCCTAAGTAAGTCTTCAATTTACATTTGCCCCATCTGTTTCCTTACCTCGGAGCAGTAATGTGAAAAGCTTTATTCATTAATGTTTGCAACATACTTTAAGGTACCTAGATGGAAGGCATTGTAGAAGTTCTTACTTGGATGGAAGGTACTGCAGAAGTTCAAAGTATTACTATATTTGTCATTTTAAATTGAACAATGAAAAGGAGTGACAGACACAGTTCAACACTCATGACAAATTCATTTTTTTCTTTCCATATAAATAGAAAATAATATAATCAAATGTTTAGTTCCACTGCATTACGTCAAGCTCACTATAATGGCACAATCCAACATCAATACCTAGCAGAAATAAATGTGGATACATTTACATGTGTATTTTCCTTTAAATGGGAAGATCTGTACCTACTGTTCTTTCCAGAGGGTTTCTTGTGTTAGGCAAGTCTAGTGCTTTGCTCAGTAAAGACGTAATTGTGAGCAGCTCCTGTGTCTGAATCTTCATTTACAACCTGATCTTCAGCAACAAGCTGCCCATTCAAGCTTGTAATTTCAATTTTCCACACATTTTTGTGTGTGTTCTATATCTCAGTGAAGTTTCATTTAACCATCCCACAGCCTTAAGTTAACATAGCTTGGATTCAAAAAGTCAAAGATAATGGAAAGGGGAAAACCACAAAAGAAGTGGCCACATTCACTCTTATGTGTCCCAGCTTCACAAGCTCAGTGCATTCTACTGATTCATCATCTAAACTTGATTTAAAGTGACATAGCTGATACCACTTTAGCAGCTGCTGAGTCTCGGCTGGTGTTATTACTGTACATCAAAAGAACACCTCCTGGTGGACAGCAAACTGTCACTGCTGTTGGCTAACATTAAAAGAAAATGTCATGTTACCAAAAACACCATTGGTACCTGGATTTAAATTGTCACAGATTGATTTTAAAAAAATGGAGGGGGAGGGTAAACTGACTTTAAAACATGATTGAGTTTTTATAAGGAAAAACTCATATATTGGAGAAGTTAGCACAGCAGCTGTCACTGGACTGAGATGGAAGGTGACCTTTTGCAGAAGGAAGGTGCCCCTAGGGTTGTCTGGCTGTCACCATATCAAGTCTGTCAACTTAAATATTCCATAATTCAAGTGAATGTGGATGCATGGCACAAAGTCAAAATTCAATTGGGAGTACACAAGTATATATCACCACTCTCTCCAGACATGGGGATCCAGTTTATTCTGCCTAGGGACCTGATACAAGACAATGAACAATGGAGGGCTAGAAAGATGGTAGGTCATAGTCAGAAGTGACTCAGAGGAAAACTAATTTAGTCTTAAAAATGTCTAAGTAGATTGTAATTTAAACCTCTCTCCCATTCCTCAGTGCACATATTACACCTAATTAAACTCCCTGTAGTCAACCTTAGACAATCACTTATCAATGTGTAATTTAAACTCTTAACGTCACATCGCCTCTGAGTCTGAGTAGAATCAGGGCCGCCTGGGGGGGGGGGGCAAGTGGGGCAATTTGCCCCAGGCTCCGGGCCCCACAGGGGCCCCGCGAGCCACTCCGGGTTTTCGGTGGCACTTTGGCGGCGGGTCCTTCACTCACTCTGGGTCTTCGGCGGTGGGTCCTTCAGTGCAGCCGAAGACTCGGAGCAAGTGAAGGACCCACCACTGAAGTTCTGCCAAAGCCTTGGAGCGCCGCCCAGTGAGTACAAGTGCTGCAAGCGGCAGGGGAAAAAGAAAAAATCCGTGATCAGCAGCACTCAGGCTGCTCTACCGCCACCGCTTCATTCTTTGGTGGCGGGTCCTTCCCTCCGAGAGGGACCTGCCGCTGAATTACTGCCGAAGACCCGGCCCTGCCCCAGGCCCCCTGAATCCTCTGGGCAGTCCTGAGTAGAATGGCGTCTTCACTGATGTAACTCATATCAATGGACAAGAAGAGATGAGTGAAGAAGGAAACTAACAGGATGGTATAAATTGTATAATCCAAAGTAAGATACAATCTTAGACCTCCTGATGATTCCCTTATATATTGGGAAGTGGATGTGTATAAGTCTGAGGGAATCTCACTGAATATGAGTCACTCTGAAGTTAGTATAATATGGAATAATTCTCTCCACTAGTGTGAGTTAAGAGTAACTCCAGTAAAATCAATGGAGTTATATGGGAGTAAAATCAGATACATGAAAGAAGGATCAGATCAAAACAGTGTAACTTACTTGACTTTTACACCTCACTCAAACATTTCAAAGGCAGAATTCCCTCATCAGAAGAACTAAACAAAGATTCATATTATTTTATTTTCTCTATATTTGTAAATCAGGGGGTTTTATCTAACAAAATAAAGTGATAGAAGTAGAAGAAATCTGATTTGATCTAAGGGTTTGTTTGAAAATTGAATAAACACCTCTACTGAACATAATCACCAGTACATGAAAAGTAGTGAATGGGGTGTGCGGGTGGGGAGGAGATCTTTTGAAGGTTATGATATTTTAGTTGCATGAAACTATTTAAAAAAGGAAATTTCCTGACTCCTGGCACAATCAGCGGGACTTAAAGAGATGAAGAGAAAAAAAAAAAGACTGAGCCAAAAATGGAATTGCATCAGGGATGAATATGGTCCATGATATGTGGCTGTAAGAGACAATATCTATGGGGGGGGGGGGGGGGGGGGGGGGGGAAATGATCCACTGGGTTGTAGTCATGTGACAACACAGTTTAAAAAGAATAAGTCTTGCAGGTACAAGCAGTGGCAAGTCTTTGAAAATGTAACATTCTATATGGCAGGGTTTAAGCAAAGAGAGTGGGAGAACAGAGTGAGATAAGCAAAATACCTATAGACACGTGTGACGGGGTTCGACTCACCACCGCTGGTGCATCCTGCCAGTCACTCTAGGAATTAGCTCTTAACCACTCCGGAGCACCCTCGACACGTGGTGTCAGGCCCATCATTAGCTTCTGCTGTTCTGGGATCCTCATGGCTTCCTGCTCAGCAGCATTCTCCTCCAGACAATCTCTATTTACTTCAGGACACTGCCCTCTGGAAGTGCCCACTAGTCCCATCTCATCCCCTTCTGGGGGAGTATTGGTAACAGCAGTCCTTCCATACACACCTGCCTTGGTGGCCAACTGCAACCCTGTAGTCTAGCCCCTTATCTCAGGGGCCAGTTGCGGTTTGTCTCGGCTCCTCTTTGCAAAGGCCAGGTGCAGTACAAAGGGGGAACAGAGGGGACCCAGACCCGTCTGCTATTCTGGGCCCCGGCCCGGGGACCCTCTAGCGGCAACCTCCCTCTACCCTTCTTCCTTCCCTTCTCACCTGCTTAGTTCCCTGGGCCACTTCCCCTTTGGCCCCATGCACCTTCATGACCCTTTGCTGCAGGGCCACAGCTGGGCAGGTAATGGGCTGGAGCTCCTATCTGCTCCCCCAAGTCCTGCCCAGCACTCTGTCCAAGGTGCTGCTCCTTTCATCAGGAGCCAGTCCTTCTCCCTTGCTGGACAGGTAGTGACTGCTTCTTTCTAGCTGGGCAGCCTTTATATAGGACCTAGGCTGGTCCTGATTAGCTGCCGCCTCCCCCCCTGCCCTGATTTGCTCTCTCCAGGCCTTCTCGGATTGGCTGCGGGTTGGCACAGCCTCTCTGCCCTGGTTCAGCCCTTTTTCTCAGGGGGTAGGGTGGTGCCCCAGCACAACATGTCATACCTGCTGAGGAGAAGCTGAACCTCAAGAAAAAGCCATTCTAGGGCCTTACCCAAAGCCCAGTGAAATCAATGTAAGTCTTTCTACTGACTACAGTGGACTTAAGCTCAGGTGTCCTAGTGTTGATAAGTCTACAGAATAAAATGCATGGTGCAAGGCAGCACACCAACATTGAAGGTGTAGGACAGGAAAAGGTTAGAGAGCTCAGAGAATTGTGGGCCTGATCCTCAGATAAAAGTGTAAAGTGCAGGCAAACTCCATGTTCATTCAAATAAGTACCTGGGGATTCCACCAGTCCCACTTCATTTTCCATCCAGGTCCCCCAGCCAACCCATGGCTTAGACCTTATTATATACCCCACCTCGTAGGAGGGCTAAGGTGGACTATAAGAAAGGGGGGTTGGCTCCATGCCATACCAATCATAGGAGCCCCGAATCCCCTCCCTCCATTCCTTTAACCAGCACCTCCTTTTTAAGTCATTTACCAGGCCATTTGTCTGGTCACTGGATGCCTTCCCTATGGAGTACCTGCACTGGATATCTGCCACAAGCAGGCGCCATCAATTAGTTTAGCTGCTTTCCCCCTCCCTTTCCCTCAAACTGACTCAGGTTCTCAGACATCACTCAATGGCCTCTTGTCTGGCAGCCAAAAACATATCAGCCCCCAAGTCCGATAGGTGAACCCTCATTCTTCCAAAAAAAACTTGGTTGCCCCTTGCACTATGCCAAGATCATCAAAGACACCAGCAGATGGGTTGCCAACAGCCATGTACCACAGCACCTGCCCCTCTGTGATGGTCCATATCGGTGACCAGCATTCTGGATCCTGAAATTGGAATAACTCATTAAAACTTCCTTCATAACTCAGCATGGTGCCCAGAGCCAAGAATCACTATACCCCCTGCCAACATCATATACTGAGGCTCCATAGTGCAAGCGACATCTGCTTGGGTTCATTGCTAGCTCCTAGTGCAAGCTCCCAAAACTTGTTGAACTGAAAACAAGATAGGGCATCTGCTATACCATTATCTACTCTGGGCATGAGCTTGGAAGAAAAATGTATATTAAGGCTTAAACATTGTAGCACAAATCTGTTCACTAACTTCATAACCCTGTGTGATCTGGATGTCTGGCCATTGATAACACGTACCACTGCCATGTTGTCACACCAGAAACACACCCTTTTACTAGCCAGCTCTGTTCCCCAAATAACCACTGCAACTAAAATGTGGGGGCGGGGGAGAAATCCATGTCATGCACACCCCATTTTGTATCCAGATGGCAGGCACACTACCTGCCTTGGTAAAACATCCCAAAACCTGTACCCCTGAAGCATTTGAATGGACTTTCAAACCTGCTTCCATTAACCATTCCTCCCTCCATAATGACACTCCATTAAATTGACTCAAAAACCTTTCCCACACCTTCAAGTCTTCCTTCATCTCTTTAATAACTCATACGTAATGGTGTGGCCAAGCTATGCCCATTGTTTCCACTTCAAGATGGCAAAGAATGCCTGTCCTGAGGCAACAGCTTTGCAGGCAAAATTCAGGTGCTTCATAATGGACTGAAGATATTGTAGAATGAGTTTTTTGGCTCATACAGCTCTCCTGAGCAATCCCAAGAGCTCCTGAAGCTCATCCTGAAGGAATTGCGATGTGCCCACCCTTGTGTCCAGCCTGATCACCAGATAGGTAAATGTAGTAGAAGAGCTCTCTGTTTTTCCTTCCTCTAGGGGTACCCTCACCTGTTTAGCCAGGGCCTGAAATGTGTTCAACAGGTGAACACACTCTTCTGACTCAGCTCGTCTCACAAACAAAATGTCATCTAAATGTACCACTTGGCATAGTCCAGCTGCCTGCACCACTGCACTGTGCAACATGTACTAAATTTTTCAAATTGTGAATAGGATACCGCACAGTCCATAGGCATAGCCTTGTCAAAATAACATTGTCTCTCAAAAGAAAAACCCAAAAGGTCAAAGTCCAATGGATGCACTGGTAGCAGTCGAAAAGCAGACTTGATATCACACTTAGAAAATTAGTGCCCCCAAGCCACAAGTCCTAACCACACAAACAACTTCATCAGTGGAGGAATAGTGCACAGAACATAGCACTGGGTCTATTCATTGTTAATGGAACCACTTTATGGTTATGAAAGGTGATGAATTAATTGATATTCCTCTGAAGTCTTCTTGGGAAACTGGAGGTAACTGATTAAATGACCCTGCCACCCTACCCTCGTTTAATTCATGTGTAATATTTTTTTGAACAATATGTCCCATCCGAACAATTGACTTCAAATTTTTGACATCACGTGGCCCCCACCCCCCGAAAAGTCCATCTGAAATCCCTCAATAAAACCCTCACACAAATACACCCCATCTGCTTTGTTAGAGTAATCCCATAGAAGAAACCTTAACATCTCTGGCCCAACTGGTAATGGTGCCCATGCCCACTGCACCATCCCCAGCTCACCCCCATCCCCTGCTTGTGTTCTCTATTCCATAACATGCTCCAGTGGAGCCAAACCTGCGGCTTTGCCTGGTGTGTGGAGAAAGGGCGTCCATTGCCAGGGCTTGCAACTTTTAAAGCCTTCTGGCCTTACATTCCCAGGATGAGTCAGTGCCACAAAGCTGACCACCAACCACCTTTCTGCAGCAGTTTCTGACCTCCTTCTCCCCCTTCCTCCCAACCCATAAAGCACGGCTACTTTCCTCTGGCAAGCCTAGACAATGCCCCCCCCCCCCCCCCTCCCCCCCCCCCCCCCCCCGCTTCATGTGCAGTGTGGTCATTGGGCTTTGACTGCAAGGTACTATAGAATAAGTTCTCCAGGAAGCGTGAAGTTGCTATACTTCCTGTACACCGGTTGTTTCCCGGATGATGGATTTCCTGGTGGATAGAAACAAAGAAGCCCAGGACAGTGCCATCACAGGCTGCAGCTGCACAGATTAGTAACTCATTTGTTACCTCATTCTGCACATAGTTCTGTTCATAAAAAAAGGTTTTATCTTGACACCAATGTGCTTGTCAGTAATATAGTACACACAGTAGCATTGGGTCTGTGTTTGCTTGGCCAGTGTAGGGAGGACTTTTGTGCTAAGATAAAATGGGAAAAGGGAAATATTTGTCAAGAGGAGAACAAGCAATGTATTTAACTGGTCATTATTTTTCTACAATATCTGTATTAGTGTTTTATAATGTTTAATGTAGTTCTTTCTCCTGTGCTACTCAACTAATCTTTCTGTTTGATCATGTAGTCAAGTTATAATTCCATGTTTTCAACATCAGTCTGTTGCTATGTAAGTTATTGTGATGTTAAAAATATAGTATTATGCAGTTTCCCTCTGCAAGATTGACTAGGATAAATTTCCACTTATTGTAGTTTAGTTTAATGTTAGGATGACACACAAATTGGGGCAGGGCAAATAATGAAGAGGACAGGTCACTGATTCAGAGCGATCTTGATCGCTTGGTATACTGGCTGCAAGCAAACAATATGCATTTAATATGGCTAAATATAACTGTATATATCTAAGAAAAAAGAACGTACACACCATTCGTGGAAGCAATAACTCTGATAAAGATTTGAGAGTCATGGTGATAATCAGCTAAACATGAGCTCCCACTGTGACACTGTGGCCAAAAAAGCTAATGCAATCCTGGGATGCATAAAGAGAGGACTCTTGAGTAGGAGTAGAGAGGTTATTTTACCTCTGCATTTGGCACTGGTGTGACCACTGCTGGAGTACTGAGTCTTGTTCTGGAGCTCACAATTCAAGAAGCATGTTTATAAATTGGAGAGAGTTCAGAGATGAGCCATGAGAATGATTAAAGGATTAGAAAACATGTCAGGGTGATAGAGTCAATGAGCTCAATATATTTAGCTTAACAAAGAGAAAGGTAAAGGGTGATTTGATAACAGTCTATAAGTATAGTATCTACATGGGGAACAAATATTTAATAATGTGCTCTTCAATCTAGCAGAGAAAGGTATAACATGATCCAATGGCAGCAAGTTGAAGCTAAACAAATTCAGACAGAAGAAAGGTGTAATTTTTTATGATTAGAGTGGTTAATCATTGGAACAATTTACCAAGGGCCGTGACAGATTTTTCATCAATGATAATTTTTAAATGAAGATTGGATGTTTTTCTAAAAGAGATGCTCTAGGAATTATGTTGGGGAAGTTTTATGGAAGATCAGACTGGATGATCATAATGGTCACTTCTTGCCTTAGAATATATGAATGAGTTAAATTGTGAAGAAGAAAGCCATTGTTAAAAATACAAACATGGAACTCACAAAAAGGATGATCATTTATGCTCTATTAGCCAAATCCTTGCTAAATCCTACTAAAATTAAATGAAATTCTGCTATTAACTTCAATGGGATCAGAAACTGGCCTTATTATTGTATTCTGCAGTGCTCAAAATGTGTTAAATGCTCCATAGAACAAATAAAAACTTTACAAGTCTTACTCAACAGTACTTACAATCTAATTTTAGATTCAACACAATAAGAGAGAGTAACAAAGAAGAGTGTATTTTAACTGTGGTAAAGCACCCAAAACTGTTGAAGGGCACTAGAAAAATGTCAAATGTATATGAATAAAATAAATAGGAGTGGAGTGAGTAAAGGAAGATACAGTGTTAACAAACTTGTGGTTCAATGAGCCCTAAAGCTTGGTATTTGAAAATTCCCACAGTATTTGTTTGTATAAAGATTCCCCTTTCTGTGATTTAGTTTAATGTTTAGCAATTTCAAACCACCACCACCCACAAAATGAAAGCTCATTAATCCTGTTGTATGCTACAACTGCTGGTATTTCTAATGTAACATGGGCTGCCCACTGGCAGAGATCTAGGAAGATTAAATGTATAATGACATGTGACTTGATGTGAATATTGTATCATGTCCATTGTACTTAAATAAATTTCCATGGTAAAGAAATAAGCCATTTGATATATGCTGCAGAAGTTGCTGAGAAGTTCTTTCTTCTTACAGTGGAGTGCCCACATGAGGTAAAGTCCTGCAATGTGCTGATGCTCTAATGATAGACACCGTACAGCTTTCCTTGTTCAAATTCAATTTCAGAAACCACAGAATATATTAGGGATGACTTGCAGCAAGACAATGGAGTACTGAAATGCAGATTATCTTGATGTGCTGCATGGTTTTATGTAGTAATGGTGCATTTTTCAACAGTCTTTGTATGGACAGATCATATTTGGCCCATTGATTATTGCTGAGTGTAAATGTTCATGTCTAATTGTTTCCCTATAACTTCAAATTATAGGAAAACATTGATAGGAATGTATGTGAGAGAGCGAATATTAAAATAAAGTCTCAAAGAAGGATTTTGTATGTTTGAATATGATTTTTATTTTAAATAAAGGTGAAATGTCTGCCTTGTTTTCGTTAGCATTTCTAGCTATTGTTATTCTGATTTTCCATTGTGCTCTCCGTTTGCAAAGATGTTCCTCCTCTTAGGCAGGTATCTGTGTTACAATGGCAGTGTTGTCTTGTTTATATATAGGTCCTTTATTCATATTGTTCTCCCTTGCATGGGGACTGGATGGCTCACATAATTCGTAATGACAAAACTTTTTAATTCTAGGCCACATGGTGGCTGAAGATGAAGTGTTACTGTGGCTAATCCCCACCTATTAAATGCCCTTTTTATTTCTTTTCAAAATGAAACAAAAGTTAAATATATTTCTCTTTCTCTCCTTTATTCCCAGGATAGGTCTTGACTAGTATATAAGGTCTATTGTGTCTTAGCTAACACACTCTGTCTATATGGGACTTGTAGACCATGCTATTTAGACAGTGTAGACTTAGGCCATGTCTGCATTACCACTTATGTTGGCAAAACTTATGTCACTCAGAGATGTGAAAAAACACACCCCTGAATGACATACGTTTCACCGGCATAAGCAGTAGTGTTCACAGCTTTATGTCAGTGAGTTTCTCCAGCCAATATAGCTTACCACCGCTTTTTGGGTGTGGTTTAATTATTCCAATGTAGAGCTCTCTCCCATCGGCATAGAGTGACTACACAAGCACTCTTACAGCAATGCAGCTGCCTCGATACTGCTGTAAGCTCTCTAGTGTAGACATAGCATTAGTGTAGCCTTCATTAGGAAAGAAAGGTTACCTCAGGTTAGCTAACATATGCTAACTAACATGCGGTAAAAGCATAGTGAAGACAGCGGAGTTTGTAATTTACACACATGTTGACAAATTGGGGTAAACACTAGGGTGAAGCCTAGAGAGTCTCAGAACAGGCTCAAGATGCCTGAATGGAGACTGTGTGCATGCATGTGTGTATGGGGGAACTGACCCTCTGAGTCTTTGAATTTAAGGAAAAGAGGCAGGAAGGGAGAATGGGTAGATCTGCAGCCTGACGGGTTCAGTCAGACAGGTGAGCAATTAGGGCTCAGTGTGTGGGGAGGGCCTTGGACTCCAGGAACTCGGGGTTGATCTAATTTACATCTAGTTGCCTATGTCCCAAAGAAGATGTTCCAAAGTTCTGGAATAGCTGGAGTTCCCACATGGAATGTGTGTTGTTTTACCATGCACGACAATGCAGGTTAAAATCTGATGGGGATGGCATCTTCTCATACTAGGTGACATTGTTGTCCTCTGTGCACTCAGGAGTAGGGATTGGGATAGAATCGTCTCAACAGTTTATACCAAGAGTAAGAGGATTCTTGGCAAGTAGATCTGTCTGCTGAGGTGATACATTGACAAAAATGGATTTTACTTTGTCAGTACTATTCAGAAGGGAGAGGAAATTATGAAGTCTATATGGTCAGCTCTTCACTAGTGTAAATCAGCACAGTTACACTGACTCAACAGGGCTATTCAGATTTACAGTCCTTGAGGATATGGTCCACCTAGAAATGATATCTGAACTCTGAACTGGATCAGCAGCACTGTCCTTGAGAGCATCTTAACAATTCTGGGTGAGATCCTGGCTACACTGAAGTAAATGGGAGGTTTGCTATTGACTTCATTGGGGCCAGGATTTCATCCTCAGAGAGGACCAAATTCTGGACCCATTGAAGTTGATAGCAAAACTCCAATTAACTTAATTGGGGCCAAGATTCAAACCAGAGAGATTAAAGTATAAACAACTACATGTAGAAGATGTAATAGATACTGTGGACACTACTTGGTATAGGGCTTATGATAGCGCCTATACCAAGTAGCCTCCAGGTAAGACTACAAGGTACAGGAAGTACTAGGTATGCATACCACCAGACTGGCAAAAGTATATATCCTCTCTTTTATATTTCCTTTGGTTTTTCTGTTCTCTGCCCATTTTTCACAGTTCCCTGCTATTTGTTTTTCCCTCTGTTCCATTTTGTGTTCCTTTCACTTCCATTTTTGTTCACTGAATTTTTTTCTGTCCTCCCCTCCTCTTTTTTCACAGTCTCATCTGAGATTAATGCAAACACTGTACCCAGCTAGAATTCAATTCAAACTTTCAATCTCAAAGGGTTCCAAGTCTGGCTACATGAGTTTACCATCCTTATTAAATACACAGTTATCTTCATTTAAAGAAGTAATAGTAGCTTGCTGGTTTTGATTATAAATACAGACATTTCCCTATATACATATTACATGCAGGACCTTATTTTAAAATAACTGTCATTACATGGTAAATTTTTTCACCACACCCAGAAGTTTTGTTCAGAGTATTAAACATAGATCTGGGCCAGCAGAGCTTTGCTGATTTGCCACTGAGTATCTGGCCCAGAATTTTCCAGATCCTTCAGTTCCTAATCAAAACACCATGTAAAGTTGAAATTTTGACTTACAGGCTTTGCTATCCTGAAATATGTGCAAGTTTTATGAATCACTCTAATAAGTGCTAACATTCAGTGATAAATAGAACTGCCAGGCATTGTCATTCTACTGGGAAACTGCAGCAGATATGAATGTGACTCAGAATCTCAACTAAGTGTTAGACCTATTTCTCTCTGGAACTTGGTAATGTTGTTAACAACAAGGACATATTTACATGTGCATTGCTGTTATTCTACACTAATAAATTCCAAATGTTCCCTCAACTAAAAAAAAATATTCTCTTTTCTCTTCAGCTGCTCAGCATGGTTTGGATGAACTTCTGAGAGCATTATCATTGCTGTGAAAACCAAAGGGAGGACATTAAATGTCCATTTTCCCATCATTGTGAAGGCTAACGCAGCACTGCAGTACCAAAGTAGAAACTGATTTTGTTACCGTCGGGTTGTAGGGAAACTTGAAGCACGCCACTATCAAAAAATACATTATTGTTGATCCAGAAGAAAGGAAAGAGAGCTAGGTCTTCATGTAATAGTAAAGAAGTCAATTTCAAGACATGCAAAGGTGGATGTGGTCCCAAAGCCATCACTAGTATGAAAATACTGTAATTGAAGAGGATTTTTATAGTGAAAACATATAGGAATCAGTATCCAATGCCCCATTGTTACCATAATGAAAGCTATTATAAAAACCGACAAAATTTATGACATACTCTAATGGGGTTGGTACCCACCGCTCATGAGCATCTCCCGGTCAAGTGTGTGTGTGTGCCTGCAGTTTCCTCAATTTCCTCTGATCATGGTGCCCCTGTCAGCCACTGAGCTTGTTAGGTGGGTCTTTGGTGACTCAGCCTTCTGGCTGAGTCACACTCTGTCCATGTGTGAAACCAACAAAACAAACCCCTTCCAGGGTATACTGTCAGCCGGACCTATCTCAAAGCCCTCAGTATTGTCTTGCAGCCATCTCTGGGCTCAGTTCTTGAACAGTCCAATAGAACCCATCATGGTACACTCAGTTGGGGTCTGGCTACCCAGCAAAGGTTCCTGTCCTGGAATGAAGCACTATCCCCAAGGCTTCCTCCATGGAGACTCTCTGCCTTCACTTAAGTCCTCAGTGACCCCAGCTCTTCCACTGAGTCAGTCTCAGTTCAGCCCCCTTCAGGAGGGGGAGAGGGGTAACACAGTTCCAGGTATAGACCATGTCTAGCCCTATTTAAACTCCCTTTCTCAGTGGCTTTTGGGAGAACCCAGGCCTGCCCACTATTCTGGGCCCAAACCCAGGGACCCTCTCAGTAGCAGCCACATTCTGCATCCCTTCTGCTACTGTTTCCCTGGGCCACTTCCACATAACCCTTATCTTTATCAAGTCCCAGCAGCCAGCCAGGAGCACCTTCCTTACTCCCCCAGTCCCTGCTAGTAATTGTTCGTCTAGTCACAGTAAGCAGTCAAAAGCACCTTATTTGCTCCTCTAGTCCCTGCTAGTAACTGCTTGCCTTTGCCCTTGCAGCTCTTGTAGCCAGCCAGGAGCACCTTTTGCTTCGCAGGTCCCTGTCATCAGACAGTTACTGCCCATAGAGGGGCCACCCTGATCTTTGGAGTAGACCCCCACCAATTTGTTCCACTATAATAACAGTTCAAGTAGTCACATTCCATGATTGTGCAATTCCTTTTAATATGCCCAGGCTGGCAATACCTGTAGCAGAATAACAGGTCTCCTAGCTCTTTCCTGCTAGTACTTCCCATAGACCGCAGGGCTCCTCAAACCTTTTGCTGTTGCAGGACACCACCTGAGTCTAGAACCCTTGGGGCTTTTCCTTCCTACCCTGTTCCCTGCTAGCACTGAGCTGTCCATGGTGCTGCAGTTCCCTTTGGCCAGTGAGGCGCTCCCATCTTCACTCCTCTGGCTCAGGCAAGGCACTACAGCACCCTGGACAGCTCAATGCTAGCATTGAACAAGTCAGGGAGGAAGGGCTCCAAGCTGGCTGCTGGACCAGAACATAAAAGAGCCCTGAGGTAACGGGAAAGCATTAGGGAAGACTGGGGCGGTGAGGAAGTGGCCCATGGAACTGAACACAGTTAAAGGAACAAAGTGGTGTGTGGTTGCTATTCTTGGGGTACCTGGACTAGGACCCGGAGAAGTGGGCGGGCCCAGGTCCCCTCCTTGTCCATAGGCCACTGGGGAAGTGGCCTACTCTTGGACAGAGATAAAGCCCAGGAAGGGAAACGGAATTGTTAAGAGGCTGAGCTGGGTCCCGCATAGACCAAAAGGGGCAAAACCATTGCCTCCAGGGAGGAAGCCATGGGGGTTCAGTCCAATACCAGGGCAAGGATGGTTTAAAAACTTCCAGACACACCCAGCCAGAATGGGTGCTTGTGAGAAGTGGGTGCAATACCATAACACACATATTTAAGCATTTTTTCCCAATTTATAAAAATGCACTTATTGTGACCTGTAGGCACATGAAAAACAATTGAAAAATACACATTGGGAAATATTTTGTCCCCATGTAAGTCAATGGGAGTTGTGCTATTATTTCAGTGAGGCTAGGATTTCAACCCTACTGTACACTTATTCCTCAAATGCTACAATGTTAACCAAAATATTAGTGCTAATTAATTATCATCATCATCTGATTCATTTCTGGTATTGCCCACAAAATGCCAGATGGTTTCCAAAACACAGAGTCTACCCTGAACTGTAGTCTAATAAAGAACTTTGCAACCAATAAAATTATTACAAAATCCATACTCTCATAAAAACATCAAGTTTAGGATTTTTTTGGTAAAACTTTACTTTTCACATATAGAGTTGATCCCTGTAATTAAATCATACTGGTATATAGAAGCAAATGCTACATTTGCTGTATCTGATTTCATGGGCTATGCAAATATTTACATAACATATAAGACATATAAAACAAATTAATGCTTCAGTAATGTGGTTAGGTTTGTTGTTGTCTTTGGTGTGGCTGTATTTTCCCTTCTTCACCTAATCAGTAAGGGTGAATTCATGGTGTAAAGCTACAAAATCAGATTCTCAGTCTAATTTTCACCAGGAATGGGAGCGTAATCGGTCTGCAGCTGGCTAGTTGTGAGTTCTCCCAGTGGAAGAGAATTCTCAGCTGGTGTAAAACCAGTGGAGCCAATTGCTATATCTGTCTCCTTCCCATCCAAATGCAGAATACTGATAAGAGGAAGGGTGTGATGAAGGCAGATAAAGGGTTTGATCTCTCCTCTCCTGTGGCGATTTTAAGTTTGTGTATGGTCCCTCAGTGTAATAATTTGCCATAGCTGAGGACAGGGCAGGCTGAGAGTCAAGAAGCCATATGTGGCTCCCTCACATTGTTCTTCCCACCCAAGCATATCTTGTAGAAGAGAGTCATGCCCACAGTCTTCAGCAGGAGAATGGGTGGCTAGGAGGAACACCAACCTAACGACAGTTTGTAGAGGTCTGAGCCGCTGTTGCCTGGTACAGAGGGGGTCCAGGGCCCTATCCAAGTTCCTGTCTGTCCTCTATAGGTGTTTTAATGCTGAGATCAGCATCAGAATTTCCTGGTCCTTATGCACTGAGCGTAAAGAGGGCCAGAACAAGGTCTGTACCCCACTGCAGTGCCATTTAAACCCTATTTTGAAGACTAAAAGAAGACTTCAATGATGCTTAAGTCTTATCCTGGCCTTCTTCGTGGGGCTTACTTTCACCTCCAGTGTACAAGGACCAAGAATGGATAATTTAAATGCCTTTTAAATCCTTAAAATAGGGCTTGAGTGGCACTGAAGTCTCTCTCTCTCTCTCTCAGAAAGGATGTACCCCTATGTGTTTTGCTGTCCCTTAAGCACTCTCCCTGTGCTAGGCACAACCTACCTCTAAATTTCCTCCTCACCGTATTTTTTTGTATTTGTAGCACTGTACAAAGTAACAACCATATTTAAAATGTTTCATTTATGAGCTAAGTGATGTAAAGAAATATCTCAAATGCCTTAGAAGTCTAGAATGACAAATGAAGAATTCAGAAAGAACTTTTGCTCCTGATGTATATACTGTCATTGGCTCAGGAAGGTAAGCGGACAGGGAAATTTGCTTACTCTACAGATTACTGATGGAGCTCAACAGAGGCAGACATGCCAAACAGCCAAGCCCAAAAAGAGACTTCAAAATATGTAAAACATTGTTCCCTAACTTCTGATCCATAACAAGAGTCACCAAAACTCAAAAGTAATGTAAACTATGAAATACATACAAATAGGAGGAATTGGGATGACACACTATTGAACCACACTAGTCTACTATGAAATATAGTAACTAAATGAATGAATATCCTGTTCAGATTTATATCAAGCTATTGTTTTAAAAATCAAACTTTGAATAAGCTTGTCCTCATCACTGTTGGAACTGTCGTTATTTTCATTACAAACCTGCAAGCAATACTTCTCCCAGAAGTCTCTATAGGAAAGATCATTGCCTGGGTACTGCAAGAGGAGCTAGGGTCTGGTGGATTGGCAGGAAGACAACTAAGGCCTATAAGTAGATAAAGGGATAATAGGGTGTTACTTTAAGCAATTAAAATATAGAATGGGTTCAGAATTATTTTTAATTATTTTATCTTTCTTTCTTTATGTAGGTTGCTTGCTTTGCCTTGAAGTTTTGAGATATTCACTGAACTAGTTTATCTTTTTATAAATTTATTAGAAAATTAAACAAGTTATAGAAGAAATATGAATTAAGCCAAATAAGTTACCAGCTAATTTAACTTATAGTTTGCCTAATCTAATTTAAAATGATAAAATACAATAGTCAAATCAAGGTTATGATTAAATGTAATCAATACACTAATGTTTTAATTTATTTGGCATGCTAATTACTACAGTTAAGTAACTAAATAAAATTATCAGAGGGGTAGCCGTGTTAGTCTGAATCTGTAAAAAGCGACAGAGGGTACTGTGGCACCTTTAAGACTAACAGAAGTATTGGGAGCATAAGCTTTCGTGGGTAAGAACCTCTCTTCTTCAGATGCAAGTAATGGAAATTTCCAGAGGCAGGTATAAATCAGTATGGAGATAACGAGGTTAGTTCAATCAGGGAGGGTGAGGTGCTCTGCTAGCAGTTGAGATGTGAACACCAAGGGAGGAGAAACTGCTTCTGTAGTTGGATAGCCATTCACAGTGTTTGTTTAATCCTGATCTGATGGTGTCAAATTTGCAAATGAACTGGAGCTCAGCAGTTTCTCTTTGGAGTCTGGTCCTGAAGTTTTTTTGCTATAAGATGGCTACCTTTACATCTGCTATTGTGTGGCCAGGGAGGTTGAAGTGTTCTCCTACAGGTTTTTGTATATTGCCATTCCTGATATCTGACTTGTGTCCATTTATCCTCTTGCTTAGTGACTGTCCAGTTTGGCCAATGTACATAGCAAAGGGGCATTGCTGGCACATGATGGCATATATAACATTGGTGGACATGCAGGTGAATGAGCCAGTGATGTTGTATCTGATCTGGTTAGGTCCTGTGATGGTGTTGCTGGTGTAGATATGTGGGCAGAGTTAGCATCGAGGTTTGTTGCATGGGTTGGTTCCTGAGTTAGAGTTGTTATGGTGCGGTGAGTGGTTGCTGGTGAGAATATGCTTAAGGTTGGCGGGTTGTCTGTGGGCGAGGACTGACCTGCATGCTAGCTAATATCACATTCTTAGGCATCTATTTGTCCCCATTCATTGTATAGGAAACCTACTTTGGTGAAGAGTTAGTCACACACACACACACACACACACACACACACACACACACACACACACACACAAATGGGTGTTAGAGCAATTCACATGTTCTCAAATTGCTCTACAAAAGCATTTTTGTACCTTCTTTTCAAAGTCTTTAACTCACATGACTGGTCTTAGTTAGGAACTGATATTTACTGGTATGTTTATCAATGACAGGGTGAACTGGAAGCTTTTTGCATGAGGGGAGGTCTATCTCAATCTCTTAGTTGTAAACTTCAAGCTCGTCTTAGCTGATGTTCAGAGTTTTATACCTCTCAATCTCTGGATGGCTGGTCCAGGAAGAGAACAGGGTATAGCTTCAGGTGTCATTGTAGATGTAAAAGAGCCCCCTCTCCTTCCTTCCTCATGGTTAGGATCTTTTGTGGGGAACAATGTCTCCTTTTTCACCTTAAGGGACACCCCAATATCTTCAAAGGCCAATCAGGTGTTGAAACCTGGTAACTGTAATTTGACCTGGCATCTTGACCTTGAAATCATATTGAAGATTTCAGGTTACTGTATACGTGTCTTGCAACAATCTGTTGATAACCACAAACAGATGTCTCTTGAAAACAGGACACAAGAAGGCCCAATACATACATTTCCTAATTGTTTAAATATAATTAATAGCTCATCATCATTTGCACATTCCCACACATTCTCATGATAGTGAGTTCTGACACTGGGACATTAACCTAAGAGATAGACACAGATTATAAGACAAGTGAGTGACCTTCCCCTGAAAACCTTTTGCCACAAGCCAGAAAGCTGCTTTGGATATCTTCTAGCAATGCTGTTTCATTAAATAGTTGGCCACCTAAAGGTTCTCAGGCCTAAATCCAAATATGGCCTATGTTTCTTAACATAGATCATCAACATTTGGAGCCATGTGGTGGGTAGGAGGAGACTTACTCAAACATGAAAATCATTTAAAGGATTACTATCTCAAAAGTTTAATAATAGGATATGAATTTATGAACACAGAAATTTCCATAATTGTTCTGACCTGTATTCCATCCATTCCAGCATCTTGTGTTTGGGAGTGATACAAATGCACTTTGGATCATGTTCTCTAATAGTGGCCCGTACCAGATATTTCAGAAGAATGTGCATACATCTATGTAATGGACAATTATAGAAGAACCTACCCGCAGGGAAACATATTTCCTAAAACAAGGCTGTTAATTTTCAGGTTGTTTCCTATAAAACGAACATGTATATAAAGACCTGGTAGCAGATTGCGATGTTTCTGGAAAACATTGCAAGACTGGGACACCTTAGTGTTAAACTGTTGCCATGCTGAAAATTGATCACTGCTTCCTGGCCCAGACAAGAAAAGAAAGTGCAGTGGCATAAGAAATGAAATTTTATAGTGAAGAAAAAGATCTGATTATTTCTTTTTAACTTGAAAAAGTCATCCAGTGTGAGGTTAGAGTTAAGATTCAGATCAATATTTGTTTTATCTTAAGCTGTATCACCCATCCCCATTACTAACCCCTGCTAACAATGTGTCCTGTTCCATTGGTACAAAGGGGACTTACTGAGGAGTTTCCCAGCACAAGGGACTCTTTGGCTGGCTAAAGCCAGTATTGGGTTTCTTCAGTGAGAGGCAGGGATGGAATCAAAACACAATGCACCCTGGAAATTCCAGTATGATGGAACAGTTGCTAGAAGACTATTTCAGACAAATTAGGTTAAAGCAGCCCCTTGAACCCTTCCCAACTCAGCTGCAATGAGTGTAGATCCTGCAAAGGATATCTGTTTCAAAGATTGTGGGTTGTTTCATTTTGCTTTAGGATTTTTTATTTATTTATTTTTGCTGTTGCAATTATAAATTACAATGTAGTTATTTAGCTTATGTAGAGAGGGAACATAGATATTACAAAGAGATTGCAAAATAAAAATCAGAATATGCTACCGGATGTAATCTATAGTACATAGAAAAAAAAGTCATACAAGATACAGAAAAGAACAATACAGTGTAGCAAGAAGTAAGAAAATACTAGAGCCTCATCTGGTGAAAAACAGTATAGCTCCATTGACTTCAATGGGACTATGCTCTGATTTACATCATCTCAGAATCTATCTAAGTAATGTTTATTATTTTTAGAACACAGAAGATTTGGTTTTCTCGGGACTCTCTTTTTGGAATAGTCATGAGGCTCATGAAAGAAGTTAAAGCTGAAGTAGAATTACGTATCTGAAAAAAAATGTAACTGATATAATCACACATAAAAATGTCAAGGAAAACAAATAAATCACAATAGCAGAATCATTCCTAAGGGAAAAGAAACTCCAGTGACATAGATTTCACTAATATTTATAAATACTATATTAGAGATGCAAGTTACCACATGGCCTTCAATTGGTTTGATTTTTCTGTAGTTGGTTTAACTCAATATTTCAAGGTCTTGCTTCTTTGCTACGTTGCCTTTTGCTTCTTAGTTATGCCTTTATTTTGAAGTATTATGATAAGATGCACTAGTTTGAGCTTCAGTGAAAACAGAGAACACATATTGGTTCATATTGAATCTCACTACATCCCAGGTCAAACTGATATTTGGTCCATTTCTCCTCTCGTCCCCCTTCTCCCCCCACCCCCCCCCCCCAAAAAAACCCTAACCTTCAGATAAATGCAGTTAGAAAGATGAGCTATTGCTACAAAAGAGGTGCAGGTATAAAGGATTCCTATGGCTGAACCTTGTGTGCTGCTGTTACATTTGGGTTGTTAGGAGTGGGCCAGATGCACAGGACTGATCATTTGGTACCTAGAACAACTTGGGGAAGGGAGGGGAAAAGACTGAACTGAAAAAGTGCCTGAGCCACCTTTGCAGCTTCCTGATCTTTGTGTTGCCAAGCATTAGACTAGGAACGAGGGGCAATTTAGAGTGGATTTTGAATTGCTCTAAAGAGCATACAGGCTACAATGGCCCTTAAGGAGCTTTTCCAGCAGTCAAAGATTGACAATACACAAGGCTGCTCTTGGCCAGGCTTCTACACTGTTGTAGAGCTAACTACAATAGAAGTTTGCCTGAGTAAGACTAGATAAAGATTGAAGTATATGGGGTGATGGGGTTGTTTTATGATAGTGTACTGCTTGTAACTAACAATTTAACATCTTACACTTAACCACTTTTGTGATAAGCTAAGTGTAAATAACCCCTGTAATTCAGAACCATTTAATCACCTTCTGTATATACATAGAATCTGACACTTTTTTGAAAGTCATTTGCTTAAACTGCCTCTAATGTTTTGTAAAAGCTCCTTTACTAAATGTGGACGGAATATTCAGAATCAATGACAAGAGATTGCTCAATCTTAACAAATTTGTGATAAACTTTACTGGATGAGATATTATAATGCATTTTAAAAGGTTGAAAACTACCAAAACCTCTTTGAGTATTGCACTGTTTGCTCATATCTGATATAATTCATAGTGTTTTCTATCTCACAGACTATTCTATGAACATTTAACATTACACTTAATTGTATTCTGTGTTGAAGAGTCAATACATTAATATTTATTTCTCTTAATGTGGTCTCTGATTTTGTATTTTGAAGTACTCATCCATATAGCACTGGTTAAAAAACAAAAATAAAAAAGATTGCTGTTTCTAGAAGCTTACAAACCAAATGTAATAGACAATAGTGACATCACATAATACACTACTAGAAGATGCTCAGATACTTTGTTGATGAGTGTGGTATAGGAACCAATATAGAATAGAATACAGACTAAAGATGATGCCAAGAAATGATTAACAAGATGCTAGGGAGGGACTGGAGAATGCAGACCAAGCAAATGGTTAACACATGAATGCTAGTTCGCAGCATGATAGAGTCAAGAAGTGTATTTACATTTGAATAAAGAAAAGATTGAATCCTTGCAGACCTGTTCCACACTTTGGAAGTAGCATGCAAAAAAAAAAGTATGATGCCAGTTATGGGGAAAGTGGTCAAATGGGGGAAGGACTGCAGAAAGGATCTTTCTGTCAGGATGGAGGGAATTTAAGGGTGATTTGATAAGAGAAAATGTTGGATCAGAATGCAGGACAGAGTTGTATGGGACCTTTAAAGCAAGGAGAAGAATCTTGATCTTTGTGCATTGGAGAAAGGGGAGCCAGTAAAGAGGTTCACAGGGGTGACATGGTGAAATCAATAAGCAAGGGATACGAATTTAGCAGCTATGTTTTGTATGCAAGGGAGATGATGTAGGAGTCAGAGAGAAGGAAGTCCCAATAATCAAAACAGGAAATAATGAGGATGTAGATGAGGGGTTTTGCTGTGTGGAGAAAAAGAAGATGTCACATCTCATAAATATTATGAAGGACATGGCAGCAGGATTTGGACGTGGCATAGGTAGGTGAGGGAGAAAAAGGAATCTACTCAAGATGAACTCGAGGTTACAGGTATGAGTCATAGGGAGTGTGGTGATGATTTCAGCAGTGATTGAGAATGGGAGGCATGAGATAGTCATAGAGGAAGGACTAGGAGTTCAGTGATATCCACACTGGTCAAGTCCAAGCTGATAGTGAGACATTCAGAATATGTTAGAGATGAAGTTAAAATGTGTGATTAAGCACAGGGTCAGGAGAGGAGAGGAAGTTTGTGAATCATCATCACAGAGGTGGTAGGAGTGGCTGGCTGGTTGGAAAAAAATAGTTCCAGTTCACAAAAAAAAATTGAAGTTTCAGAATCTGTTTTTGTTCCACATCAGAATGAGATGGAGACTTTTTGAAAACAGCACAGCTTCCAATCAGGGACTTGAACCTAATACATATTAGAGAATGGACCAGAGAATATCCCCAATCACTGAAGTGTTCTGGGGTGGCTTGGACTTGCTATTTGACCAGAAATTACATAGTGGTCCTGAGAAACTTGCCAATAAAAGTTTAATCAAAACTAATAAGTTTATGTGAAAAGTTTCCATTTCAATGAATCAGCAACGATAAAAGGTTTAGAAAACCTGACCTATGAGAAGAGGTTAAAAAACTGGACATGTTTTGTCCTGAGAAAAAAAGAATGAGGGGGGACCTGATAAGTCTTCAAATATGTTAAAGGCTGTTATAAAGAGGAAAGTGATCAATTGTTCTCCATGTCCACTGAAGGTAAGAAATAATGGGCTTAATCTACAGCAAGGGACATTGAGGTTAGATATCAGGGAAAACTTTCTAACCTGGAATAGGCTTCCAAGGGAGATTGTGGAATTGCCAGCATTGAAGGTTTTTAAGAACACTTTGGATAAACACCTGACAGGGATGGTCTAGCATTTTTTTGGTCCTGCCTCAGCACAGGGGGCTGGGCTTGATAACTTCCTGAGGTCCCTTCCAGACTTACATTTTTATGATTATATAAATGTCCATAGAAAAAACATTTTGTTGAAAAAATCTTGATCAGCTGTAGATGAAAGTTGAAATCTATGAATAGATGAGATCATGCAAAGGAGACAAAGTGTGGGGAACAAGGTCAGATCATGGAGGGATGGCCATGGAAAGTGGGAAGGAGATGCTGAAGAAGTGACCAGAGAGATAGCAGGAGAATATTAGGAGGGCAATACAAACCAAGATGTTGAGAAGTGGATAAGATAAAAAACAGCTCCAAAATCGAGAAAGACAACAGTTTCTGAAGCCCTGATATTTGGCCATAAGGGAACTCATTTAGAATAGTTTCAGTGCAGTGGGGAATTTGGAAGCAGATATGATGGGGATAACTATGGAATTGGAGGAGAGGAAATTTGTAACAGGCACCACATTTCTACACATAGAAATTCTGTCCAAATATTTCACTGACCTCCTTATTGTGGAAAGTTAGATATTTGACGTAACCTGCCAAGAACCCATTTTTTCTTTTGGCTTTAGTTTGTTTGTTTGTTTGTTGTTGTTTTGGGGGGGAGGGAACAATCTGTGAACAAATATCTCATATGCACCTACAATATTTTACTGCATCCTATGCAGACACACTGTGAGACAGTGTGGGGAGAAATATCTAACATATATAACACCAATATTAAAATGATTGTGAAATGACAACCAGTTTTATATAACTGAAGATAATAATGTTTGAATATATCTCCTGTTTTTGTTCCTTTCCCTCAGTTTTCATTCCTTATACTCTTCTAAAGTATTTACTCTATATTATTTTATACACATATATTTTACATACATATAGTTTCAGTCTACCTCCAACTTTCCCATCTCTTTTCAGCTATAGATCATTTTCCCATGAGTCTATTTGTCTTGAACATTTTTATTATGTATTTCTGTTTCTCTTTCACTCTTCTGTCTTTGTTCCTTTCAGGATGTTTACTTCTACTCTGTTAATTTTATTTCTTTATCTCTTTTCTTCTTTCTGCACTGGTAAATTTCTCCCTGAGCTCTTTCTCCCTATCTCTAATTCTTCCAGGCACTCTTCTTCCCTTCCCCCTCTGCCCTCCTGGAATGCTCCCTTTCAATTCTTTCCTCTGCCCACCTCTACTCTCTCTCTTCTTTCTGCCTCTGACACCCAGATTTCCCCTTCTCTCTTCCAAATCTGTACCCCAAAATTGCCACAGGTCCTCTCCTCCATATTTAGCCAACAATCCCAATCCAAGCTGCTTTTTAAATTTACCACAGTTTACCTCCCTCCAGATTTAACTCCCAAAATTTGTCCCAGATTTTACTTTCTAGATTTGACACCTGGGATAATCACATCCCCCCTTTTCATTTTAGAATTTAATCTACCCCACAGTCACCACAGCCAGCTCTAGCCTTGCAGGGATTTTCCTTGCAAGCCTGGCTATTGTCCACCAGAATTGTGCTACTTTTGTTCTCCCTGGAAAGAGAGAGAGAGAGAGACGCATGATGGGATGAGGAGGTGATGTGTATATATCAGTGTATACATCAGTGTTTCCTAGTAGTTCACAGATAGAAGAGCATTAATTGTTCAAACTCCTGCCACTGCTGAGGCTGAGATGATATACAGCATGATTCCAGAGATAAGATCATTCCAGAAACAGCAGCTTCCTTGCTGGAATCTGAGGAACCCCCCCACCACATACACACACCCCTCAAACTGTATGTACAAAGTTCTGCACTTTCACCAGTTACATTTCCATGCAAAAAATCAGATGAAAGAGCTATACAAGTGCTAAGTATTATTTCAATTATTAGTGATCCTAAGAACAGAGTCATTTTTCAGGGCAGAACTGTGAAATAGTTGGCATATAAAAGGAAAGTTAGCCTAGATTTGAAGTTTTACTTTAACTAAGTCAATTTCACACCTGCTCCCTTTGTCAGTCCATATGTTTGTCATCAATGAAAAATCCTCTCCACACGAGCATTTGCAGTGGGAATGATTATGACACATTTCATTATCTTCAGTAAATTGGATGGTTCAGTCCTTGAACTGTGGAATACCCCACACGGGTCTTGTCTGCATTGCAGACTTCACTCAGTTATAGCATAATTGAGTTGAACTCATCATACAGAACATGCACTTCCAACTCCATTGTGAGGTGAAGCTTTTCAGCAGAGGTACAAAGAGTGTGTAGGATTTTTTTTCCCTGCAAATGCAAAGGTCATAGACATTTGCAGATAATTTTAAATCACTGAAATGAAGCAATTTCAATAAGTAATCATTGGCAGCCCGCTATAAGGCTCTCTGAAGTTGTTCAGCAATTTTTAAAGCTGCACCTTGATTTCAAATCAAGTATGTGTTCTTCATACCCTGGGTCAACTTCTAGTATACTGAAAGCTGGTTATTGCCTTATTTCTTCCTATTCAGGAGTGTGAATTACACCCTAAAGCACTTTTAGCACATTATGCAAATTAGGCCAGTTAAAGCACATGTAGGGAGCCATATGAAACAATTCAGTTGGTCCTTCCAGCTGTATGGCCCAACATTCAGTATGCAATGTATTCCTTTCCACACTGAAAACTCTTATGCCATTTGAGGGGTTGCAGTCCCATTTTGGGGTGGGAAAACATGTTGAGAACTGGTGTGTGAAGGGAAGTTAGCAGAATCACCAAAGAGCTCTGCCATGATATATGAAACCACAATTCTCCTTAAACAAGAGGAATTTATTAAAGAAAACAACTACTAATACAGACCTAAACAGTCTTGCACACATCTTGATTTGCTGCTTTGTCTTCTTTGTTTACTAGGGACAGTACTTCGCCTGGAACTGCATACACTACCCAGGGAAATCTAGTGGATGAATAATATAGTGCAAGTAAATATATATAATCAGCATGAAATAATTTTCATGTTCCACACCATGTGGAAGTGGAACATGGACTGTAGATAATGCACTAGAATTGCATTGGCCCAAGGGACTCAGGCAAATTTTTGCAAATACAAATGCTGATGCAAAAGGAGCATGTGTGATTCATTAGAAATCACTACTTCTTCATCTTAATAAAACAGTCTTATCTTCCTAATGGCTTGTGAACTAGTTTTCCTGTCCTAGGCTTAAGAAATATCACTGAGGAAAGGCTCAGCAGTGAAGGGTACAATCAGTTACAAGAAACTAGTTAATTATTTTTAGTAGTAAAAATAATTATGTTAGGACTCAAAAGCCCCAGTGTGCTGGGTGTGATACAAACAAGGAAGAGAGACAATCCATGTGTTGAAATTTTGTGGAAATGGGCCATACAGGATTTTAATTAATGAAATATTAACCAAAGCAACTGAAAATCATAATTCAGCTTTGGGCTAAGCTGAGAGAGAGAAGTGATTTTGTTTTAATGAAGAACCCTTCAGCATTTGAAGGGCAGCTTGTTTATTACAGGCTTGGCAGTATTATGAAAAATGTGAATTAGTTTTCAGGAAATAGAGTTATGTTCTTCAGTAACTAAAACAAAGAATGATGCCTCATGTATAACCATGTCATCTTGCCGAAAATCAGGATTTGGATTTGTAAGGCAATGGTGACAGCAGCACTATCATTACCCTTATCATGGAAACCTGGAAAACAGATTACCAGAGAAACCACAGGAAACAAGCAAAAGCCATGTTGGCTTGTTTGAGAGATCAGTATAGACAGAAAAGTGGGTTTTGTTTTTGAGTTTCATTAACATTTGTTCCAAAAAGAGCAAGGGAAGGTGAGACTTTTTAGGTTTTTTTTTCAGTACATGACACTTACATACTTGCTCACGTACAGTTTTTCTGGTTAAATCAGACTCTTGGCACTAAGCAGACTGGTGCTAGACTCCATGTACATGTTCAATAGTAAGGCCTATCCTATGCTATCTTTATGACCTCATCAGCTAGTATTCTGTGTACCCTGTACCTCTTTCTAGCTATTGACAAGAAATCTGAACACAGATGCTTCTGATCTCATATTGTACAGCAGATTATTTCAGTACTGAACTCCTTGAGTGCAGTGTCAGATCATGCCCTTACTATTGGCAATATTGACATTTCTACTGCACATCTCATTGGCTGCCTTGTTTACTTTTCCATGACAAGGGAAAAAATATTTCTCCTCTAGTCCAACCCTCCCCAACTTTTCTATAAATGTACATTATTTTCATTATGGCTGTTGTTTTTTTTTAAACCATGGTTACGGGTTTCAAACTTCAGAATAATCATATATAATTGAGAACCCTTCTGCCAGTTAGAATTGGCAGCAACAAGGGCCAGGTTCAGTATCTAGGGATTCCTTTTCAACAATACAACACAAAACTGTCTCGAGCCCGCATCCTGTGACCTGGGATAATTACACACCACCCTCTGGGTGCCTCTAAGAGGCAATACTTCCTCTCTTGCAAGCACAGACTCTGAGTGTAGCAAAAAAACTTAATAAAAGGAGGGAAATAACTTGGCATTAATTTGGAAAAAAAACACCATAAACAGTGTTCATAAACATAAACCATGAGCAAAAGACCCACCCCCAAGCAGTGTCCTTTTCCCCTCAGGTTCCAGCAACCCAAAAGACCCTTTAACATGCCTGTCCTTTCTCTGCCCCCCACTCACAGTTGCTGTCCTTTGGTCAATGCAGACCCAGAGTTCAGAGGTGCATCTGCTGAGTTCACCTCCTACCCTGGGTGGAGGGAGGGAGAAAGGAGGCACCTTACTCGCTCCACTGCTCAGGCACTCACTCACCACCCCTCGCCACCTGCTACCCTGCTGGCCGCTCACTGCACCTCTCCACCCATCACCCTAGTGGCCGTTTGCTGCACCCTTCTGCCAGCTGCCCCCTTGCTTGCACCTCTCTGCTCACTCCAATTCTCTCCACCAGCTGCCTTGCCCTTAACACTGCTCTCAGTGATTTCAGCTGTTAGTGGGGGAGCCTCACTGCTAGTGCACACTGAGCAGCCTCTTGCATCCAAGACACTGTCCCAAACCAGGTCTAATACTTAGACCTAGGTATCAGTGATTTCAGCTCTGCAGCATGTAACAAGACTCTTAATTGAGTCTAAATTAGCTCTTTTATTACATAGTGGAGACAGGAAGGGCCAAATGGTGTCTAAAATCCTTAAGCAGGGCCCACACCACCAGGAAAACATATCTGTCCCCATCCTCTCTCCACTTACTGGGCTTGGAACCCAAGTCCCCTGCCTAGTGAGTGCCATTCAGTTGAGGGTGAGTCCCTCCATATGCCAAGTTCAGTTCTGCTGAATTCGATTAACACCGCAAGGATAACAACCCTTTATTACTCCTGCACAATAACAAGGAGACTGGGGATCCAACACCAGCCAAAAGTGATAATTTGGGCAAGCAATCCCATCCTGTTGAGCAACTAGGCAGGTTGCGTGTGCCCATGCAAACAAGATCAGCTCCTGAAGTCCTCTTCCATAGCTCATCATTAGATGTCAGCAGAGAACTCATTCAGACTCTGCTTACATAATTAAAACTATACATACAGCGAATAGACAAAATACACAGCTATCAGGCACTACAAAAAAGAGAAGGCCCTTATGTCAATTACGATGATATTATGTGAAAGGACAGAGGGACACCTCATGCTAGATTAATCAAGACATATAGGTGCTATGAGTAAACTTAACCCCTGTGAAGAAAGCTAGCAAAAGTCCTACTCATCACTTACCTAAATTGCCCTTCAGTCTTATTTTCAAGTACATAAATTAAACTTAAGTGGTGCATAAGCCTTGTACTGGGCCTTTGCACATGGGTGAATTTCATCTTACATGCATGAAATTCTATATGACCAAAGTTTTCACACACTTAACTGTCAGCTCAGAATTTCCTCAGGCATCTGTTCTTATTTCTCAACTGATGTAATTTCTGATATCCCGTAACAATTGATCTCTCCAATATGAAATCTATACCACCTGCTGAAGGTTGGTGTTTGGCCATTTCCAGATCTATTTTCCAGCCATATTTCTTTTATAAGTATATTTAACCTTTGCAAGTGTAGCAGGGTGGCTTGCCCCTTTACAGCTAGAGGCCTGGAGCCAGCCAACCTTGATTACTAAGGAGACACAACAGAGCAGGAATCACCTGATTTCCCTATAAGGGGGTCAGGAAGCTGTGGAGAGACAATTCACAAAAGAAATATAGGGGCTGATGGATGGGAGCAAGTAGGTGCCAGCAGAGACACCTGGGACTTGGGGAGTGAGACAACAGGCAGGGAATGCCTGGGAGAACTAATGGACTTGAAAACTTTATTTGGAATCTTCGTTAATTTAATAAAGCAGAACCCAAACAGGGGTGGTAATGGACAAAAGAGTTTGTGAATGATTCCCTATAGGGGGAAAGTGAGGGGAGGGGCTGCTTGCAGAACCTTCCTGATGCTCTCAGAGGGCGTCTGGCCTCAGTTGGTGCCTCATTGATAATTAGTTAATATTATCAAGTAATTCTGATCATTATCAATTCCTTTACTGATCATTGTAATAACATTAATCATGATAGATTTACTTAGCAATAATGTGAATGTCTTAAGAGCTTCTATAGGATTTCCAGTGTAAATTCAGCATTAATGATTGTGGCTTTGATTCCAAGTGTTATCCTTCCTTGCAAATTATGTTCTATGGGTGACAGACAAAAGAGCTATGGCATCAGTGGAGAAAATACATTTCATTGCTTCCTCGGGAAGATGACATTTCTAGAACAATGTTTCTTAAATGGTGAAGCTGGCTTCTTTTATTATGACACTGACCTTTTCCAGGGAGGAAACAAGTAAAGAAAAACAAAGATGAAAAGGAAAGTCTCCCTTTTTGCTTGGGACTTAGCTAAACCAGATCCAGATGTGTTAAATACAGAAAATATATAGTACTATGCAACCTTCTCATGTGGTGAAATTTAGCCCTGTGCAGAGAGCTAGCACAAGACCTGTGCACCAATTGAGGAACTGAACCTTACACAAGCATTGTATGGGCCCTTTGCATTGTGGTGAATTTCATCCATAGTGAATTGTAAATTGGGATATCATAGTGCACTGGAAGCAATTCGGAGCATTTTCGCTACAGTTTCTATTCAGCTACACTGAAATCAGATTCTGTTGTAGATGATTCTTTACTTAACAAGTCTAAAGGGAAAGTGATCCAGTGTGTGAGAGAGATGTGGGGGAGGTGTCATATCCTCATGTTTTAAAAAAAATCCATAATTGAACATTTTTTCTAAAACAAGCCCTGTCAGTTTAGAGATTGGAGGAAATTTTTTTAAATGCATTTTGCTTTTCACTGTTTACGCTTATTTAGGGCATTTATCTAAATTTGACAAAGGAAAACAATTAAGACAGTTACATTTTCAGGTTATTTGGTGCTACAATTACTGTGAAAAATGTTTATTTCAAATAGCTCCAACATATTTTTTTCTAAATTGTAGCAATATTTCTAGCTGTCTTACAATTGGTAATGGGGTTGTTTATATAAAATCTGCTTTTAGAGGCAAATACATTAGTGTCCCTTTAAACCTGTAATGAAATATTTTGGCTGGACCATACCACTGATTTCAATGGGACTACTCTCAGTTTATGCAATCTGTTCAACAGTAAAAGTGTCTGCAGGATCAAGCTCTAAATGGACCAGCATAGTGCATTCTGGGACCAAAGATCAGGGAAAGATTATTAGAGGGGTGGGTTTTAAAATCCTGTGTTCAGTAGCACTTTTCACTTAGGTGGGTTAGTAATGTAGCTGTAACAGTATTGAGAGTGAAACTTTTGAAAGAAAACTCCAAGGGTCAACTACTCACCTGTTCTAAATCAGTATAGTTCCATTGACTTTAATGGAGCTATGCTGGTTTGCTACAGCTGAGGATCTGAATCAGAAGTTTTTAATGGTAAAAAGCTTTGGGGAGATGAGGAGTTTCAATTTTAATTAAATGTTATAAGTCTGTCTGTATGCTAGTCATGAAACACTTGCTATGATAAAATGCTACCTATATATTTTACACCAAATGAGAGTCTGGCTCAATGACATAAGTAATGGAAGTATTTTTCCTTGGCCAGGACAGAATTATTTCTTTGAATACAAATAGTATTCAAATTATGCTACATCTTATGAGCCATCTGAAGCTTTTGTGTGTGTGTTTGTGTGCTTGGCAAACAGACAATCAGAGGCACTGATCATCCCTTATAATTTTGCCCCTTTCTAGCAAAGATGTGATCTTCAATCACAACTCTGGTTTAAAACTTGAAGGAGATCAATACTGTTTTTATTTTGCTGTTTGATAACCTGCTGAAAATGCAGTTCATGTTTCCTATAATGCATTTATTTCAGTGACCATTTGTCATTTTTCAATACTTTAGATGATATGGAAACATCAAGAGATAGTAAGCAAGGCAAATATAACTATGTGTGTCCCTCAATGTGTCACCTGCCATACAGAAGACATTCTCAAGAGGGCTTGCTGAATGTGCTAACCAGCTTCCCAGGCATCAGGGAGGATGCCTATTGCATTGCAGAGGAAGCAATGAAGGATATATATTACTGTTTGCTGGACAACCATCCACTGCAGGCATATAGTATATTTTTATATCACTAACTGACACACCTCTCTTTTCTCTTTCTTCCCTGCTTCCCAATTGCTAAATAAAATATATAAGGACAAATTTTCAAAGGAATCTTCTGAATTGATCAATTTTGCGCACACAAAAAATCCAGTAGGCAATTGCTGTGTATTATGTCAGTTTGAGTGGGATATTTTGCACACAACTGATACAGGTGCAGATGTTTAAGGCATTATTTAGAAGGGGTTTTTATAAATTACTCCACAAATTATCTCTCTTTTCTAGAATGCTCAGCCATTTCTTAGGGCTAAATTCTGTCAAATTTTGTAGTGATCTCAGGGAGTGAAATTTACTTCCTTGTAGAGGCACAAGGCTGATTCACTGCTTAATACCTAGTTTGAGGGCTTAAGGAGGATTTATGTGAGCTGGTCAACAAAATGAGTTTAAATTATTTTCTGTGTCATACTGCCACTATGTTTAGCTTTTGATATGGCACAGCATATACCATGGCCAAAATACAGGTATTTGGTGTACTTTTTGCCACAGTATATAGAGACTTCGTATAATATAATTGACTTAAAAAATGTAAACTCAAAGAAGTGGTGAATAAGGTTCCATGGGAAGAAAAATCTAAGGGATAAAGTAGTTCAGGAGAGCAGGCAGTTTCTCAAGAGGAAATAGTAAATATACACCTGCAAACTATTCCAATGTGAAGGAAAGATAGGAAGAATAGTAAGAGACCAATATGGCTCCATCAGGAACTCTCTAATGACCTGCAAATTAAAAAAAAAAAGAAAAAAAAGAAGGAATCTTATAAAAAGTAGAAACATGGACAAATTGCTAAGGATGACTGCAAAAGATTAGCACAAGTATGCAGGAACAAAATTAGAAAGGCTAAGGCACATAATGAATTACATCTAACTAGGAACATAAAAGTCAATAAGAAGAGGTCCTTTAAATACATTAGAAGCAAGAATAAGAAGAAGGATGGTGCAGTTCTTTACTCAGTTGGAAGGAGAACTAATAACTGATGACATCAAGAAGGCTGAGGGCTTTAATGCCTATTTTGCTTCATTCTTCACTAAAAAGGTTAATGGTGACCAGATATCAATTAATTACTAACAACATGGGGAAAGGAAGAGAAGCTAAAATAGGGAAAGAACAGGTTAAAGACTATTTAGATGAGTTAGATGTATTCAGATCAGCAGAGCCTGATTGAATTCATCTTAAAAAGCTAACTGAAGCAATCTCAGAAACATTAGCAATTCTGTTTGAGAATTCATGGAGGATAGGTGAGGTCCCAGAGGACTGGAAAAAAGAAAACATAGTACCTATCTTTAGAAAGGGGAATGAAGAGGATGCAGGGAATTATGGACCAGTCAGACTAACTTCCATAAGTGAAAAGAAAATGGAACAAATTATTAAAGAATCAAGCACCTGGAGCATTATATGGTTATAAGGAATATCCAACATGGATTAGGCAAGAACAAGTCAAGCCAAACCAATCTAATTTCCATTTTTCACAGGGTTACCAGCCTAGTGAGCAGGAGAGAACAGTAGACATGATATATCTTGATTTTAACTAGCCTTTTGACACAGTCCCACATGACATTCTCATAAGCAAACCAGGGAAATACTGTCTAGATAAAATTACTATAAAGTGGGTGCACAACTGGTTGAAAGACCATACTCAAAGAGTAATTATCAATGGTTCACTGTCAAACTGGTTCCCCCCCCCCCCTATGCAGGGCAGCCCTGGATCCAGTACTATGCAGTATTTTCATATGCTTATAAAATGTGTAGAAGACAACAGCTGGGAGGGGATGCCCTTGACAAATCAGATAATGCATCTGAAATCAACAAGAACAAATTCAATAAAAAAAAATTCAAAGTACAACATTTAGGAAGGAAAAATAAAATGCACAACTACAAAATGGGGAATAAATGGCTATGTAGTAGTACTGCTGAAAGATATCCCGGGGTTATAGTGGAAGGGATCTGGGGGTATAGTGGATTAAAAATTGTGTATAAGACAGCAATTTGATGCAGTTGTAAAAAAAAGAATAATAGCATTCTGTTGTGTATTAACAGGAGTATCATATGAAAGACATGGGAGGTAACTGATCCTCTCTACATAGCATTGATGATGCCTTAGCTGGAGTACTGTGTCCATTTTTGGATGCCATACTGTAGGAAAGACGGGGATAAATTTGAAAGAACCCAGAGGGGAGCTATGAAAATTATAAAATGTTTAGAAAAACCGACCTATGAGGAAAGGTTAAAAAAACTGGACATGTTTAGTCTTGAGAAAAGGAGACTGAGGAGGGACCTGATAATAGTCTTCAAGTATATATTAAGAGCACAGTGATCAATTGTTCTCCATGTCCATGAAAAGGAAGACAAATAGCATTTAGAACTGATCCAAAGATGAGAACAAGTTTTTTTTCCCAGAAAATGCTGACATTTCTAAGTTGTTTTCATTTTAAAATGTTTGAAATAGACCCATTTTGGTTTTATTTTTAATGCAATGATTTTCATTTTTTTAACTTATTGAATGCATTAATGGAAAATATGTAAATAGTTATAGATTTTTTTTCATTTACTGTAAAAAATTGAGACATGAACCTTTTTCTGTAGTCCTTTGCATGTTTTTTTTAATTCACAGAGAAAGGCACAACATTTCTCTCTCTCTCTCTCTCTCTCTCTCTCTCTCTCTCACACACACACACACACACACACACACACACACAAAATAAACAATGTCATCCATTTTTGATGAAAATGTATTTTTTGTAAAAGCCATTTTTTCAACTGATGTTTATTATATCTCTGTGTGTGCATGCATGCGCATATTTGTATATATAGTGTCTTGCAGTAGCAGACCATAGTTAAGGTTGTGTTGTATTTTTGTTTGTTTGTTTTACAGGGTCTGTATCTTGGTATTTCAGCTTTTTTTCAGAACCTTTTTTTGTAAAGATACCATTGGAAATTTGATATGTGTCTGGAATGATCTTCAGTGTGTATTTAATATTTGTATTTTGTTGGCTTTTTTAGGACATTTGGGGAAGCTGGAACACAAAAAAAGCTGGATTCCCCCCCCCCCGCACACACAGTTCACATTCACTGCCCCATGCTGCTATCTGAGCAATAACATGACATCAGAGATAACCTCTACTCATCACTCCCTCCCTCCTTCCAGTTCATTTTCATGCTTGGCAAGAGTCAATGTTGTCCTGGTTGTCATGGGAACAGCTTCCTTTTTGATAACTGACTTACCTCAGTTTACCATAACATTATTACAAACAAGGGTCCCAGGAGGCGCTGCAATGCAAGCATGCTGGGGTTGAATAAGCTCCTGCTGTGCTCCTTTGGGTTTATAGTGTGGTAAATTCTAATGGTTCTTTCCAAAGGGCAACTGTTAGTTACTTCCTCCAAAAGTGTTATATGAAAATAAGAAACAAAATGCCAGCTCATTTTCATGTATATGTATAGGTTTACTATATATTGGGGGCTCTGGCTTTCTGAATATGTATATTTTTTTAAAAAAAAGATGGAAATTATATATGAAAGTCCATACTCATTTTTTTCTTACACAATTAAAAACAAATTAATTTGAAAGTTACAGTAACAGTTATTTACTATTTATACTGTAAATACTGATGTTAGAAGGTTTGTAGTACATGAGAGCGTGTACTGTTGAGGAAGGATGGTCTCATGGTAGGGCAGTTGAATGCCACCCTGGAGACTGGGATTCTTTCTCTGCCTCTGTCACTGAGTTACTGTGTGATGCTGGGCAAGTCACTTAAACCAAAATTTTCACAGATAGTCACTTTTTGCATGTAATTAAAGGATGTGCCATAATTAAGGCTACAGTTTTGGCATGGAGATTTTTAGTAAAAGCCACAGACAGGTCACAGGCAATTAACAACAATTCACGGAAGCCATGACCTGTCCCTGACTTTTACTAAAAATGTCCATGACAAAATGGGGAGGGAGGAGGGTCGAGCACCCTGCCCTGCTGTGGCTGGGAGGAACCCTAGCCTGTGGCAGCTTGGACCTGGGGAGCTCTGGGAAATCCCTTCCTCAGAGGCTGGGGAGCTGTGGGGGATCCGCCCACTGCCAGCAGCAGCTGGGGAGCTCTGGAAGATTCCCTTCCCCTGCCCGCGGTAGCTGGGGAGCTGCCAGGGATCTCCCGCTGCTCACAGGGACTGGGGAGTTTTGAGGGATTCCCCCACCAGCAGCAGCAGCTGAGGAGCTGCCAGGGGTTGCCCGCCGCCTCTGGGAGCTGGGGAACTCCAGGGGACCCCCCCCCCCCAGCCACCGCGGAGGCCGGGGAGCTGCAGAGGATTCCCCCACCACTCCAGGTGGCAGTGATACCTTGCAGCTCCCACCCTCTGCAGGCTGAAGTCACGGAGGTCTGCAGAAGTCACTGATTCCATGACTTCCCTGACCTCCATGACCAAATCGTAGTCTTAACCATAATGCATATACATAAGGGTGGGGTCTGAACTAAGGTTACACAGGCAATATTTATTCAGATATTTACTAACTTGAGAGTACTTTACAACATTTTAATCCTTAACTTTCTATGTCCTAATGTATTGTAGTTTAGTGTATTGATGAGAGCCACTTTAACTAATTTTAAACAAAGCTCTTATTTTTTGTAAATATATATTTTGGAAAATGTTGGTCTACTCTAATTGTAGTGTTGTAAAGAGTGCTGGTTAAACAATGAATGATTCATATTATAGAGTACATCTAGGGAAAATTAATGAAATTGCATTCAGATAACTGTCTTTGCAGCAGTTTCCAATGAGGGAAAATATTGGAAACTAATTTGGGACAGAGCAGGAGGCTTCCTGAAATATTATCAATAAAAACAGTGGGGACGTTTAAAAATATACAGTTCAAACATGTTAAGGAAAACAATGCATGTAATTTAGGTAAGAGGGCTGTTCTGTTTAAAAAAATAATCTCATTTCCTTTTTTCAGGCACAAATAACTAGTAGGACAATTAAAGCAATTTAGAAGTCTAATGACTGTACCTGATATGTCGGAGCATTCAAGTGGTAAAATATGTGAATGACATCAATTACACCTTCTAAATTGCAAGCGCACAAAGAAACACTGGTCTTAAAATCAAACCCAGGAAGTTCGTTTAGGGCAGTGTTTTCCAAACTTGGGACGCCACTTGTGTAGGGAAAGTCCCTGTTGGGCTGGGACGGTTTGTTTACCTGCCACGTCCGCAGGTCTGGCGGATCGCGGCTCCCACTGGCCGCAGTTCGCCGCTCCAGGCCAATGGGAGCTGCTGGAAGCGGCAGCCAGTACGTTCCTCGGCCCACGCCACTTCCCACAGCGTCCATTGGCCTGGAGCAGCGAACTGCAGCCAGTGGGAGCCACGATCGGCCGGACCTGCGGACGCGGCAGGTAAACAAACCAGCCCGGCCCACCAGGGGCTTTCCCTACACAAGCAGCATCCCAAGTCTGGGAAACACTGGTTTAGGGGAATATCTACTTAATCCAGTGATGAACCGGCTTGGTATACTGTGATTCAAATTCATTTGTGAAAGAGAGAGCTGTCTGGTTGTGGGCCATAGATAACTCATTCTATATTAAGCAACAGAGGGTCCTGTGGCACCTTTAAAACTAACAGAGAAGTATTGGGAGCATAAGCTTTCGTGGGTAAGAACCTCACTTCTTCAGATTCAGACTAACACGACTACCCCTCTCATTCTGTATTGTAACTCATTCTGTTTGTGATATCCCAGATGAAGAAATATGAATTCTATGAGGTGGATGATGTTGTGAGGGGTAAGAGGTAGGAAGGAGCAGCCAATCAATATAAAAGAAGGCAATAAAATTCACAATGACTGAAAAAAATGACAGATATATTTCTTAGGAAATTAAACAGAAATAAATAAAACAAGATAAATAAATAAAGGGGAAGAAACGGAATATAATGTAGCATCAGTACTGAGGCATTAAGAACACTGAGCAAAAAAAGGATGGTGGATGAAATTATAATCCTCTGTCATAGTACCCAACGGAAGAAAACAAAATCACGAGCTTTATTAATAGAACTAAAGTGTTGAACATAAGTCAGAGAAATTATATAGAAATGCAGGAGGTACAATGCAATTCAGCTAAGAAGGAACCTGTGATACAGTATTCCAGTTACCCAAAAAGTAGAGAGAATATGAATCTTTAGAAATTCAAAGTGACGTGTACCCTTAACAAAAAAAGATAGCTGCTAGAACAAGGACCACTCAATTCAGCTAACAATAAGGGTATATTACATTTATATAATACCTTTCATCCTGAAGATTTACACGAAGTGAGGATCTGGCTCATAGTACCGAAAGCTGACTAAGTTTTAAACAGCATAAATCAGAGGACAAGAAAATTCCAAATTCAGCACTCCACAATACTTTTAGTTTGATAAAACAAGGAGTGGTCTGAGTGGAAGGATCAGTTCATCAGATTCCAAAACACTATTTTTAGGAAATACTAGTGAAACCAAGCTTTCAACTCCTTCACATTTCTTGGTCCACACATTAGGGTGAAGTTGACACAGTCGTAGGCTTTAGGGAACTACAAAGGCTGGCTTTATGGGTAGCAGACTAATTTTAAACATATCTTATTTGCAATATGTTGCGTTTTGAAAATGATTTCATTCAGATGAAGATATAAGTCACCACTTCAGCAATGTACTTATGCATATACTTAACCTTTAGCGAACAAGTATTAGGTTAGGCACATATTTAAATTCCTTGTTTTCAGGCCATAACTAATTTATTTTGTAATTGGTCCAGTCCAGTTTTGATAGTCTCAATGACTTCCATGGAGCCAGGATTTCACCCTTTAAATATATTATTACATTTCCCAGATGCAACTGGGCCTGCAACTTAAAGGCCCAGTCCTGTGAGGTGCTGAGAATGCTCGTCTTACATATTTCAGTGCAAGTGGAGGGAGCACAGGCTCTCACAGCATTGAAAACTTAAGTATTGTATAAACAACTTTTTTTAAGTTGCATATGGTGAAGCAAATATTAAACTTCAGTATTTTCTGACTTTATTAATGATATTACAGTAGTGTCTAGAGGCCCCAATTGAAATCAGGGGACCATAGTGCTAGGCACTCTATAAACACATAATGAGTGACAGTCCCAGCTGTGAATAAGTTGCAATCTATATAGACAAGGGAGGAAAGGGAGATTTATTATTCCTATTTCACACATGGGGAACTGAGACAGAGAGAGATTAGCTGATTCGTCCAGCGTCACACAGGGAGTTTGTGTTAGAGCCAGGATCTGAACACAGGTCTTGTGGATTCCAATTCAGTGCAGTAGCTGCAAGACTATCTTCCCTCTCTAGATATTCAAGGAAACACAGTGAATGTTTTATGTTATGAGGTATAATTTTGTTTGACTGTAAGGAAGAGTATGCTGACATACTGATGGGGGGTGAGATGCCCCTACTGCACTACCTTTACAAGTATTGTAATACCCCATTTGTGCACCAAGCATAGAAGATAGCTTTTATTTAATTCTAATGTTCAGTGACCTCCATACAATTCCTATCAGAGACTTTTTTTTTTTAAATAAACACAAACTTAATCTAAAGCTAATTTATTTTTATGGAATTCTGCTAGCAGTTGTTAGTGTGGCTTCTTTGAGCCTAAAAAAAAGAATACAGAATCCATTCAGACTTAAATAAAAAAAAAGAAGGAAATTAGGCTTGGCTTGTCACAGTCTTCTAAAGTAATTCCACTTAGTGGAAAGTAGAGTTGTACATTTTTCAGTCACACAAAAAAACACTTTGAAAGTAAATCTTCATAATTAAGCATCTTCTATTTAATTCATATATAAAACAAATTGTGTCACTGCTTTGGCACTTTCCAATTGCTTCCTGCTGTTACACAGGAACCCTATTCAAATGGATAACCAAAGGCAATACTGAGGTCAAGGAAACACATTCTGCAAGTCTTCTTGAGTGCCATTAACCTCCATACCCCAACTGAGGTTTTCATTTATATTTTTAATTTATTCCACTTTACAAAAAAGAACAAAACCCGCAGAACCAGGAATATATATATATATATATAATTTAGTGAATCAACACAGACGTTTTTATTCCTTGCAACATTCTCTTTGGATTGTAGATTCGTTCCTTTGGGACTAAATTGGCTGAAATATTTTTCATTCATACAATCACAAATCTCATCCCCAAAATATATTCATTTAGATCTGTTTAAAACAATTAGTTTTTTTGTTTGTTTGTTTGTTTTTAAAATAATAATACTGTTACTTCTTGGATTTGGGTCATATGAGCTAAATTAATGAGGAACTATTGCCTTCCCAACTGGTCACTAGTTTTTTTGGTTCAGAAAAATAAATTAGCCTATGACTTAAAATATAGACTAGCCATAGAATGACTGAAGCTGCAGCACCTTTGGGAGGGGAAAAATAATTTGAAAAGGAATGAGGAAAATTCTGCATGCTAGACAGGACTTTGTAGAGTAAATTAATAATCCTAGTTTTGAAAATGGTGCCTTCTGTTGAGCAATATAGCTTCAGCCTGTGGCTACCATCATTCTGACTCTCAATCACAGGCCAATAGTCTTCCAACCTGAAGCCTTAGCTTCAGTCAATATAGGCCAGATTGTTCTTGACCCTGGCATGAGTGCATGAAAGGTGATAGAGCACAGCACAAGAAGAATCCTCACATTTGACCTATATAAGCAAGAGCCAGGGACAGTAAGTCTCCAGCTTGAAGAATACAAGGACTGCTCATTTCATGAACCCCTGGGGGAGCAAATTGCTCCCAAAATAATGGGTGGGAAAGTGGTGGGACACAGCACTTCAGAGAAAGCAGACACAATTTATCTATACCAGACCATAGGGAAAGGTTGCTACATATTGCCCATTAGTCAGAGCTATGCCTTAGTGTCACAATCTTTCATAACACATCATTTTCAAGTACTATGTGAAGTATGCTGTTATATGGTTTTGTAATTAATTGACAGTGACACTACTGGTCAAATTCATACAATAATTAGAGACAAATGTTTAAAAAATATGCTATAATTAAAATGATAAATTTGTTCTTTTCTTTTTCCCCCCTCTAAAAAAGAGGAAAACTATCAGTTCGTCCCCTCTGGCTATCTCGGCCTTTGTCTCTCTTTTAACAACTCTTGGACAAAGTTAATTGTGGATTTTAAGAAAGGTACCAATTACTTTTAAATACAACATTGCTTTAGGCTTCCTGTTGTACCCCAAAAAGAGATATAAATTAAAAAAAAATACAATTGTACTTACTGTTTATTGCACTTTCCATTAAATGGTCTCATAGCATATACCAATCATTAATTAAACAAAGTTCTCAAAGCTCCTATGGGTAGTTATATACACATTTATAAATTATATAATTTAAAACACAGAGAGATTGAGTGACGTACCCAAAGGCACACACTTCCATTTTCTAGAACGGGTAGATTTTTTTTTCTTCACCAAAAGCTTCAGTGAAAATACCAAAAATTTCAGTTCCATGAAAAATTGCAAAATCCAACCTTTTTTTTTTTTGGTGTTCAGCAACCATAAATCAAATTAAAAAAAAAACAAAACAAAAAAAAAACCCTGCTAAAAACTAAAAATGTTTAATTTTTCACCCAAATGTTTTTGGTTCTCCAATGAAAATACAGATGCTTCCTGTGACATTGCACCCCATAATGCTTTATGGAAATATGCTTATGAAAGTATATATGACATAACTGGAATATGTTTTATGCTACATATGCCATGTAACATATCTCTGTAAAGGTTATGATCTACTGAATATATTCATCCTATTTGTATGCCTGTGTCATTTTTATATTCGAAGTTATAGATATTGGCTGTGTACTTTTCTGAGTTTAAGTAGCCTTAGTAAAGCATTTGGTCAGCTTCTTGAGAAAGGAATGTGCAAATTATGTGCCCAATCAAGAAACACTTAACTGACAATGGATCTTGGAAGACTCCAATCCACATAAGAAGTCTTCCTGGAGACTTTCAAGATAGTATGTGAATAATGGCTGCTAACTGTAAAAACTGAGTCATGCATGGACATGTGACTTGCCCATGTGACTCCAAAATTCCATCTTGGAACTGAATTCTGAATAGGAGAGAGGAGAGGGTCTCCACCCACAAGAGAAAGTCTATTTAAGCTGCTGCAAGACCCCTCCATTTTGCCTTCAGCTGGTTCAAAAGATAGCCTTTCCACCCCCAAAGGAGACCTGAAAGAAACTGGAACAAAGGACAGAAACCATAGGGGTGTGAGTGATTGCTGGACCCAGACTAGAAGGAGGCTAGTCTGCAAAAGAAATGTATTGAAACATATGAGGGTGAGGTTTTATCTGTAATCACTCTCTTAGACATAGGCTTGTGTGTTTTATTTTATTTTGCTTGGTAATTCATAGAATCATAGAATATCGGGGTTGGAAGGGACCTCAGGAGGTCATTTGGTCCAACCCTCTGCTCAAAGCAGGACCAATCCCCAGACAGATATTTTTGCCCTAGATCCCTAAATGGCCCCCTCAAGGATTGAATTTACAATCCTAGATTTAGCAGGCCAATGCTCAACCACTGAGCTAAATTCATTTTGTTCTGTCTGTTATTATTTGGAACCACTGAAATCCTACTTTTGGTATTTAATAACATCACTTTTTACTTATTAATTAACACAGAGCATGTATTAATACCTGGGGGAGAGGGGGCAAACAGCTGTGCATATCTCTCTATCAATGTTATAGAGGGTGAACAATTTATGAGTTTACCCTGTATAAGCTTTATACAGGGTGAAACGGATTTATTTGGGGTTTGGACCCCATTGGGAGTTGGTCATCTGAGTATTGGAGACAGGAACACTTCTTAAGCTGTTTTCAGTTAAGTCTGCAGCTTGTGGGACATTGTTCAAACTTGGGTCTGTGTTTGTAGCCAGCAAGTGTATCTAGCACAACCAGGCAGGGCTCTGGAGTCCCAAGCTGGCATGGAAATCAGGGGCAGAAGTAGTCTTGGCACATCAGTTGGCAGCCCCAAGAGGATTTAACGCGTCACACTTCCTATGATAGTTTTCATCTAGGGTACATCAGCACATCTGCTGGGAGTTATAATTCTTAGCATGGGTAAACATACACATGCTAACTCTGTGTTAGTGCATGAAAATAGCATGGCTGCAGTGGCTCAGGATCGCCATCCAAGTACAATTCTGCCGGATCCTCTGGGTACATAATTGTGACTAGCCTGAGTCACTGCCCATGCCATCTGCTATTTTTGTCATTCCTTTCAACTGCTGTGTAGAAATACCCTTAGTTGAAAACCCAATTTTCCATTAAAAAAAGTTTTGACAGAAGTTTTTCAACCAGTCCTTGTTGTTTCACATGGATAAGTACCAACTGCTTGGTGTTTACAAGAAGCACCTTTCTTGGTTATCAAGGGAATATCTTGGGAACTTTCTGTTTGAACATCATGATAATTTCAGATCCTCCTGCCATCACTCAAGAATAGGCTTGCCATGTGCCTGTGAAATCTCAATTACATGAACATTAAGTAGCTATGGAAAGTGTTTTCTAAGCCTTCATAACTGTAGGTGAACTTCTATATTTCTTTTACAATTGTTTTAGGACATAGCTGCCTTTCTAGCCTTCACACCTGATACTCCACTGACATTCTTCAGGTTTTTGTAAGTTATATCACAGACAGTAAAGTAGTTCATCACAAAATTTTGCAGCCACAAAGTGGACTTCAGACTTTCAGTTAGATGGCATCTCTCTCAAACTTGCTGGTGGTCCTCCAATGTAATTGACACTGTCTGTTTAGCACTGCATCACAATAGCCATTCTTTTGCCATCTAACTTATGCAACATTTTATGACAGGGAACATGCCTGGAATAAAAATAGATCAACATATCCCAAGACTGACAAAGGACATCATAGCCTGAAATATGCATGTTGCTGTTTTCCCCTATAATCTCGGCCAAATGGGTGAGACATTTGCTCTTGTCACACTGGTTATGGTGCAATTTCATTCCATATAAACTGGTATTAGTAAAACAAAGAGCCTCACGGGATTTCCAAAAGTTTGCTAGAAGACATTTTTTCATAGGCTTGGATAGTTCATGGAGGTAGCCTGCATGTTTTTTTGTAGTATTGCAGCATCCAGATAAATAAGAAATGGAGCAATTCTGGTTATGATGTGGTGCCACCCTTATAGTTTGGAGTTAGTAGAGCCTATAATTATGTGTTTTGTTGTATCCAGTTTGATATCCAGAATACTGCATTGGGTTCAATAGTTCCAGACAAAGGAACAAAATTCAGCAGAAGAAAAACAGTGTTCAAAGGCAGCTAACCACAGGCTGTAGTTCTCAGCTCCTCAAGATCTTATCATAACTATAGAAGGGTGGTGATTTTGTGTGCCTAGTTCCTGTCTTTCTTTCTTAGGTGTTGACACAATATGAACATTAGAGGGGTAGCCGTGTTAGTCTGAATCTGTAAAAAGCAACAGAGGGTCCTGTGGCACCTTTAAGACTAACAGAAGTATTGGAGCATAAGCTTTCGTGGGTGAATGCCCACTTCATGAGACGCATTGTTTCCAGATCAGTGACAAAGTACTCCAGGCACAACCTGGGGGATTCCCAACTCAGAAGGTCAAATTGTCAAATTGCTTTAGCATGATATAAATTACAGCAGCTATTGATGGTTTTCCTCAGTCTGCTTTTCTTATCCAGGCTGGCAGGGATCTGGAAGTCAGAAGGTCAAACTATCATATTGCTTTGGTGGGATGCAATTTCCAATAGCTATTGATGATTTTCCAAGATCCTTACTTTGAGTCTCCATGTACAAAAGTAATCTGTCAGATTCTGAAGGTCATCAAGAAAGAGCTTAAGATTTCAAATTTTCTAGACTATATTTTAAGGCTTATCTCTTGTGTGTAAATGAACTTTTACATCAGTGCAACTACTAAGCCTTGTAAAATGCTTTCTTCAGTGTCTCCTCAAGGTATCAGTGATCTTAAAAGTAAGATTACTTTAAGAAATGGTTAGGTTGAACTATTCCACATCCTTGTTAAAGCCTTGTTGCGATAATGGATTTCTTTTGTCCTCATTAGAGTTTGTTTCCCAGTTTCCTTTCCCATTTTTCAAATGATATTTTAGCGTTTAAGTTACATGTAAAAGTTCACAGTCAATTGGTATCATAATACCTGTCAAACAGATGAAGATAAATGTATGCCAAGTTTCTTAGACATTGTGTGCTTGATATTCAAATCACTGTGTGGCCTGTTTTCAGATGCTGACCTTTATTAGCAAGACAACATGTTGCAGTGGTTCTGAGATATAGCAAAAAACCAAAAGGAAAAGCTAAATAAATAAATAAAGAGAGAGAAAGAGAGAGAGACTAAAAATATCCTACACATATGATGTAAAAATATTTGATAATTCTCATAGAATAGGAATATGATCTTTGGCATATGTATACTTTCATATAAAATTTATGGGTGGATGGGGGAATGCATTTACCATAAGGATCTCTAAATATGGTACATATTCTTTAACCAAAAGGCAACATTTTCTGCATATTTCTGCTACCTACTGAGTTTGGGACTTTAAGTCAGATCCAGCTCCTGAAAATTATACTTGCCTGACTGACAATACACTATTGGACTTAAACTGGCTTGGGTGTGTTGGGAATTGAAGTTTACTAAAGAACCATTTTAGATTATTTTCACAAGAAAGATACAATACATTAGCGTGGTGCCAACAATACAAGTTCTTGCAGGAATGGCCATTACAAAGCCAAGAAGTGAATGTAGAGGTTAAAGGTAATGCTCATTAAAAATAAAAATGTTTATGGCTGCATAATAATTCATTTATCTTTGGCTGTTAAGATAAACCATTTTTGAAACAAACAAAACAAAACATTGTGCTAGTCTGAACAGGTCTTCATTTGGTTTTGAAATATCCCAGAGAGTCATCCCATTATGTCATGCTTACCCATAAGTGGTTTTGCTGTGAGGTGGAAAAATCTATAAGTCAGGTACTGTAAAACCCCAAAGAGAGTTTAATTAAAATTTTTAAGTTTTATGCAGCTTCCTGCACTGTGTACCTGAGTTTTCCACTCCCAATTCTTCTTGGTAATTTGCTTCTTTCTTATGAGAAAGAATTAGGATAATTTAAGATAAAGATTATGTGCTGAAGAATAAAGGAGTGACATATACTAATGGCCCTATTATTGGATACTAACCTATATCCCCATAATTGCATTCCAATGCTTTTTACTAATTATAGCTCAGCTACTTCTACTAGCACTTTAATTATTTGTTTTGCATCTCATAAGGTTTTGCTGAAAGGGTGTATAAATTGGTTTAACAAAAATGTTGGGGAGGCAAGAATCAAAGTTTAAGTTGTACCTGCTTAAACTTGTTCTTCAAATTCACTTCTGAATTTGATCTAATGTGTGGATGTGTCCAATTAAGTTTTCAGATAATATGTATGCACTTCCAGATAACAACATGGAGGTAATACACTGCCTTCATGAATGCTACTTAATCTGTAATCCTGGGCCTGAGACACCATAGCATAACTCCACTTTTATGGCAGCGATTGATTTCATTTCTGTTACGCCGATGTAAAACAGGAATAACCCTGTGCAGAATCAGGCCCCTTATCGTTGAAATGTTATAAGCTCTCATTTTCACTGTCCAGAGCCCTTATTGTTGGCTCAACCTCATAATACAGTGAGAAACAGAAGGAAGAAATATTCAAATATAACAGTCCCATCACACAATGTCAGATGGGGAAGGAAGGGGTGGGTGGGAATGAAACAAATATTCCAGGCTGGGGTTAGGGAAGGAGAGATTAATAGGACACTGGGCTGGGGGAAAGAGCAGAAGACAGGAGAAGCTGAGAAATGACAGCAGGGTGTTAAGAGGTGATGCTAGTAGGACAGATCTATGCCTGGCCAGCAAGGCTGGAGAAACAGCAGCATTAACAACCTCAGTGAGGACCAGTTTAAATTAAAGAGACGCAGTGCCAATAAGGTTGCTGCAACTCTTCAGATTGGCACCACTAAAGTGAAAGTTAGGACCCAAACACATTCAATAAAGGTTTGAAGGTAAATTTGAAACAAAAATACCAAAATCTGCTTTTCCCCCCATCTGAATTAGAGAGCGCACATAGCTCTCTCCATTATTGCTCATACATCAGCATTGATTTGGAATGGCTATGAACTGGAAGAATATGTGGAGTACATCAAGTCTTCCACTTTGAAACTGAAGGGCTTTGGCATACCTGATTAAACACAGCTCTAGTCTGTAAGTTACTGTGACATCCCTGGGCATTGTAATATTGAAAACACAGTGGTATGCCTGGTGTGCTTACTTGCAAGTCAATACCCTGAATGCTTTTCCAGTTCACAATTTCATAACCGTGGTGGTGTCTAACAAAGAGAAAGTTTTGGGAATGCCAATTGGATTAATTGAGATCTTTCCGGTATATATATTAATAAGCCAGAAATTCGTATGTTTTCCACTGAAACCAATGAGGGCTGCAGAGTTGTGTCTGTCTCTGAAATCTCTTCCCCATGAGTTTTCTTAACATGCACTTTGGAGTCAGTCTGACATCATTAAAGTAGGCCACCTTTTATGTATGGTCATGAAGGGGAGGAACAGAATCTTATTCCATGGACCTCAGGAGGGAATTATAAAACCATAGATCTGTATTCCAAAAGGCTCTGATGAGCAATTTTCAAATCCAAAATCAGGATTAGGCTTTACAGAAATCAAACTAAGAGAAACTTGCTGATATTCCATAGATAAAATTTGAACATTGCTGATATTCTGTATGAAAGTTATTTATTATCCAGAGTACAGCAATAGCAAATGATCAGGTTAGTATAGTGAATGCAAAAATACGCTTTGTTGTGACAGTAGTAACATTTACTACCTTTCATACAAATCTAAGACAGGAAATGATGAAACAGGAGCAACGGTTGTCAGAGCACCAGCAGTTGCCCATAATCAAGAGTTTTGTTTTTCTCAATTTACTGAGACAATTGAATGTATATCTCATTATAGTGGGTTTTTGTCACCTGCAGAGAGTGGTGACAAATTTATTTAGAAAATTTCCTTCTATGATAGCAAAAGAATACTTGCACTGTAACAAATGTATATATCCATAGGATGGCACTTTAATTAACTGCAAATTGAGAACGCTGCTGGCCCGCTTTTCTGAAAGGAACTCTTTTATGACTGCAGTTAGAGAATTTAATCTAAACAGACATTGACTGCTTCTGGTTGTATTGTTACCAAGTAGCTATGCCTGACACATATGGAACATATAGTTCTTAAAATGAAATTTATCTTTATCTTATTATACAAAGAAATGAAATAAAATGTAAAATTGTAGCAATTGTTTTTCAAGTGTTCTCCTATAAGAATTAAAATTCACATTCTGCCCAACCTTTCCTGCTCTGGTTAGCAGTGCATGGTGCGGCTACATACTCACCTTATTTGTTTAAGTAGAACTAGCAAAATATGCTCAGATGCTGTAAATCAGTGTAGCTCCGTTGAAGTCAATAGAGCTATGCTGATTTACACCAACTGAGGATCTGACCCGTAATACTTCCAATATCCAGTGACAAAAATGAGATGAATAGAACATGAGATAAAATCATGCACATTCCTTATTAAAACAACTGCTGCCATTATTATCAAAGTCATCGAGCGCATGTCTGCATTCCTTGCTCACCTAAAACTTCCACTGGCTTCAATAGAAGCTTTGGGTGTGTGCAGAATGCAGGATTCATATTGTGATTTTAAAGTATGCACTTTACATGGTTTATACTCTGTCCCAGTGAAACTAAAGCTAAATTATGCTGTCACAATGGAAACTGCTTGAAATGATAGGCAGAAAATTGTGAGATTATGCATAATAATTGAGGCTGTTTGAAAATACAAAAATATTGTGGCACTATTTGGCATTATTATTATTATTATTATTATTTATTTATTACTAACAGCATCCAAAAGCATGCCAGGCTCTTTACAGAGCCATTCTTAGCATATGCGCAATGTGCTGCAGATGGCACGTGACCAGGATTCATCACTGAAGTTGATCTGCTGGTTGGATCATTAGCTTTCCTGGCTTGGGCCAGTTACTGATGGGGAGTGTGATGTGAATGGTGAAGCAATGGCATTTCCCAGAACAGAATACAATCTGAAAAATAAACCCATAGGCCCATACTCTCTTTTCACTACACAAAGAAAACTCCTGTTGAAATCAGTCAGAATTCTGCCTGTGTAAGGACTGAATGAAAGTTAACTTTGGGCCTCAATTTCAGATGTGATATACTCTAGGGAAAGGCAAAACTCTCAGCTCACAACAGGCTCTTGACACCATCTTCTTCTTATCATATGTGCAACATGCCTCAGGTGGCATGTGACCAGGATCCATCACTGAATGTGGTCCACATAAAACCCCAAATACTGGAATGAAAATTTGCATAATGCAGAGACGGAAACCCCAGAGTCCAGCTGTGCTACAAGATGGGCTCAAGGTTGTTTTCTACTGTAATACAAAACACAAATGAGTGTAGCCCCAGTAACAGAAGTGTACTGAAGAATGTCTGAAATGCAGAAAGCACTGCTAGGGGCTCCCCCAGTGATATATCCCTTCCCACAATAAGCAAGGAGGATAGAGAGAAGGCAAGGCTGCAAGGCTGCTCTCCATGCCCACACACCCATACACCAGAACTCATTTGGCATGCAGGAGGGAATATGCTGCCCCTGAACTTCTGCATGCACATTTGCTGAGCTCCACATTGCAAGCTGTGCCTAAATGCCATGACAGAGCCCTATATTCCTATTCCTTGAGACATGCAAGACTGACGGCAATGCATTTGTGGGGTTTATTCTTAAAATTTCTGCTTTTTTTTTTTTTTTAAATTTCTGGGTGGCCACTGTCAGAAGACAGGATATTGGGCTAGATGGACCTTTGGTCTGACCCACTATGGCTGTTATTATGTTCTTATGTGTAATGTCCCCCCAGAATATGTCTGGGATACACCTCACAATACAGGAACATACCAAAATGACAGAGAACTACATCACCTCTTAATAAACATGTAGGGGTAGACAATGTACTTCTGCTCACCAGGACAAAATTAGAGTTTTGTCTGTGTAAGGGCTGAATGGAAGCTGAGTGACGACTCAATAAGATTGATGGATTGTATTCTCTTCTAGGCAGGTCCATTGCCCTTTAATGGCTCTGTAAAGTGCCTAGCACACTTTTGGATGGTGTAAATAATAATAAACTTCTTCAGTGGAACCATTGATGCACATAGGTGTTCACCAGTGTATGTAAAGGTTGCACAATCTAGCCCATAGTTAATGGTTGTTTGAAAATATCCTATTTTGCATGTGATATAAGAGCTTCAAAAGCCAAATTACTGTGTGTATGCCAGAAAACCTGACCACAGAAGCAGAATTACATAGCAGGAGCTGGCTGCTCTAATTTTACCTTCTCCAGAAACTCAGAAGGCTTCATTGCCTTATATGCAGGATATGAGTAATTCCCATTGGTCACAAAGGTAATTACTCATATCCTGTACTGAGCAAACAGGAGCCATGGAAAAATTTCTCTGTAGGTCTTCTGTGTCCTCATCCAGGAGTGGTGAAATAGCTGTGGTTGTCATATACAGTGCTACCTAATTTTATCATATCTCATTCCCTGGACTCCCCTTGCCCTACCATTTCCTTCCCAATGCATGCTAAAGAAACTGGCATGTGGTGTGTATACCAGATGGATGAGCAATGACACACACAGATATTCTGTGCAATCCTGGCATATATATATTGTCTTGAATTTATTAGCTACTAGGATCCAACAGCAGCTGTCTCACAGAAAATGTTGTTCACTGTCACTACATTAAACATAATTAGGCAAGAGCGAACCAGTCCGAATAAAATAAGAAATGAGCTAACCCTTCACCAAAGCTCAAAATGAACCAAGTTCCAAACAAATTTGATAAACTTTTCTGTCTTGCATTCATTGTTTCAACTGGAAGTGCTGAAATATTGTGAGAAATTCCATTCCCATGCTGAGTCCGCCGAAAAAACTTTTTGAAACTTACATTTCACCTGACAATTCACTTTCTTTTCAAAGAGCTGTAACACTCACTGAAAGGCTTTGCTTACACTAGAGTTTTTTTCCAATACAGCGATGTTGGTATAGCTATACTGACAAATCTCCCAGTGGAGACAGAGCTTACACCAGCAAAAGAGTCCATTACTGGTTCCCAAAACAAAATAAGCTCTACTTAAAAAAGGACTTTTTTGACAGTATAACTACATCTACACTAGGTATTTTCCTGGCATGGCTACGTTGGTTAGAGATTTGATTTTTTTTTTTCACACTGCTAACCAACATAGCTATAAAGGTAAAACTTTTAAGTATAGATCAGGCCTCAGGTCTGAACCTGGTAAACATTCACCTCTCTTATCTGGATTGAATGAAAATTTAGATAGTGTGAAATTTTTTAAAACAAAATAGAGAAATATTGCCCTGTAAAATAATATTAATAGAAGATTTGTTGGGGGGGGGCTTTTTCTTTGTTTGTTTTTTAATTCTTAAAAACTAGATGTTTGGAACATTTTCAGCATTTTTTTTAATTTTGTTGAAACCAAAAACAGCTGTTTCATTGAAGCCAATATGTTTCACAGAGATCTGTCAATTTCAGCAATGTCTTTGATGGGAAGGTTTCTGAGATCTTACTCTTTTTTTTTTATCAAAAAATACAAGTCCATTTTTCAAAAACATTCAACAGCTTTTGATGGTCCAATATGTGTGGGTGTGGGGGTATGGGAGTGTGAACCTCAAAAGTTGTCATGAAACAGAATTATCATTTTCTGGACACCTTTACTAAAACTTGTGGCTAGATTGACACAACCCTTAAACACTTGCATAGGTGGATTAAAGGAAGTAAGGGTCCTCTTTACTCCCCTTCTTGGCCCTCCATGATAGTGAAAGCAGGGATTGTGTGCATAACAGGTGAGCAAGTGAGCAAAAAGAGGAAGGGTGGGGGAGGAGTCCTGGCTTTGCCCACCGCTACCTACTAACCAAAGTAGCTGGCCTGGTACACAGAATGAAATAAGCTAATTCATTCAAAGAAGTGAAGAATTTACTACACTCAGCCCTGGTCTACACTATGAGTCGAATTTAGCAGCGTTAGATTGATTTAACCCTGCACCCGTCCACACGACGAAGCCATTTTTGTCGACTTAAAGGGCTCTGAAAATCAATTTCTGTACTCCTTCCCGACTAGGGGATTAGCACTGAAATTGACCCTGCTGGGTCGAATTTGGGATAGTGTGGACACAATTCGACGGTATTGGCCTCCGGGAGCTATCCTAGAGTGCTCCATTGTGACCGCTCTGGACAGCACTCTCAACTCAGATGCACTGGCCAGGTAGACAGGAAAAGCCCCGCGAACTTTCAATTTAATTTCCTGTTTGGCCAGCGTGGCAAGCTGATCAGCACAGGTGACCATGCAGTCCCAGAATCACAAAAGAGCTCCAGCATGGACCAAATGGGAGATACTGCATCTGACCGCTGTATGGGGAGACAAATCCGTGCTATCCGAACTCCATTCAAAAGACGAAATGCCGGAATATTTGAAAAAATCTCCAAGGGCATGAAGGACAGACATTATAACAGGGACCCGCAGCAGTGCCATGTGAAGACTACCAAAGAACCAGAGAGGCAAAGGGCCACTCCGGGTCAGAGCCCCAGACATGCCACTTCTATGATGAGCTGCATACCATTCTAGGGGGTGCCCCTACAACTACCCTACCCCTGTGCTTCCCTCCTCCCCCACCCGTCCCGCGCAACCTTGGCAGTTATCCCTCCATTTGTGTGACAAATTAATAAAGAATGCATGAATTTGAAACAACAATGACTTTATTACCTCTGCAAGCAGAGAACAAAGGGGGGAGGGGAGGGCAATTGGCTTACAGGGAAGTAGAGTGAACCAAGAGGGCGGGTTTTCATCAAGGAGAAACAAATAGAACTTTTACACCATAGCCTGGCCAGTCATGAAACTGGTTTTCAAAGCTTCTCTGATGCACAGTGCGCCCTGCTGTGCTCTTCTAACCGCCCTGGTGTCTGGCTGCAAGTAATCAGTAGCCAGGCGATTTGCCTCAACCTCCAACCCCACCATAAATGTCTCCCCCTTACTCTCACAGATATTGTGGAGCACACAGCAAGCAGTAATAACGATGGGAATATTGGTTTCGCTGAGGTCTAACCGAGTCAGTAAACTGTGCCAGCGAGCATTTAAATCAGGGCTCGGCAACGTTCAGCACGCGGCTCGCCAGGGTAAGCATCCTGGCGGGCTGGGCCAGTTTTATTTACCTGCTGACATGACAGGTTCGGCCGATCGCGGCCCTCACTGGCCGCGATTCACCATCCCGAGCCAATGGGGGAGGCGAGAAGCCGCGGCCAGCACATCGCTCGCCCGCGCTGCTTCTCGCCGCCCCCATTGGCCCAGGACGACAAACCGTGGCTGACCCCTGATTTAAATGTTCAAAGGCACATTCTACCACCATTATTCAGCCTATAGTTGAACGGCTCCTTACTACTGTCCAGGTTTCATGAGCCATGGGAGGAAGGGGTAGGCTGGGGTAGGTGCGAATGCGCGGTGCTGTCAAGTGGGAGAGCAGCCTGAGGCAGAAACCTCCAGCTGGCATGATATTCCAGGCAGGACTGAATCTCCATTAGATGAAACTTAAAGAAGAGAATGACCTGGAGTCATTTCCATTTTTGTCCAGGCACCCCCGTCCGACCTCACCGAGGCCAGACAGGAGCACCCTGTCTGCCTAGGTGCCACCGACCAACCTAACCGAGGTCGGCCAGGAACACCCATGGGACGACAATGACGGTTAGCAGTCATATTGCACTGTCTGCCATCTGCAAGGCAAAGCAAGGCAAGGCAAGGGGATGCTGCTGTGTAGCACTGCAGTACTGCATCTGCCAGCAGTGAGCTGAGTGGGCTCCATGCTTGCCGTGGTATGTTGTCTGCATGGGTAACCCAGGAAAAAAGGCGAGAAACAATTTTTTGCCGTTGCTTTCATGGAGGGACGGAGTGGGGCCTGACGACATGTACCCAGAATCACCCGCGACAATGTTTTTGCCCCATCAGGCATTGGGAGCTCAACCCAGAATTCCAATGGGCGGTGGAGACTGCGGGAACTGTGGGATAGCTACCACAGTGCAACGCTCCGAAAGTTGACGCTAGCCTCGGTACTGTGGACGCACACCACCGACTTAATGTGCTTAGTGGGGACACACACAATCGACTGTATCAAATTTATTTCTAAAAAATTGACTTCTATTAAATCGACCTAAATTCATAATGTAGACATACCCTCAGATAGCAAGGGTGGACAGGGGAAAAGTTTGACTCTTAGAATTCATTTCTTGGTCTGCTCCTGAGGTAGTGCAACTGCATACTACTACCTTTCACTTGGGGTAAATTGTAAAATTAGTCTTGCGCTGGAGAAACAGGGAATTTACAATTACGAATTCATCACCAACTTCAAGTCTGTTCTGTATTATCACCAATCCTCCACCTAAGTATTACGGGGACTCTGGGTTCATGTGGATTTTTGAAGTGGATTACTGAAAAGTGGATTGTCCATATGTGGGCCTTATGCCATGCTCATGACTTCTATTGTGACATATGGTGGTCTTTTGGAGACTCTTAAAAGCCAAGCTAAACTTGTATTTACCTATGGTGATGTATTTACCTATGGTACTCTGCACAATACTTGCTAAACAACTACTTCTTTCTCCTAATGATCAATATATATTTTTGGCCTCATTTCATACAGAATATCGATAGACCCCAAAATTAAAAAAAACTGAGCCAAGGCTATTAGATAGCTTTGGTCCCTTGAAACTAAGCTGCTGCATAATAGGCTTGAGAGAAAGAAAAGAGTTGGTTGGGATTTTTTTAAAAAATGGAAAGTTGTGTTTTTCAGAAGGAAACCTCAGTACCATCATGTGTGTCAGGCCAGGAAACATGCACTCACACACAGCTGACCCATGGATGACCATTGCTGGTTTTGGCACAGTGGGAGGGGTGTGGAAAAACTAATATGATCTACATCTTCTATGTCAGGTTTGAAACATGTAGTTCTATCTTCACTGTATGTGGAACCATGGGCCACACTCTTGTTTGTGGATGATACAGCCATTTCCCTATCTTTCATATGTCTACAAAGACCCGCTAAGGAAATTATTTCCACAGCAAACAATATAGGGGATGGAGAATCCTGTTGCCCAGTTTTATCCTCATAAATTTCCATAGTCCTTAAATGCTAACATCTCAGGATTTAACCCTATATTTGAGTTTATGTTTGAGATTCACCATATGTAGGATCTATTCCTTCATAGGATATATTCTGCCTAGTATGTTTCTTCTGTAACTAGTTGACTGAGAGCGGGACTGTTGATTGTAAGTATATATATATCTTTACAAAATGTTAACTGAGGATTTTCCCAAATCAACTCATCCTAAAACCAGACATGCTTAAAAATGTGTTACCTTCTAGGTGACTCTCCCATTAAACTTCTGGGCAGTACTATTTTACCTCAGCCTGCTGAAACCCCCAACCTCATTTGAGTCCCCAGACTGTCACAAAATTGGCTAATTTATTAATATCAAGATCTAGCCAATTTTCAGTAGTTACCAGCCTGCCTTTATGTAGAGGCACATAAAAGAATGTGTAATGATTGACTCCACATTGAGAGGTCCTTTTCACCTAAATTAACACCATCACTGAAAATACATCAGTATAAAGAACAAAAGGTGAGGGCAGCCAGTTCATTAATAATTGCTAAAGCTATAATTTGTTTAATAGGTCAAACTTGGCCTGATTAAATGACTGTAGCCATTTGAGAGGAAAGATAAAGAGATTGAATGATGGAGGGAGAATGGAGGAAGGAAATCATATATTAGAAACAAAACCATGTAGCTAAGATATGTAGCTATAATCACTCTGATCATTGTGCTTTATATTGCATCCCTTTCCCATTCCTTTCTCTTTTTAGAATGTACACTCCTCAGGGCAGATGGTGGGTCACATCCTGAACTGGTGTAAATCAATGGAATTATATCTATATAATTTCTGATTTCTGATTGATTTTGTGAAGTTGTATTATGAAAATCAGCTGTGCCATGAGTGTCTATATGTATGTGGCTCCAACACTGCTGACAAGTCCTGTAGCATGTATGCACCAAATAGATTCAACAGAAAATGGTTGGGATTTAATGACATTATTCAAATGCAAATGTCAGGTACAATGAATGAGCTGCATCCTTAGGAAACCAGTTGAGCTGATTCTTCGGAAGGGAAGGGAAAAGTTAGGAGCAATGGAAAGTTATTAAGAGAAGAACAAAGGTGGCTAGGTGACTCGGAGGAGTTTAAAATGAAGAGCCAGACAGGAAGTGAAAGCATGGGGCAGGAGAAAGCAAGGTCACATAAGCTGGGAAGGGGATCTATGTGGGGGAGAGAAACCAGCTAGCATGCAATAGTGTGCATGAGAAGGGGACACTTTACCTGCTTCCCTGGGCACCTGTGGCTCCCCAAGGGCTCACAAGGGAAGGATAAGACCAAAGTGAGGGATATTGCAGGTTAAGATGTTTATTGTTTTGTTTTATCTCTACTCTCTTGTGCTTTACATGATTAAGTATAAAAAAGCATAAATGTGTTAGACTGCACAATGTGTCTCTCTGCATGTTAAATGCTTCACAGCTGCTGTGTACCCCTGAAGGAGTTGAATAGTAAACTCCACCTTTGGGGCAGAGTTCTGAGAGAGCGGTATGTTTACATAATTGGGGTATCTTGTGGGTCAATGCAGGTTCTGTGGCCTAGGGCAGGTAGACCTAGGAGCCCTATTTCCAAGAAGGAGAACAGATTGGGACTCAGTCCCCAGACAATGTGCCAGAGAGGCCAAGGGAGGAAACAGTGCTGTAAGCTGCTGAGGATCTAGAACGGGGTGGGCAAACTTTTTGGCCTGGGGGCCGCATCGGGTTTCATAAATTGTATGTTGGGCTGGTTAGGGAAGGGGGTCATGGCCCGGCCCCCGCCGCCCCATCCAACCCCTCCTCTCATTCCTGACGGCCTCCCTGGGACACCCGCCCCATCCAACCACCCCTTCTCCCTGTCCCCTGGCTGCCCCTAGAACCCCTGCCCAGACTGCCCCATGCTGCCCCATCCAACCCCCCTCCTTCCTGACTGCCCCCCCAGGACCCCTGCCCCCATTCAATCCTCTGTTACCCCCCCAACTGCCCTGACCCCTATCAACACTCCTGCCTCGTGACCACCCCCTGAACTCCCCTGCTCTCTATCCAACCCCCCTGCTTCATGCCTCCTTACCACGCTGCCTGGAGCACCAGTGGCTGGCGGCGCTACAGCCATGCTGCCTGGCTGGAGACGGGCCATGCCGCTGCCACCACTACGCAGCATAGAGCACCGGGTCAGGCTGGGCTCTGCAGCTCTTCTGCCCCAGGAGCTCACAGCCCTGCCACCTAGAGCATTGCGCCGGTGGCGGAACTTGCGAGCTGAGGCTGCGGGGGAGAGGGGCAACGGGGAAGCGGCCGGGAGCTAGCTTCCCGGGCCGGGAGCTTGGGGGCCGGGCAGGACAGTCCCGCGGGCCGGATGTGGCCCGTAACCCGTAGTTTGCCCACCTCTGATCTAGAAGCTGAAAACCCCCACAAGGAACACAGTTTACACAGACTTAGATTCCCCTCACAGCAGTCATAGTGAGTGGCCAGAAAAGGGAACTCATTAGGTTCAGTGATAGGCTCCATTGATATCAATGAAATTATGTTAATTTATGCCAGCTAAATTTGGCCCATAGAGGCCTTCCTCTGTATTTGGAAAGCATCTTGTACATTTTGGATACCACTGCAGTGATAATTATCACAGTCACCACAGCTCAACTGTGTCCAGTAGACAGTAGATGGCTGCCTTCCTTTTTATAGAAATATATTCAGAGTTTACAAAAAGGGTTTTTGTTGCAAGATTTATACCATATGACAAAACCCACTATATTTTCCTAGGAGTTCTGTAAGCATAGTTAAGTGCAGAAGCATTAAAGATAAAGAAAAATACAGCTAGCTGGCCCCAAGTGTAATAACAGCTATGTCTCTCAAGCAGTAAATTACCCAAAATGAGATGGTAGACTATAAGAAATGAATGGGAGAAAATATATCTCAATAAATCAACAAAAGTTTAAATGGTATTATTCTGCATGTCTAACTGAAGAGAAATTCAGAGTAGAGGCTGATGCTCCATCCTTTACTGTCATTGTCATTGTCTCTTGGTCTCACAAAGCATCATTTAAATTTTTTTAAACAGCAAAGCAGTGCATCTTTTGGAAGGAGGGAAGGCTCAGTGGAAAGATGGATGGTCTTTTGGATAAAGCCCGTAACAGTTTTGTTCCTGGCTGTGCCACCGACTTCTTGTGTGACCTTGGACAAGCTACTTAGCCTTTCTGTATCTCAGTTTCCCCACAATAATACTTATCTATCTTTCAATGGATCATAAATAAAGTATTCTGTGAAGATAATTTATTATAGGAAAAACTGATAGTGATGCCTATAGTTCAGGTCACAAAACATTTTCCACTAAAATATGCTGTTTTCAGTTGCTTATAACTTTGCCAAACTTGAACCATTTGGTTTGAGAATATCTATGCCAGGTGTTTGTCTCAGGCTGGGGGGCGGGGGTGTATTAGTAAAGTTAGTGATTTCAAATAACAAGTTTAGGAAAAAATACAGGGAGGAGTATCTTACTGTCCCTGTGAAAATTCACTCAAATTTGACTTGGTTATCAGCCTCTGGAGATCACCATTTGCACATGCTCAGTAGAGCTTTGTACACTGAATAACATATGATCCAATGGGAAAAAAACAGCATGTTATTGTGTAATTAAAGGTTGGGCTAGATTCAAAAAGGGATTTAGGTACCTAACTGCCACTTTAGTGCCTAAATCCCAGGATCAGGCACCACATTAAAAAGACTAGATCCTGGGGACTAGATCCTGGGTTGCCTACACCTTGGGTGACTACACTAATGTCCATGTTCATCAAAACCGTTTTTAAAAGATTCAAAGAACACTTTTGATTAAAATGAAAATATTTTTCATCTTCACCTATGATTTTTCATGGGGAAAAATAATTTCTTTACCAGAGAACATTAACATTAAAAAACTTGAGAGTTAAACAAACCTTCATCCTGGTTTTAGATCATTACATCTAATGATCTAACTTAACAAAGGGCTTCCCAAACTTTTCTCTCCTTGGCCTGTGATAAACACAATGGACCTGGAAAACATCTACTCATGGTCAGGTGTGATGAGGGACAGGAAGAATCTAGTCATTTGTTTTCCATTTTAAACAAAAGCACTTTTCATAATTACAGTCAATAACGGAGATGGTAGACCTGATCCTCATCTTTTGTAAATCAACGTAGCTCCACTGATTTCAATTAAACTATGTCAGTTTACAATAGCTGGAAATGTAGCCCAAAACCAATTGACAAATCTATATGGGGGCTGCACTTTTCTGGAAATATTTGTGCCTGGTTCCAGAACAAAAATGCTGAGTTTTATGACATATTGATGGTGTGGCCCAGTGCTCATTTGTACAATTTAAAGTGAGGGGCAGAGGAGCCCTGTATTGAGAAACAGAGTAGTATCTTTCACTGGGAAATATTTAAAAAATACCTGCCATGCAATACAAACTGGTCTATTCCAAATGAAAAAGAAAAAAAAAAACCGCTCCACAGAATTAATTTTATGAGGCCAGAAATGATTTAGAGATGGCAGAAACGATTTAGCAGTATCCAATAAGCTGGTGATCCTGAAGAGAAGGAGTGAAATCAGTCTTTCAGTTGGATAGTGTCTCCTGTTTAATAAGAGACTCCCAAAAGCTCATGGGAACCTCACCCAATCCATCGCTAGTCATATGAGATGTATGACAACATTGTAATGGTTTCATTTACTTAGAAATCAGCCAATGCTAGCAAGTATCCATGCTGAAACAATAGCCAGTGTTTCGAGCTTTAACCTTGAGGTTAGACTATCCTCATACTTTATTTTATAGTCTTTCTGAGAAAATGCTGCACAGGCTCCAACTTGAGCAAAATGCTGTTGTTAGAATTTTGCTCACACTAAGTGCCTCAGCATGTCATTCGTATCCTGAGGGAGATACATTGGCTCCCTGTCAAACATCAAATTGATTTTAAAATTGCTTTGATGGCTTATAAAGCAGTGCAGTTTGGGAAGTGTGTATTTACCTGAGTCACTATCCCTGCATGAGCCTAGTCTCGGTTTGAGATCATCTGAAGCAAGTAAATTGGCCATTCTGAAAATTATAATAGGTTAAAAACCGAAGGTACACACATTTAGCTGTTGTATAGCCCAGATGTGGAATTTAATCTTTGACCAAACTCTGTCATGGTGAGTCAATTGATTCAATTAAACCTAAAGCGTTATATATATTTTCAGATGTTTGTAACAGATGACTGAGTGACACAGTTATTTGGATAAACACCATTAGAAGGCTTTAGATTAGCTATTTCTTGCCTTGGTGCAGAAAAACCAGAGTTTCATAAACCCAGAAAACTGGTTTACAGTTTCATAGATTGTTTTCCACCCACTTTACTAGGTTTAGTGAAAAAGTCAATTAATCCAGCTCATAGTTAAATAAAATCATAGTCTTAGATATAGCAAATAAAAAGGTCATATTTTGAGAGAACAAATGACAAATATATTATTTAATATTTATATTGGGTAGCACCTAAAGTTTTCAGCCAAGGTGGGCCCCACTGTGTTAGGTGCTGTACACATGTATAATAAATGTTATTCCCTAAATAAAAGAGATTACAGCATAAAAAACAAGAATTTTAATTGAGCAGCAATAGTTCACAGATGACCCTGAAGAATCAAAGGTATTTCATAAACTCATTATGCCATTCCAAAGAGACTCCTTTCCAGGGGTTGAGCTGAGACCAACTGACACTCTCTGTGCAACATTCTCTCTAGCTGATGTCCAGTTTATTTACAGGATTAAGTCTTTGTAGGATCAGTCGCAATTTTGAAAAAAAAACAAAACCTGAATTTGTCTGGCAAGCATTGTTCTGTATTATCTCATGCTATTTATTGCTCCTATATGTTTCTGTTCTCTTTTCTTTGTGGAATGAAGTCCAAACAATTAAGGGGATTAGCTAATTTTGCTTGAAGCAACATTAACTAGCCTTATTTGCTCTACAACTACACCTGTGGAATCAAGAATGACAGTCCATGAACCAGGAGATGATGGCATCCATTGTCGGAGGCATCTGGACAATACATGGAGGGGAAACCCACCTGTGTGCCAATTGGAGATGTGCCAAAAACTATGGCCTTAGCTGTGGTTACCTCTGGTCCCTGCTTATTTTTATGGACATGATACTTGGTTTATCCAAGGTGAGGGAGAAAATGGCCCAGTTGGTTTGGATTATTATAGTCTCTCTCTTCTTTATTTGTATATTAAGTTCAAGCAGTTTCTCTAATAAACTCTAATAAATACAGTCTGTAATTTCTGAAGATTATACAGCACCAATTGTAAAGTATAAAAAACACAGGATTATTTAAAAAAAAACACAAAAATTCTATAGCAACACTGGCAGCTATACTATAACATGCAAAGCAAAATGTATGAAACCAAACTGCAGTGTCAATAACAGTGAAATGTTTCTACGTAGAGGGTGTGTTCTGCATTTTAACAGGCCGAACTACATGTAGGAAAAAGAAGTTTACACATACTGGGGGAAAAACTCTTAAATAATTGGCTGCAAGATAGCCTAGTGCAGTGGTTCTCAAAGACGGTCCTCCGCTTGTTCAGGGAAAGCCCCTGGAGGGCCAGGCCGATTTATTTACCTGCCATGTCCGCAGGTTTGGCCGATCATGGCTCCCACTGGCCGCGGTTCGCCGCTCTAGGCCAATGGGGGCTGGGGAAAGCGGCGGCCTGCACATTCCTCGGTCAGCGCTGCTTCCCGCAGCCCCCATTGACCTGGATACTTGACTAGAAGTCAGAAGAATTGGGTGCTAGTCCTGGCTCTGCCATTGAACTACTATGTAATCTTGGCAAGTCACTTTGCCTCTCTGTTTATCATCCTACTTTTTGTCAATGCAGATTGACTGTAAAGCCTTTGAGATAGGAATTGTCTTTCGGTGTGTTTTCATATGGTGCCCAGCACACTAGTGGCTCCATCTCTGGTGGGCCTCTAGGCACTATGATATTCTAAATAATAAACACCTAATAAATAGGTACCCAGCCTTCCCAAGTAAAGGACTTTTTGCAAGGTTTCACTTGAATTATGTACTTTTAATAACAGGTATCAATATTCAACCTGACATTTTCAATATGACTATCAATGTCCTTCATTAAAGTTATTTGAAGTACTTTGAACTTTATGAACAGACCAAACTGAAGGAAATGCCAGCGACATTAGATTTGATGTTTCACTAACAAGCCTCTATGGGCCAAGTTTAAAAAAAGGAAAAGTGTAACACAAAAATCAATTATAATTATGTCAGAAAAAATGATAAAAGTTAAAGATAGAAATGAGTATTTTGTCAACTTTCCTAAAGTTCAATTATCTTGAAAAGTTCAAGGCTTTTATTAAATGTTTCCAGTGAGGTGTCCAATCTTGTATTGAATGTAATGGAAGTTTTGTCATTGACTTCAAAGAGAGAAGGATTGGGTGCATGAGAAATTACACTGATGGCACACTTTTAATTTCAAAGAATAATAAATACACAGTCTCATGTAAGCCAGTCTGACTGGAAGCATGAACAAAGCGAGCAGGTTACTTAACATACAATAGGCTAATGGTTTCATACGTGGCCCTAGTCCTGCTATATAGTATTTGATATAATATGAAGGCTGTGGGTGCTCAACTCTGAAAATCATGCCATGTTAACTTAGATGCTTAAATATGAATGTATGTGACTAAGTTTAGACACCCAGGTTTGAATATTCTAGCGCTCTTGTTTACTTGGCACTTCCATTCAAATTCTCATTTATCTTTTTAATCAATTCTAGATCTTTTGCTTAGAAAACTATGTTTCACTTCACCTTTCCTACTAAAAGCGGATCAAAATCTAACCAGATTTCCATTTTGACTTTTTTCCAGCATTGTGTTAGAAATCAAATTGATCCTGTTTTAACCCCAATGTTAAAAAGTGCTCTTTTAAAACACTGAGTCAGATCCCTAGCTGGTGTAAACTAGGATAACAATGACGTTAAACCAGTTTACACCATCTCAGTGTCTGGCTTCAAAATGCTAAACATGTATTTATAAATGGACTTGATTTTGTCTTTATAGTTGACATACTCAGCAATAGTATTCTTTTTTAGGTGGCTCCTAAGAATAGTGTGGGCAATGCTACCGAACCACAAATGAAAATAAGTCTTTTACTTAGACTCTTCTCTCTTTTATGGTATTGTCAAGAATCGTTAACACTTCTTGTCTTGGTTTTTTTTTAAATTGGAAGCCAAATCATCCTCTCCAGTTCCATGAATAGAGAGAAATGACATCTGTCTGCAAGGGCATGGAAGGATTGACCCCTACCCTGATTTTTCCCTCCTGTCCTGGAATTCAACAGAAGCCCACTCCACTGCAGCTGTGCAAGGGAGCTGTGACACCTCAGGTGCACTAGATAAACTTTCGGATTTCCACTACTAACCTAGTGCTGGCTGAACCAGCTTTACATGTGGCTCCCCACCTGCAACTCCTCAGAGGTTCTGTGCAGGTATTTATAGCTCCATATATTGCAAAGCCAGAAGAGACTATTGTGATCATCTAGTCTAACTTCCTGTATAACACAGGCCATAGAACTTCCACAAAATAATTCCTAGAATATATATTTTAGAAAGAAAAATCTACTGTTGATTTATAAGTTGTCATTAACGGAGAATCCATCACAACCTTTGGTAAATTGTTTCAATGATTAATTACCCTCACCGTTAAAACGTTATGCCTTATTTCTAGTCTGAATTTGTTTAGTATCACCTTCCAGCCATCAGATGGTGTTATATCTTTCTATGCTAGATTGGAGAGCCCATTATTAAACATTTATTCCCCACATAGGTACTTATAGACTATGATCAAGTCACCCCTTCATCTTCTTTTTGTTAAGTTAAATAGACTGAGCTCCTTGAGTCTATCATTATAAGGCATGTTCCCTAATCCTTTAATCATTGCTGTGCTCTTCTCTGAATGCTCTCCAATTTATCAACATACATCTTGAATTGTAGTCACCGAAACTGGACATGGTGGTCACACCTATGCCAAATGCAGAGGTAAAATGATCTCTCTAATCCTGGAGATTCCCCTGTTTATGCATATCAGGATCACATTAGCCCTTTTGGCAACAGCATCACACTGGGAGCTCATGTTAGCTGATTACCCAACAGGACCCCAATGATGTTTGGCAAAAAGCAACACAGTCTCCTTGCAACACCTGTACTGCTAACAGAGAGGGGCAGTCAGAGTGCCAGGGCAGAGAGGCAATGTTGGTACTTTTGGCTCTTCCCCTGTAAGTAAACAGGTTCTGCAGGGCTGTGAGAAGAAAATTGCTACCTAATCGGAGCTCTGAGCCTCTTCTTCTGGATGGGGAGATTATTAGGAAAATCTGCAAGCTCATGATTGTGGAATTCCCTGCCAGTCTCTCTCTCTCTCTCTTTTTTTTATACCTTGGATATTTCTGAAAGAAGAAATCACTTTTTCTAATGGTGATACCAGATTCTCCTCTCACTTACACTGTCTTCATACCAGTGTAACTAAATTGTCTTCAGAGAGTTACTCATGACTTACACCAGCGTAACTCAGGGGAGAACCAGGCCACAATTAGCATCTTAGAGGTGTCAGAAGAGGACTAATCAAACTCAGGAAGATTTCAGTTCAGTTGTTGCCAGTGAATTATAAAATTAGCAATATGATACAGACAGGTTATGATCATGTAAATATTTCATTAAATAATTATACAATGTATTTACAGCTCACAGCCATTATAGAACAACAGCAACCATTACAAATGTTTGTATTTTAGAGCAAGAGTTGAGAAGCTTGTTATAATTGGCTTGCAAAATGTTTGCTTAATGTTTATAGTGAAGTATCATTTACTTTGAATCATATAAATCAACAGTTGCCTCTAATAGATGCATTTTGTTTTAGAGGTTACACATTTAATTGCAAATGGTTTGCTAATTGTATATTGTGCATGTCTATTTGGATGTACTGTACAGTAGTTTACAATGGATAGTGCATTAAAGAGTTAGATCCAGGACATGCCATGCACAGCCTGAATCACTAAATACACAAGAACGTATGCTAATAAAAAATTAAATCACCACTTACCTAGCATCTATATTACAGCATCTTCCACACAAGAATCCTGGCCCCATTGAAATCAGTAGCAAAATTCCTAGTGGAGCCAAGATTTCACCCATTTTACTTAACAAATGTTAAATGTATAATAGAGCTAGTCAGGATTTTTTTGATTAAATGTGTTTTTTGTAGGAAAATGTCGATTTGCAGGAAACAAACATTTGGTGGAAAGGTATCAGTTTTAACTGAACTTATTTTTGCACAGGTTTCTTAGTACAAGGTGGGGGTTTCAGGTCAAAAGCACTGAGAGAGAGAGAGTGCATGCAGGCCAGCCAAGCATAACCAATAACACTGTAGTCAGGGCACTCAGCTGGGATGTGGGATACCCAGGTACAAGTCCCCACTTTGAATTGGGAACAGGAGGAAGTTGCCCCTGGATTGCCTTCTGATTCAGGCATAGCAGGCACTTGAGTGTGGGTTGCTCACATCCCCTAGTGTGAGCTATTATCTACTCTCTCTCTCTCTCGACTGTGAAAACTTCTGAGAGTGAGTTTGTGCTTGCTATGTGTTGTGTGCACTAGCTGGTTTCTCTTAAGTCTGTCTCTTTGTTTGTTACTTGTTTGTTTCTTTGTTTTGGGGGTGTTTCTTTCCCCTCTTTTCTTTGGAGGGGGGTGGGGGAATTCTTCATGGGGTTCCCTTCAGATGGGTTTCATGGCTTGTCCCTTAATTTGGGGTTTGGTGTGCGCCTGCTGTCTTCCCTGTACTGTGGAGGATGTGTTGCTGAGTATAGGTAAAGTTATTGGTGGTGCTAGTATAAAAGCTGATACTCGGATGAGCAAATCTATAATGATTTGCCTGGCTCAGAAGCAGATTGTGAATTGTTTGGTACAGAAGGGACTCTAGGTCAAGGAGTCTTTAGTTCCAGTGTTCCCCTTGTTTCCTCCTGCTACTAAGTATTTTTTTCCCAATCTTCCCCCCACCCCTTCACAATGAGACACTAATGTCTGATCTCTCCCATTATGGGGAAGTAGTTTGTGCTCTTAGGATGATTCCGTAGACTGAAAGAACCCAAATGTGATTCATGTTATATCATTGCGGCACCAGGTTGACATGGTTTTAAATAACACTGAACAATTCTTGAAGCTGCTTTTAAAGCATCACATAGATGGCGAGGAGTGTTTGCTACCTCTGAAGATATGCAATGTTTCTTGTACAGTGACCCTAGTAATTTGAGGCATTTCTGCCCATTCACTGCTAGCTCTGGATGCCCTGGTAACCATTTGGGACCCCAGGATAGTGGGGTGGGAGCTGGGACATCACAAGACCAGTGGGAGACAAAGTCTGAATCTGCACTGCCAGATTCAATTTTCCCTCCTCGCTGTATATGGTCTGCCTTTGTCTAGGGAGCCGCTCCCCTACAGGAGCCCTGTGTTGTCACCACATCACTTGTGCCTGGACAGAAGTGAGTCCTGGAGGTAGAGCCATCAGAGACAGGTTCTAGAGATGGGTGTGAAGAAGGGACTGATGTGCTGGATTTATGCAGGACTATTACTAAAAGGGCTTAGACTTTAGATGCTCCTGAGCTGCTGGCAGTGGCTGAGGATGGAGCCGTATGCCCTGAAAAGGACAGTGTTGGGTTAGGTAATAGCGTCATATCTGGAGCTTTCAGTGTGGTGCTGTGTCTGCTTGGCATGGTGACTCTTCAGGCTCCCGATCCTGCATGCTGTCATGATGATGCTAGTTCCCAGCCTGGGGCTGCACTACCTACCACTCTTGGGGAAGTAAAGATGCCACTGAATCTCTCTGCTTTGTGTATGATGAGAATGTTACAGTGGTGGCTCAATGTTCTTCTGAGCTGTTGGAGTCTGAGGGAGATGAAGAGGATGACGATGATCTCTTTGACTCCTCATTGGTTCCTGAGGTCCCGGCCAGTCAGCTAGATAGGAAGACGGGATACAGTGTGAAGGAGATTAGTGACTTTTTGGACAGAAATAAAGGGAAGCAGGGAGTTGAGGTCAAGTCCTACTTCCCTGATTTACAGCACTGTGTTCACTCAGCTACCCTTGTCTTGAGAGATACCTCAGTTAATCCTATAAAACATTTCTGTCTCCAAAATTTGTTGAGCAATATGAGGATGCATGTGGGGATTGTTCAAGATATATAGGTTTTCCCAGGGTCCTTTTTTAAAAGTACTTCCACTTTCCATTGCCTTTCTCTGCTGCTTGACTCTCTCCTTCTAGACTCCCTGGTGCTGCTCAACTTCGGCTCTCTAAATATTAATGGATGCCAGGATGGTCATAAAAAGGTATAAATCTCTTTAAATTTCTCAGACAAAACAGGCTGATGTTGTCCTTTTTCAAGAGATGCACTCAGACCCTGATAATCAGTGAAACTGGTTGAAAGGATGTTTTCTTGAGCTATGGCTTGAATGTCATTGCTGCGGTAGCTGTTTTCTTTTTCCGGGTTGCCGGGGCACAGATCCTTTCTGACAAGGAGGTTGAGCAGGTAGAGGTAGAGATGTATTGTTACTATTGTTTTTAGTCTTTTTGCTGTGTATGCCCCCACACTGGGGAAAGACTGTCTCCTTTTTGCAGACCCTGGACCATGCCAGGCTTGGCTGTGACACCAATACTATTATTTTCCTAGGAAGGGATTTCAATTGCACTGTAGATTGTTTTAGACAGGAGCTGTACCCTCCATCAGCCAAGAAACTGTATTGTCTTCTGTAGACCTTTGGGTTAGTGGATGTTTGGAGGTTCTTTCACCCCACTGTTAGGCAGTACTCTTGGCTGAAGGCTACTCCCAACCATGTCTCAGGAGTAGACTGGATTGCTTTTATTCCATGAAGGCCACTATGTCTGTTTGGTCAGTTCTGCATGTCTTCATTCATTTGTCTGATCATTGTTATGTCTTTCTCGCTGTCTCTCTCCCTCTTCCTGCCTCTGGTTCCCACTTGTGCTTTAATATCAAATTATTACAGGACTTGAATTTCACCCAGATGTTGGCTATTTTTTGGGAGCATTGGCAACAGCTATATGAGCCCTTGAGACAGTGGGTATATCAGAAAGGTCCAGATGAAGCAGTATACTCAGGCTACCAAGCGCTTCTTGCATCAGTGCCCTGGAACAAAACATAGATTTATAGCCTCATAGACTTTAAGGTCAGAAGGGACCATTGTGATCATCTATTCTGACCTCCTGCACATTGCAGGCCACAGAACTTCACCCACTCCTGAAATATATCCCTAACGTCTGGCTGAGTTACTGAAGTCCTCAAATCCTGGTTAAAAGACTTTGTGTTACAGAGAATTCACAACTTACACTCATTTAAACCTTCAAGTGACCCTGTGCCATGTTGCAGAGGAAGGCAAAAAAACAAACAAACCCAAAATCTCAACCAGTCTGACCTGGGGGGAAATTCCTTTCCAGCCCCAATATGGCAATCAGTTAGACCCTGAGCATGTGGGCAAGACTCACTAGGTAGATACCTGGTAAAGAAATCTCAGTAGTAACTCAGATTGCTCATCTAATGTCCCATCTCCAGCAGTTGGGGATTTTTCCGACTGGCAGGCGACAATGGGGCAAATGCCATCGTAGGCAGTCCCATCATACCATCCCCTCTGTAAACTTATCAAGTTCAGTCTTGAAACCAGTTAGGTTTTTTGCCTCCACTAATCCCCTTGGAAGGGTGTTCCTGAACTTCACTCAGAACTTCACTCCTCTAATTTCAGGCCTAAACTTGTTGACAGCCAGTTTATAGCCACTTGTTCTTGTGTCTACACTGGTGCTTAACTTAAATAATTCCTCTCCCACCCTAGTACTTATCCCTCTTATGTATTTATAGAGAGCAATCACATCTACCCTCAACCTTCTTTTGATTAGGCTTAACAAGCCAAGCTCTTTGAGTCTCCTCTCATAAGGTAGGTTTTCCATTCCTCAGGTCATCCTAGTAGCCCTTCCCTGCACCTGTTCCAGTTTGAATTCATCTTTATTAAACATGGGAGACCAGAACTGTACATAGTATTCCAGATGAGGTCTCACCAGTACCTTATATAATGGTGCTAACACTTCCCTCTCTCTACTGGAAATACCTTGCCTGATGAATCCTAGGACTGCATTAGCCTTTTTTTCATGGCTCATAGTCATCCTGTGATCAACCAAAGACCCAGGTCTTTCTCCTCCTCTGTCGCTTCTGTGATTGCTAGTAGCAAATATCTGCATTGTATGATGTTGGGACACTAGATGAGAAGGGCTCTGAGTTACTACAGAGAGTTCTTTCCCAAGTGTCTGGTTGGTGGGTCTTGACAAAATGATGAGGGTCCAACTGGCCACCATATTTGGGGTTGGTAAGGAATTTTTCCCTTGGTCACATTGTCAGAGACCCTGGTTGCTTTTGTTTTTGCCTTCGTCTGCAGCATGGTGCATGGGTTACTTTCAGTTTTAAATTAATGTAAATGGTGGATTCTGTATTACTTGAAGTCTTCAGATCATAATTTGAGGACTCCAGTAACTCAGCCAGAGGAGTGGGTGGGTGAGATTCTGTGACCTGCAATGTGCAGGAGGTCAGACTAAATGATCATGATGCGCCCTTCTGGCCTTAAAGTCTATGAAACATTTGTTTTTTTATTGTTATTTGATATTATTTTAAAAGTCATGTTTCCAGTTAACATTTCTGCCAATAAATTTATTTGCTAAAACATTTGCAGAAAGCAAACACAAGGAGTCAGTGCGAATTCATTTAAACCTATATAATTTGCCTGGCAATGTTTTTGCTACATTTATACAACTAGCTCTATTTATAACTATTGTGATGTAGTAATGTAATTATTACTATTCATTTTACAATAGCCCTAAGAGATCCCATCTGAGATCGAAGCCCACTCCTGCTGGGCAATGTGCAAACATCTAGCAGTGGGAGACGGCTCCTGACCCAAAGAGCTTACAATCCAAATAGACAAGACAGATAAAGAATGGGAGGAGAAACATGCAAAGAGAGATGAAGTGATTCACCCATGGTCACACAATAGTACAGTGCCTGAGCTGGGAATGGAACCTATCCACTGGACTAGACTATGTTGTCAATGAGGCCGAGGCCAAGGCCCCCTCCTCTGGGCTACACTGTAGCACTCGTGTTATGTAAGATAATGCTTTTACTTTATCTAACCCTGTATCTAGCATGTTTGTTTAGGGGGTCACTGTCCTACCCTGTGCTGTTTGCCTTTAATTACCACTGACTTCTATAGGAGTTGATGGTCCTCTACACCTTGCAGGAATGCTCAGCAGTATGTACAATTAAATCTATTGGCTAGATCTTCATATGGCATAAATCAACATAAATCCAAAGCAACTGCATTGATTTACATCAGCTGAGGATCTGGTTCATATATGTAGCAAATATATTAATAGACTGTTCTTAAAATAAAGTTTCTCAGATTAATATTTAACATTAGCATGACAATGTTTTTTAGGAGGGAAAAAAGATTTTACTATGGCTGTGTATGTTTTAGTTATTTAGTTGAAACAAAATTAAAAAGACCCATACTAAAGTTTTAAAATGTATTTAATGTTCCTTTGGTGAGCAGAACTAATTGAACTTTGAGAATTTATAGAAGATCTAAAGAAATATGTTTATGAAATAAAGTAGATATATAATTTTAGGATCTATTGTCTGTTTCATTGAAACTTGTATCAAAAAAACAATTGTATTCCTATATTTTTGCCCTTTAGTCACCACTGATTTATTATTTCTTTTCCTGCTATTCATCTATACCAATAAGACCTAAAAATACCTTAACAACAAGATTTACTTTTCTTCTGAAAATGTATTTCTCAAGCTGGTTTCTGTTAGATATCAAAAACAATTAAACCTTTTGATATGAGGCAACGTTCTTCAAATGCCAAAGTTTAATGAAAACTTTGAATATTCTGTTCTACCATAAATCTCACCACTGTGCCCATGTCTATTTTCTAAAAAAATACTGTTACCGATACTTATTTGACTGGCACTTAGCAAATGTGTTGATATTGGGCCTCGCTCAGTGGAATACATCTTTCTACTCACTGCTTGTAGGAAACTGCTTGCACAAACACTGATTCTACAACCTACATAATTCATTGTAGAGATTGTGATTGCTTTTTAAGGGTTCTTGTAAAAACAAACCCTTCAAAACCTACCACAGAACTAGATGATGAACAGTATACCCCAAAAGGGAGACAGAAACAGTGCCTGGAGAAAAGTTAGATAACTGGTAGACTGGGCAGGTTGTCAGTGTCCTGGGTTGAGCTGGATATTTGCTCATTGTGGGACAGACAACCCTCTTCTCTCCCAAACTGCCTCAGTTTTAGCATTGCAGCAGCCACAGAAAGTAAGTTACCTGCACCTATGAACTGGAATAAAGGAAGGGAAGTTGTTTTCACATGCAGACAGCAAGATAAAATCCCTTGACATTTTATCCACATAACATGAGAAAGAGAAAAGACAGTTACTGAGATCTGGAATGTCCTTAGCTCTGGGATATCATCCTCGCAATACAGGAAAAGATGACAAGAGGGCCAATGATTCAGCTGAGCCATGGGTTACTGAACGTTACCAGTCTGTGAAAAAGCAAACAAATGGCTAACCTGACACAGTCTGCCCATTCCTCCCCTCTGAGTAGCGCAGATCATTAAATAAAAACATAATTTTTGAGAAATATTGAAGCTGATTTTGTCTCTAAGTATTCAAAATTGACCCCTTTTATTTTTTTTAATTTGTTCTGTTTTTTTTTATTTTAAAAGGTTTTACTAAAAACGTTGTTGACATGATTACATATTATATAATTTTGAATAAGAAAAAGTGTTCAAATATCCAAAAGGCACAAAATAACACAGAATGCTGCAGAGATTACTGTAGCCTATGGGGCAGACTCAGCAAGGCTGCTGAAACTTAGACAAAGCCCCAAGGATGTTTTTGTTATGTCAGGGGCTTCGCCAGTCCTGGGCACAGCCTAGAATCAGGCTGTCTCATGGCTTAAAGCCTTCCTTCCATGAGGTTATGATCTCTGTGTAGTACCTGTTAGAGTGTTTCTATGTTTCTTTGCTTATAGTAGCATGGCCATTGTATAGCACACACAAGTACTTCTTTGCTAAAGTTTTATCACTATAACAGAAGTATAACATTAACTAAATACTATATTGATCACATCCCCCTACATTACCCCAGAAACAAACAAAAAAAGCGAAGAACTCATTTAGCCAAACAGAGTCTGGAAGAGTAAAAGACACTATAATGTCCACCATAGACCATGTCATGTACTTCTCATCTACCAGGTTCAATAGATTCCAAGGTGATGGGTGCTGTAGAATTGCCAAAGATAGGGTGGTATTAAATTAAACAATTATGTGTAAATAAAGCATTCAGTAATAGAACTCTTACTGCCACTTTAAAACTAAAAATGCAAAAAATACAAAATATATTCCTCGTCCTCTGTCTCATGATTATATCACTGCTAGAATTTCTGTTTAAAATACCCTCCCCCCTGCTCAAAAAAAAAAAAAAAAAAATTCAAGTTAACATAAACATGTCTTTCTCTGATTGGCTCAATCACTGTCCTTATGCCCATACAAACCATTTAGAGTTGTGTGAATGGAAGGGAGAATACAGACAAATATTTAAAATATGAGACATATTTCTCAAAATATGCTATATGTGTACACCTATCCACCCTAACAATAGTTACTATTTTTCCAGCATAACTGGACATCATCTGCTCATTAATTCAGATTAACAAATGGGAGTTCATGGCATTCAGTTTCAGGGTGACATATCTAGGACATCTTTGAAAACCACAGTATTACCAATAGTGAAGGCACATTAAGTGTTCTTAAGAATGTTGAAATTCTCCCATTTGTGATAGGGACAGCATAGGACCACAACTCCGTGGTTTGACAAGTAATGAGTAGGAACACTTTTCCCTTAGAATATGCACTCATTTCACTTGAACACTCTTTGTTGCCTGGAAAACAGCTGTATTTGGCACTAAAAAATAAGGGGTGAAATCTCAGTCCCATTGAAGTCATTAGCAAAACTCCCACTGACTTTTGTATTTTTCATAGCTCTTACACATTTACTAAATGGACAAAATGGGAGAACTACACTTGCTCAGCTGCAGAAAACTATGGGGAGAACAAGCTTTATATTGCTTGGTCTTAAATACAGCTAGTCTATGAATGCATCACTATAGTGTTTTATATATTCTTCACTTCTAAAATAAAATAATTGTCAGTTTTCTTATTTAGTGTAGCAAAGTTCATTGAACTGTCACAAAGATACCTTCCTTCTTTAAGAGTCAAGGTGCCAGATCCTCAGCTGATACAAATAAGAGTAACTCCACTGACTTCCAGGGAGCTACATTGATTTACATCTGCCCCAAAATTGTTATAGCTAGATCAGTATTCAGCAGTGTATGTATGATTGTGGTAACAGAGGTAGCCTATACCAAGGTATTGTCTGTAGATAATTCATTAGGTCAAGGGGACTATTCACATGAATAGGGGATTGTGGGATCAGATCCTAATAAGATTTTTGAGGCAGGGAGGCTTCTCTTATTACTTGGCAATACAATGCCTAACACACTGTAGTTACTATATACATCATTAATAACATAATAATCAGCAACATAATAATAAACAGCTATGTGTGATTCCTTATGATCCGTTTTGCAGGTTTTGATGTTAGCCAGTGGTCAAGAAATGGTGGGAAGGATTGGTTAATGTAACATGTTAGGCCAGATCCATAGATGGTGTAAATCAGAGGTAATTTAGTGGAGCTACACTGTCATATTTCTAGTTCATTAACTTTTTGGAAAAGTTTATGGATTCTATCTTATGTAAAATTACAAGCTGATATGGGTTTCCCAGACTTCATAATTATAAATAAGAGGCATATAAAAATCTGTCACCAACAGCATTAAAAATGTCTTTTCCAATGGCAGCAGAATACTAATACCTCAGATATCACAATGATGGATATAGCACAGATGGATAGATGGAAGGAAGGGTAGATAAATAGATGGGGAAGTATTCTTTTTGTTTACACTATTATAGACTCATAGACTCATAGACTTTAAGGTCAGAAGGGACCATTATGATCATCTGGTCTGACCCCCTGCATGCTGCAGGCCGCAAGACCCTTCCCTGGACTCTGCCGTTGAAGTCCCCAATCCTGTGTTTTAGTGACTTCAATCGGCTGAGACCCTCCTGCTAGTGATCCCTGCCCCATGCTGCGGAGGAAGGCGAAAAACCTCCAGAGGCTCAGCCAATCTACCCTGGAGGAAAATTCCTTCCCGACCCCAAATATGGCGATCAGTAATACCCCGAACATATAGGCAAGAGTCTCTAGCCTGACCCTTGTTGGCCATTATGCTATTCATGTACCATTGCTTGGTTTTCCTCGGCTACTATGTTTTACCATTAAACCATTCCCTCCATAAACTTATCCAACTTAATCTTAAAACCAGACAGGTCCGTCGCCCCCACCGTTTCCCTCGGAAGGCCGTTCCAATATTTCACCCCTCTGACGGTCAGAAACCTTCGTCTAATTTCAAGCCTGAACTTCCCCCCGGCCAGTTTGTATCCATTCGTTCTCGTGTCCACATTAGTACTAAGCTGGAATAATTCTTCTCCCTCCCTTGTATTAACCCCTCTGATATATTTGAAGATAGCAATCATATCCCCCCTCAGCCTACGCTTTGTCAAATTAGCTCCTCTAATCTCTTTTCATACGACAGGTTTTCCATTCCTCTGATCATCTTAGTCGCCCTTCTCTGCACCCGTTCCAGTTTGAGTTCATCTTTTTTAAACATTGGAGACCAGAACTGCACACAGTACTCCAAATGAGGTCTCACCAGCGCCTTATACAACGGAAGCAGGACCTCCCTATCCCTACTAGATATACCTCGCCTAATACATCCCAAGACCGCATTGGCTTTTTTCACCGCCACGTCACATTGTCGACTCATAGTCATCCTGCGGTCCACAAGGACCCCTAGGTCCTTCTCCTCTTCCGTTACTTCTAACCAATGCGTCCCCATCTTATAACTAAAATTTTTATTAGTCATCCCCAAGTGCATCACCTTACACTTTTCACTATTAAATTTCATCCTATTTCCGACACTCCAATTCACAAGCTCATTCAAGTCTCCCTGCAGAATATCCCTATCCTCCTCTGAGTTTGCAACTCCTCCCACCTTCGTATCATCCGCAAACTTTATCAGCCCACTCTTGCAATCGGTCCCGAGGTCAGTTATAAATAGATTAAATAAAATGGGTCCCAAAACCGAACCTTGAGGCACTCCACTAGTAACCTCCCTCCAACCCGACAATTCACCCTTTAATACGACCCGCTGCATTCTCCCCATTAACCAGTTCCTTATCCACCTCTGGATTTTCATATCGATCCCCATGTTTTTCATTTTAACCAATAATTCCTCATGGGGTACTGTATCAAACGCTTTACTGAAATCCAGGTATATTAGGTCCACCGCATTTCCTTTATCTAATAAGTCAGTTACTTTCTCAAAGAAGGAGATCAGATTCGTTTGGCACGATCTGCCCTTCGTAAAACCATGCTGTAATTTATCGCATTTGCCATTAACCTCAAGGTCCTCAACTAGTTTCTCTTTCAGAATGTTCTCCAGCACCTTGCACACTACTGATGTTAAACTAACAGGCCTATAGTTACCCGGGTCACTTTTTTTCCCTTTCTTGAAAATAGGAACCACATTGGCTATTCTCCAGTCTAACGGGACCACCCCCGAGTTTACAGATTCATTAAATATAGTCGCTAACGGGCCTGCTATTTCCCGCGCCAATTCCTTCAATATTCTCGGATGAAGATCGTCCGGTCCACCCGACTTAGTCCCATTAAGGCGTACTAGTTTTGTTTCTACCTCGGATGCGTTAATCCCCCATCCTGTATGCCCCTCTGTAACGGTGCTAGTATCCCTAATACCTTCATTGGCCTCATTAAACACCGATGCAAAATATTCATTGAGATATTGCGCCATGCCTAGATTATCTTTAATCTCCTCTCCGGCTATAGTCTTCAGCGGTCCCACTTCTTCTTTCTTTGCTTTCTTCCTATTTATATGGCTGTAAAACCTCTTACTATTGCTTTTAATACCCCTCGCTAAGTCCAATTCTTCCCGGCCTTTGGCCTTTCTCACTCTATCTCTACATTCTCTGACTTCACTAAGGTAAGTTTCCTTACTGATCCCTCCCCTCTTCCACTCTTTGTACGCTTTCTGTTTTTTCCTAATCGCCCCTTTGAGTCGGTCGCTCATCCAGCTCGGTCTAAATCTCTTGCTTAGTAATCTTTTTCCCTTTTTGGGGATACAGGCCTCTGACAGCTCATGCATCTTTAACTTAAAGTAATCCCAGGCTTCTTCTGCCTTTAGATCCCTTAATACGTTTGCCCAATCCACTTTCCCTACCAGTCCCCTTAATTTGTTAAAATTGGCCTTTTTAAAATTATAAACTGTAGTCTTTGACTTAATTCTGGTAGTCCTTCCATTTAGTTTAAACCGAATTAGCTCATGATCACTGGAGCCCAAGTTGTCCCCCACTACCACTTCCTCAACAAGGTCCTCACAACTTACCAGAATCAAATCTAAAATGGCCTCCCCCCTCGTCGGCTCAGCTACCACTTGATAAAGGAATTGATCAGCAAGCACATCTAGGAATATCTGAGCCCTATTATTGCTACTAGCGTTTGTTCCCCAATCTATATCTGGGAAGTTAAAGTCCCCCATAATTACACAGTTTCTATTAGTATTTACCTCTCTTAACACATTAAATAGTTCCTTATCCATATCCTGGGTCGATCCCGGCGGTCTATAGCACACCCCAAGCACTATCCCCGGAGAGGCTCTAGTAGTCCTTTTACCCAGCTTGAGTATCGCCCAGACGGACTCCGTGTTATCAATTCCATTCACTATTATTTCTTTACAGCTTAATTCACTATTGACATACAATGCCACCCCCCCACCTTTACCTTTATCCCGGTCTTTCCTAAACAGCGCATACCCCTCCATACCTGCGTTCCAGTCGTGACTGCCATTCCACCACGTTTCAGTTATTCCTACGATGTCCGGTTTCAATTCTCGGACCAAGACCTCCAATTCCTCCATTTTATTACCTAGGCTTCTCGCATTGGTGTACAAACACCCTAATGTATGTCGTTTAGCCTGTCTCCCATTAGTAGCACTGTATGTTGCGGGCCTCTTTGTGTCCGTCCCCCCTGTCCTTCCTATGTCCAATCTCATCTCCCCGGCTATGTCTCCTCTTATTACCCTCAGCTTTTCAATACTGGAAACTGGCGTGGAGATTAACTGTGCATCTCCCAACCATCTCCCCAAACTTCCTAGTTTAAAGCTCTTTTGATAAGATGAGCCAGCCTCCCTCCCAGAAGTCTATTTCCTTCCCTACTCAGGTGAAGCCCATCCCGCGAGAACAGGTGCCTGTCCCCGAAAGCCTCCCAGTGGCCATACATTCCAAAGCCCTCCTTACAGCACCACTCCCTTAGCCAACTATTTATCCTCACAATCCTATCAGCCCTTTGCTGCCCTTCCCTCGGAACAGGCAGAATCCCACTAAAGATAACCTGAGCCTCTATCTCCTTGAGAGTCTTCCCCAGCCTGGCATAATCTCCCTTGATTCTCTCTAACGAGAACCTAGCCGTGTCATTCGTTCCTACATGAAGGATTATCAAGGGGTTCTTACCTGCTCCTTTTAGGATCCTTTTCAACCACAGGTCCACATCGCGTATCTTTGCGCCCGGTAGACAGCACACCCTTCTGTTCTCCGGGTCCGCCCTGGTCACAGGCCTGTCCAATCTCCTCAGTAAAGAGTCTCCAATTACATACACCTGCCGTCGCCTGGCAACAGTGCGATCTAGTAGTCTAGTCTCCGATCCCTCTAGTCCTGACCTGTGTCTGCTCCTATCTTCTCTTATGCTCCCCCTTATTCCTTCCTCTATCCTCTGGTGGCCCATAATTGGTGCTGTCTCCATCAACTCCTCCCCCCTCTCTCTCGGACTAGCCGCTCTTCTCTTCTTCCTTACCCTCCCAGCTTCAGTCACCACCTGCTGCCCCCCTACCTCGTTCTCCAAACACTCAAACCTATTCCTGAGTTCTATTCCCCCCTCACTGGCCCTCCTTTTCCTTGGCCTGCCTCTCACAGTCACATGCTTCCACCTCCCTTGATCTCCCCCTTCCATTCCCCTCTCGCTGTCATCTACTACTGCCTCCTTCTGCACCCTAGAGCCTTCCCCTTCAGCCCCGCCTTGCCTATCCTCCATCAGCTGCTCAAACCCCCGCCTAAACTCCACCAGGGTCTCTACCTGCATCTCCAGCCCCTTAACCTTTTCCTCCAGTAACACTATAAGGCGACACTTCATACACACATACCTTTGTTCCAGGTCTCCTGCTAGGACTATATACATACCACAGCTTCCACATGCAGCCATCTGCATTCTGTCTGCTGCTGCTGCTTGGCTCATGGCTGCTGCTCTCTCTGCCCGCAGCACCTGGGGGAACAGAGCACACACCACACACCACCCTCCTGCCTCCCCCTTTACCTCCCCCTGCAAACTCCCTCTCAAACTCCCCTGTTAGCCGCCCTGTTTGCTGCCTCTGTGCCGCTGGAAGATACATTGTTTAACATACAGGCAGTGAAAATTTCACTAAACAGCTAACAGATAATATAGAACTTCCCATTCTATGCAGCCAAGTCTGACAGAAAAATGTAACAAAATGAATAATAAAATGTTATCACATAAGTTTGGTTTGTGCAGGGGTAGTGTTATGAAAGCTCAAAAGGGTTCTCTGCCTGAAAGCAGCTTCATAGCCTGATAGATTTTCCACAGGTAGCTGGCATTTTCATCTAGACTTGCCCTGCTGTTGTTATTGTGTCCTATGCAATATAACAATAGTATGCATCTGCATCGACACATGCTGGCTTACTGACAACAATTTAAATTGGCACATAGAAGCTTTCCTAGATTAAATCTTATAATTGACAGGCTGAGCCCAGTGGCCAAAGAGGGTAAATGTTTGTGTAGTTCCTGGGCTGAAACACTGCTGGTTTGTCAGCCTCTGAAATTACTGGCAATCTCATAGTCCATATCTAACAGCTGAGAGGATGTGGTGCCAACTGGTGGCAAGCTTTCAAGAGGCTTAGAAAAGCAGTCAATGTAATTGTCATTTTTTAGTGCTGAAAAAGTGTTTAGATGCTTAGGTGTGATAGGAAATGTGTAGCTAGAAAAGGGGCTGCAGAATCTTGGAAATAGCATGCTCTTCTTATTGCCCACTTGCTTTGAACCTATAAACAGAAAGTCATAAACAATAGGGAAATGATACATCCCAGTGAGTAGAAAATGTCATAAAAGCAGCCCTGAAACATGTTCCAGTTACCTGTGCTACATACAGGGCCGGGGCACCAGCTTACCAAGCAGGTGCTTGGAGCAGCCACTTCGGAGAGGGTGCGGCACATCCAGCTGTTTGGCGGCAATTCAGCGGAGGGTCCCTCACTCCTGCTTGGAGCGAAGGACCTCCCGCCGAATTGCCGCCGCAGATCGCGATCGCGGCTTTTTTTTTGTTTGGCTGCTTGGGGTGGCCAAAACCCTGGAGCTGGCCCTGCATAAAATGTCTGTCCTTCTATCCATATGGCTCAGTAAGTACTTTATACACCTGGGGATAAATTCAACGGGGTTTCACATGGGATATCATTTAAAGCAGAATATCATCCATTAATTTGGGTTTACTCATGTAGTGGTGAAATTTTAATAAAATCAAATAAAAGTACCATAGAGTCAGAAATGTTTAAATGTAACATTTATTCATTGTAGTACAATGAGGAATAGAGCTATCAAACAACTGAATTATATATATTATATTCTTTTAAATGTAAAATTAGCAGCATACCAGAAATAAAAATTATCTAAAATTAGATAATTGCAATACGTAGTGTAACTATTTGATGTGCATCTTGTAAGAGACACTATTTCTAAATGTTTGCAAACTACGGCCCTGATTCAGCAATCCACCCTTATTCACAGAAGTGCTTAATATGTTCTTAATTTTAGGCACGTGCTTAAAGATAAGCCTGTCTTTAAGTGATTTGCTAAATAAGGATGGACTTAAACATGTGCTTAAATGCTTTGCTGAATTGGGGCCTACAAGCCCTTTTAAATAAAGTCTTTTACTGATTTCAGTACACTTTGAATCAAGCACGAAGTTCCCGTGTCAGCAAGGTACCTAAGCAGAAACCTATATTTAAACAAGTGAATAGTCCTATTTATTTCAATGACAATATTCATACACTTAAAGTTAGGCATGTGCTTAAATATCTTGCTGAATTGGAACTATTTCATTTAACCACTGAAGAATTACATTTTGTTGAGAACCAATTCTAGCTGACCTGAAATATCAAAATAATGTCTTCTTCCAGTAGATTTGTTTTGTCTCAGAAAATAAAAAAGCTTATTTGGTTTTCTTTAAATCTTTGAGTCATTGATGATTTAAATAGGTGACTTTCCTTCATTATTAAAACAGCCTTATAATTTGCTTGCATATGCACATTAAAAATAGAAGTTAATGAGGGAGACATCAGCATCACTAATGAAAAGGCATATTCCAGGCATTTGAGTTACAGGTTGTAGTCTCAGAATTCTGTTGATGCTAGGTTGCTACAAGGAGCTCAGCTGCCACAAGTGGCCAAAAAAGGAGTCTTTTATCCTATTTGGTAAGGAGAGTGTACCTTTTCCCTTCCTAGGTATATTTTGTTGATGTTGTGCAATTATACAATAAATGGGAATGAATTAATGCATTATTAAAGCATCTTACTCATAAACTGACAATTCAGAAGCATCTGCTTCAGCACACTTACATAGTAAATAAGATTGGAGATATGGTAAATATAAAATATCACCAACGGCCTCCCTACATTCTACATACTAAATTAAAAGGGATATAATTTATTGACACACAATACTGGAATTATTTTAATGTAACCCTGAATAAATATATTCCTTTCTGAATTTCCCTAAGATTAGAGTTAGTTTATACTTCACGTAAATAAGGCTAATGAGGTTCACTAGTTTAATCACATCTTTTTCTAATCTCAGAAGTAATTACCATCAACCACTTAGTGCAGATTGGACAATTGGTGTGTATGTGATGAAAATAAAATAAGTCTATGCTAATGAAAATGCAAATTATGTTTCTTGATTTGTATTCAGCTATAGCAGGTACCTGTAATGTGCAGTATTTATGTGTATTACACAAAGAAAATAATTAGAGATTAAATTTGCTGCAGAAAAATGTTTGTAAAATAGAAACTACCTTATAAACTTGCACAACAGAATACTGGGAATAGCAGCCCTTTCTTGCATGCAGGAGCACAATGCAGCAGAAACACAAGTAGTAGGCCTCATTCTCTTCTCGCTTACTCCAATGTGAATCAGGATTAACACCACTGCATGCAATAGAAATGCACTGGTGTAAAGCTTGGGTCAGTGAGATGAGAGCTAGGCTCAGTGTTTCTTGTTTACAGAGATCCATTCAGCAGAAGCTGTGGAAGCCTACTTCCTATCCACCTATGTTCTGAGGAAAGGACTATGAGGTAAGAGGTCACTGGAAGGGGAACATGGGCTAAGCAGGATTGCAGAAAGAGTTTAGACGGTGTTTCTGTGCATAACATACATTCACTGGTTAAAAAACATCTGCAGTGTAGGAGCAGTGAGTTGTTCTTTTTGCTCCTCCCACTAGACAGGAATAGTGAGCGTGGGCTGACTGCACAGGTACCTTGGCTCCTACTTACAAAGTGCGTGTGGGGTAATTGTTTTATTGAACCACTGGATTAGAATCTTAGGCCTGGTCTACACTAACCCCCCAATTCAAACTAAGGTACGCAACTTCAGCTACGTGAATAACGTAGCTGAAGTCAACGTACCTTAGTTCAAACTTACCGCGGTCCAGATGCGGCAGGCAGGCTCCCCCGTCGACTCCGCGTACTCCTCTCGCCGGGCAGGATTACCGGAGTTGACGGGGAGCACTTCTGGGTTCGATTTATCGCATCCAGACAAGACGATTGCCTGCCGCCGAACCAGCGCGTAAGTATAGACATACCCTTAAACTGCTTAAGGTAAGCAGAAGGCAACAAAAAGGTCATTTTCACCTATGAACACAATGTGCAAAACTATTGTTGAAAGAAAGCAAAGAACATAGTCAAAGGAATGATACAAATTGAACGGAAACAACTGTTAGCTAGGGATTTGCAAGGGTTTGGTGAGGCTACAAAATTGTTACAGCCTCATAAAAATGAAAAGAAATGTGCACACATGAGCAATTAGAAATTTGCTTTGATTGATTACTTAAGCAAGTTCAGTGCCTAACTCCTACTGAAATACAGTTAGGCACTTAATTTCCATTAAAATACAATGGGAGATAGGCAATTAATTAACTTAGACACTTTTGTAAATCCCACAAGATGCTTATTTGCATCTCTTGAAGCATAAATACCTTTGCAAATCTGGCCCCAAGTTCTGAAGTCTCTTTTGAAAAGAGGACTTAGTCTCATAAGTCACTTAGATGCTTTTGATAATGTTACCCAAGAACTCTAGCAGTGTTGTATTCTAAGAAAGCAACATCCCATAGAGTGTAATAAAAAAATTAGGATCGTTCTACGTTTTTATTAGACCATGATGTCCCTGCTAAGGAATTTGTTAGCATGGTTCAAATATCCAATAGAATGGATATAATTACCAAGGAAATTCTTACCCAGGGGACCCCGGGGGCGGGAGAGGGGAGGGGGCATTTTATTGTGACAATGTCTATAGAAACCGAATGTTTTCATCCCTATTATATTCTCTAGGACTCTTTTCATAGGAGAGGATTTAGTTCCTTCTGTAATGCACTTCAGAAGAACAAATAAAACAGTTTTATAATGAATGCAAAATAATTTAAGACTTTTTGTTCCAATTCTCCCCCTTTTGGGCAGCTATGCGTGGTTCTGCATGTGCGAGGTGGGAAGTACAGTGATTTCTTTGGAGCAGATTTGAAGAGTAGTGATACAGGCAGAGTAAAGAGGATACCAGGGAAAGGGAGTGCTGTATGAGTTATGGATTGAGGCTGACATTCTGTCCACTGAGATTGAGTGCATTGCCACCATAGCCTAAGTACATAAGCAGTGTATATTAGTGACTGTCTTAATATATTTTTAGAAATGCAGAATGGTATTTGCCTCTCTACTGTTTTACTAATAACCAGAACTTCACTTGGAGTTATATGGCATGAGTGCTTCAAAATGGATAAAAGTGCACTTCAGTGGTTTATATTGCTATTAACCATGACCATACTTGAACTTATCAAGTTTATGGGGAGTGCAGAAAAGCAAATTACTTTAGAAGTATAAAGTGACAATTTTTCAATATAAAGTTGATATTTCAAAGGTATAAAACTTAATCTTGATTTGGAAGTGTTAATCCCATGACCTAGTCACAGTCCAATTGATTTTTCATATTAAAATACTACAATAAAGTCCTCGAAATACTCTGTGCCTTATCATGATATCCTCACTTGGGCAAAATTCCCTCTAAAGTCAGCAAGATGTTCTCTTTTAATCTTGGAAAAGCCTTTGTGTGTCCAAAATTATCTTCACTTCAATACAGCTTGTAGCAAAGAGGAGCATGTATTCCCCATGTGAGTGATCGGTTTACCTTCCTCATAAATATTAGGCATAGTGGACAAGGACTAGTAATCTCCTCTGATACTGCAACAGTTATGATCTCCTGGGTATTGCCTGTGTGTCTGTAAAAAAAGGTCAATTTACCATGTGTACAGATCAGCTTTCTGGAAAACTACAGTTCAGTGCTGCAGTAGATACTGTTGAGCAGAAGCTATCCTGGATTTCTCTTTGTAAAGGTACATGTGTTTGGCTGAGAGTGAGTAAATGGCTATGTGGTATGGTTGATGACAAATAAGGAAGCAAGTGGTTGCACAGAAGGGAAGATATTTCAAAGGTCCTTGTGTACTGTGCACATACCATGAATGTTGAACTAATAAATGTGAGAGCCAGTTATTTACTGTGGCTTTTTATCAAAAACAAGGTAAGGCTCAGATCTCTGGCTTAGTTCTGCATCAGAAGGCCTTTGACGATTCTCCTAATATATATGTATATGTTTTACCCACTGATAACACTCATTACTTTTACAAAACAGGTGTAAATTTTTCATGAAAACAAGGCCCTAATCAGGGCCTAGGTTAACTAACCAAACTCTTCAGAGGTATGTTCTAACACATAACATTTTTTTAGACAAGCACCAGAATGTTTTTTTCCTACTTTCAAAGAATGACTGTAATCCTATACAATGCAATGTGACTTGCAATTTCCACTTACTGATATCCAGGCTGGGAGGACCCTCCAATGTGAAAGGTGCCTGATGGTGGAATCTCTCAAGCAGCAGGTGGCTAGGTTGAGGAGCATCCGAATCCGTGAGCAATTCCTGGACAGTGTCCATGTGGAGACAGCTGAGGTAGCTGTCCCAGTACACAGGACTGCTGATACACCACTGGTGGAGGAGGAGATGGCTCAGGGTGGACACTGGCAGCTGGTTACTTCTGGCAGCAGGCAGTGCTCCACCCCTGCTCCGAACCCTCCTGCCATGGTAATAGGTAACCGTTATGCTCTTCTTGATACAGGAGAGAAGGAATCACCCCCTACAGTAAAGAAGGAGAAGCCTCGTACCCCTAAGGCTGGGAGGTCTGCTGCCACCACAGCAAATAGAAAACATAGGGTAGTGGTGGTCAGAGACTCTCTGCTGAGGGGGACAGAGGCGCCCATCTGTCGTCCTGACATTTCATCTTGGGAGGTATGCTGCCTGCCGGGGACCCGTATCTGAAATGTTACGGAGGCATTGTCGAGGATTATCCAGCCCTCTGACTACTACCCCATGTTACTCATCCATGTGGGCACAAATGATACTGCGAGGTGTGACACCTTGAGCAGATCAAGAGTGACTACAGGGCTCTGGGAGTACGGGTGAAGGAGTTTGGAGCACAGGTGGTATTCTCTTTGATTCTTCCTGTCAAAGGTAGGGGCCCGGGCAGAGACAGATGCATCATGAAGGTGAATGCCTGGCTGCGAAGATGGTGTCACCAGGAGGGCTTTGGCTTCCTCAACCACTGGATGCTATTCAAGGAAGGACTGCTAGGCAGAGATGGCGTTCACCTTTCGAGGAAGGGAAAGACCCTATTTGGACACAGACTGGCTAACCTAGTGAGGAGGGCTTTAAACTAGGTTCGACGGGGACAGGTGAACAAAGCCCACAGGTAAGTGGGGAACATGGAGACCTGGGAGATGGGTCGGAAACAAAAGGGAGCGTGGGCTAAAATGGCAGAGAGAAAGGAGGGTCAGGGCAAAACTGGGAGGCAAGATCAAACTAGTATTTTAGATGCCTATATACAAATGCGAGAAGTATGGGTAATAAGCGGGAAGAACTGTAAGTGCTAATAAATAAATACAATTATGACATTGTTGGCATTACTGAAACTTGGTGGGATAATACACATGATTGGAATGTTGGAGTGGATGGGTACAGCTTGCTCACGAAGGATAGACAGGGGGAAAAGGGAGGAAGTGTTGACTTATATATTAAAAATGTACACACTTGGACTGAGGTGGAGATGGACATAGGAGACGGAAGTGTTGAGAGACTCTGGGTTAGGCTAAAAGGGGTAAAAAATAAGGGTGATGTCATGCTAGGAGTCTACTATAGGCCACCTAACCAGGTGGAAGAGGTGGTTGAGGCTTTTTTTAAACAACTAACAAAATCATCCAAAGGCCAAGATTTGGTGGTGATGCGGGACTTCAACTATCCGGATATATGTTGGGAAAATAACACAGCAGGGCACAGATTATCCAACAAATTCTTGGACTGCATTGGAGACAACTTTTTATTTCAGAAGGTTGAAAAAGCTACTAGGGGGGAAGCTGTTCTAGACTTAATTTTAACAAATAGGGAGGAACTCGTTGAGAATTTGAAAGTAGAAGGCAGCTTGGGTAAAAGTGATCATGAAATCATAGAGTTTGCAATTCTAAGAAAGGGTAGAAGGGAGTACAGCAAAATAGAGACAATGGATTTCAGGAAGGCAGATTTTGGTAAGCTCAGAGAGCTGATAGGTAAGGTCCCATGGAAATCAAGACTGAGGGGAAAAACAACTGAGGAGAGTTGGCAGTTTTTCAAAGGAACACTATTAAGGGCCCAAAAGCAAGCTATTCCGCTGGTTAGGAAAGATAGAAAATGTGGCAAAAGACCACCTTGGCTTAACCACGAGATCTTGCATGATCTAAAAAATAAAAAGGAGTCATATAAAAAATGGAAACTAGGACAGATTACTAAGGATGAATATAGGCAAACAACACAGGAATACAGGGGCAAGATTAGAAAGGCAAAGGCACAAAATGAGCTCAAACTAGATACAGGAATAAAGGGAAACAAGAAGACTTTTTATCAATACATTAGAAGCAAGAGGAAGACCAAAGACAGGATAGGCCCACTGCTCAGTGAAGAGGGAGAAACTGTAACAGGAAACTTGGAAATGGCAGAGATGCTTAATAACTTGTTTGTTTCGGTCTTCACTGAGAAGCCTGAAGCAATGCCTAACATAGTGAATGCTAATGGGAAGGGGGTAGGTTTAGCAGATAAAATAAAATAAAATAAAAAAAAAAAGTTAAAAATCACTTAGAAAAGTTAGATGCCTGCAAGTCACCAGGGCCTGATGAAATGCATCCTAGAATACTCAAAGAGCTAATAGAGGAGGTATTTGAGCCTCTAGCTATTATCTTTGGAAAATCATGGGAGACGGGAAAGATTCCAGAAGACTGGAAAAGGGCAAATATAGTGCCCATCTATAAAAAGGGAAATAAAAACAACCCAGGAAACTACAGACCAGTTAGTTTAACTTCTGTGCCAGGAAAGATAATGGAGCAAGTAATTAAGGAAATCATCTGCAAACACTTGGAAGGTGGTAAGGTGATAGGGAATAGCCAGCATGGATTTGTAAAGAACAAATCATGTCAAACCAATCTGATAGCTTTCTTTGATAGGATAATGAGGCTTGTGGATAAGGGAGAAGCCGTGGATGTGGTATACCTAGACTTTAGTAAGGCATTTGATATGGTCTCACATGATATTCTTATCGATAAACTAGGCAAATACAATTTAGATGGGGCTACTATAAAGTGGGTGCATAACTGGCTGGATAACCATACTCAGAGAGTTGTTATTAATGGTTCCCAATCCTGCTGGAAAGGCATAACAAGCGGGGTTCCTCATGGGTGTGTTTTGGGACCAGCTCTGTTCAATATCTTCATTAACGACTTAGATATTGGCATAGAAAGTAAGCTTATTAAGTTTGCAGATGATACCAGACTGGGAGGGATTGCAACTGCTTTGGAGAACAGGGTCGTAATTCAAAATGATCTGGACAAATTGGAGAAATGGTCTGAGGTAAACAGGATGAAGTTTAACAAAGACAAATGCAAAGTGCTCCACTTAGGAAGGAAAAATCAGTTTCACACATACAGAATGGGAAGAGACTGTCTAGGAAGGAGTACGGCAGAAAGAGATCTAGGTGTTATAGTGGACCATAAGCTAAATATGAGTCAACAGTGTGATGCTGTTGCAAAAAAAGCAAACATGATTCTGGGATGTATTAACAGGTGTGTTGTGAGCAAGACACGAGAAGTCATCCTTCCACTCTACTCTGCACTGGTTAGGCCTCAGCTGGAGTATTGTGTCCATTTCTTGGCACCGCATTTTAAGAAAGATGTGGAGAAATTGGAGAGGGTCCAGAGAAGAGCAACAAAAATGATTAAAGATCTTTAGAACATGACCTATGAAGGAAGGCTGAAAGAATTGGGTTTGTTTAGTTTGGAAAAGAGAAGACTGAGAGGGGACATGATAGCAGTTTTCAGGTATTTAAAAGGGTGTCATAAGGAGGAGGGAGAAAACTTGTTCACCTTAGTCTCTAAGGATAGAACAAGAAGCAATGGACTTAAACTGCAGCAAGGGAGGTTTAGGCTGGACATTAGGAAAAAGTCCCTTATTGTCAGGGTGGTTAAACACCGGAATAAATTGCCTAGGGAGGATGTGGAATCTCCATCTCTGGAGATATTTAAGAGTAGGTTAGATAAATGTCTATCGGGGATGGTCTAGACAGTATTTGGTCCTGCCATGAGGGCAGGGGACTGGACTCGATGACCTCTCGAGGTGCCTTCCAGTCCTAGAATCTATGAATCTATGAATATTTTACATTCCAAAATGAAAAAAAAATCCATTAAAAATATGGCCATTAAATAACCAGTTAATAACTAATATAATACAATCAAGAGATAAAAATTAGCACACTCTTTGGAGTTCAACTTATGATGTAAATTCTGCAGCAATTTTGTTGGTTTTTTACTCTTGGTGGGCAAGGCCAGCTAAAATAATTCCAAAGTGACAAACTAGAGAGAAGAATCAACATATCTCTGCATTTAATAAATATTAAAAATAAATAAAATAAACATGAAGTAAAAAAGAGATCAATTGATTTGAGCAATAAACTGTATTCAATGGTTAAGTACAACCTCAAAAAAGAATAATAAATAAGAAGAACATCTAGATTAATAAGAACAAGATGAGCTAAAATTATTACTATATTTTGAAAATAATAGTTTTACAGAAGTCTTTCATCCTTTTATATCTTAGAATTAAATCTATTTTTTCCCCAAAAGACTAGTAAACAGCAATTTTGTAGGCATTTGGCACTAGGTTATATCATAAAAAAAAAAAAAAAAAACCAGCAGAAAACAATAGTGAATGAGGATGAAAAGTTGAATGTTTATATTCTGTAGTGTAGTATCATTAAGCAGGCATTAATACGTTCAACATACCAATGTGTGAGAACAGCTATTATTATACACACTCCAAAGGAAAGAGTTAAAATCTATAGGGTTTTTAAACCAATACATGAGAAGGTGACTAATTTTATGAAATATTTTAAAATGGTGAAAGGTCAATTCTTGGCTTAGTTTTTAATCAAAGATGGATTTTTCTGATATAATTGAATCAGAAACTGAACATCAGACTGTGTTTTCAGATCCTCTTCTGCCTTCTGACTCTAGAGGAAATATTTTATAAATGTGTTAGTATAAACATTTTTAACACTAAATTGATGTTAATATGGATTAAAGTATATGCTAAAATTAAGCATATGCTTAAGTGTTTTGCTTAATGGGGGAAGACTGATGAATCAGGGCCTTAGTGTTCTAAGTGAAGGTAGGCAAACCATAAATGGAGAACCATCCATCTAATTAATTTTTATTTGTGTGTTCATGAATTATTTGCAAACAGACTTTAATATTAAATAATTTGTTTGCTACTTAAAATTGTGTAAGAAACACTTTATGCTGCCATAATTCAGCCTATAGGTTGCTTGTGAACTGTCTTTACTGTGTGTATTTGTTATCCACCATTACCAAATGTGATTGGCATGTGTAGTTACGAAGAATTGTTTCCGTTCCCCAACTGGATAAATATACTGGGATAAAGAGTGGGAACAAGTCACTGAACCTTTGAATCTCTCAGGACCAGGGAGGGATCAGTTTAAGAGATAAGTAGGAGCCACACCAGCAAAATTTGGAGTGTTTAGGACATCTTAGACAACTTGACCTCCTTATGATTCAGTCAAGATGGAGGGAAAACCTGTTGCAAAATAAGACTTGAATCTGGACACAGTCAGGAGAGTGGGCGTTACTGGCCCAATAGTCCCCTCTGGGAGAAAATGTGCAAGATAGGGGTGGAGGGAAGCGGGGTACGTAATAGCCCTGTCTCTGCTTCTGCTAATCACTGACAGAGCACTGGCTGGATGCACAGAAGAGAATAAGCTATTCCACATAAAAGAGTGAAGTGACTTATATTTCTCTTAAAGAACCTGGTCTGTCTGTCTATCTGGTACTAATTGTGGGGTGGTGCAGCTTACCCATCATGCCATGTTCAGGTATGTGCCTAAAGTAACAATTTCATTCTAAATTTATTCTGATGTAAAATGTTGGGTTTATTGAATAAAGATATTACAAAACTCTTTCCTTAAAACACAATATCCCCATACTAAAGTCATTGTCATAAAAACTGTTACAATTTCAGGGCAATTGTGCCTGCATTTTCCCTCCATGGTCCTTCCAGGCCACTCATGTAAAGGTTTACAGCTCCCAGCCATTACGTCACTAAAGTGAAGACTCACATCTCTCTCCCGTGCTGACCGGGGAATTTCCAGGCTGCACAGTTCCCTACCTACATTGTGATATTCCCAGAAAGCCAGCCTGCACTTTGCTTTCTCTTCAGAGGTACATATATTCCTGAATAAGCACATTTACTCTAAAGGTGAAAGCATTACAGAGAAAATATGAAAACAGTAAGAGAACTTACATGCATCCTAAAAAAACTTACCAGAGGTCACCTCAACTCCAACCTCAGGTTCTGGTTGGTATCAGTCCTTCAAAACCCACAAAAGGGTTTTCTCCATGGTTACAAATTCATAACTGCCTCAGATTCAGAACCATAACCCAGGCTGAGCAGTTCAGCTGTTTCTTTATACAGCTTGGATCTTTGTTCTCCAGTCTCCAGGAACAGGTAATCAGCAGACAGAGACCCTCTCCTAAGGGCAGAGTTTCAAAAGGCTGGATTTTTGTATAACCAAAGGTAGGGAATTTGTGTTAACCTCTCCCTAGGTATTTTTCAGGAATCTACTTCACACTTATTGTCCCAAAAGTTTATTCTTGTCTGGAACGTTTTCAATACAGTCCTTTGAACTCCCAGGCCTCACATCTGTTACGTCTCCCTCCTAGAGAGGTTGCATACAATTCCGGGCCATAGTAATATATAAACCATTAATTGAATACAATGGACCTCAAGGGTATTTTAAAATAATTTAATAGGGTCTCCCAAAGTGTGGCAGGACATTACCAGATCTGTCACAAAAACTATCAATGGAATGTTTTTTTGGTTGATTTTAATGAACTTTACCAATAGTTTTCAGAGATCCTGTAGAAAAGCTGTCTTTCAACAATCCTCTAGAAAAGCTATCTTTCATCTACCTAGGCATTTTTTATTCATAGGATCTACGCCCTATGAACAGTGAAAAGGTATTATACATTCTTCTTTTAGCATCCCTTTCCTTTATTTCCTCCCTTCCCTTTCTCAGTTTCACTTCAGTCATTTTTTCTTTTATGTCCCTAAAAAAAGGAGTATTAATGGTGTTAATATAGGTTTATGGGGTTGTTGGGTAAGCAGCATAGCAAAAAATAAATTATGATAGCCTTATCAACTACTCTGATCTGGGCATCTTGTCAAATCTGTGGTCCCAGCAGACCTTTGGATTGGAGCATCCAAACCCTGAAGAAGCATTCAACCTTTGCATGGATTTTATTCCAGTTCTAAGCCCAAGATCCATACAACTAGGTATCAATTAATAAATTGCATTGTTCACCAATATACAATTTTTAAAATGGACAAGTTGCAAAGACTTAACTTAATCCTCTTTTTTTCTCCCTTTATTCTTCAGCTTCTAGTGCTCTGATCTTGCAGATAGAGATAGTTAGCATGGACCTATCCACAAATCAGTTGGATACTGAAAATCAAATGAAGGGTGCCTGCATTAGCATAAATATCTGGAGAATTGGAGGCTAAAATAGAATCACAGAATCATAGGGTTAGAAGGGACTGCAACAGTCATCTACTCTAATCCCCTGCAAAGATGCAGGATTTGTCGTGTCTAAATCATCCAAGACAGATGTCTATCTAGCCTCCTTTTGAAAACCTCCAGCAAAGGAGCTTCCACAACCTCCCTAGGCAGCCTGTTCCATTGTCCTACTGTTCTTATAGTTAGGAAGTTTTCCTGGAGATTTATTTCCTCTTGTCCTGTTCTCTGTGGCAAGAGAGAACAACTTGCCTCCACCTTTTTTATGGTAGCCTCTTTAGTATTTGAAGATCACTATCATGTCGCCCCTCAATCTCCTTTTCCAAACTAAACATACCCAGTTCCTTCTGCCTTTAACCATATGACTTGCGTTCCATCCCTTTGGTCATCCTTGTTGCTCACCTCTGGATCCTTTCCAGTTTCTCCACATCCTTTCTATACATTGGTACACAAAATTGGACACAGTACTTCAGATGAAGCCTAAATAGCACCAAGTACTGAGGTAATATCTCCTCCTGTGACTTGCATGCTATGGCTCTATTAATGCAACCTAAAATTGCATTTGCTTTTTTTTGCTACAGCATCGCATTGCTGACTCATGTTGCAGTTGCGATCCACCACAACTCCCAGGTCCTTCTCATCAGTGCTGCTGCCAAGCCAGTTATCCCCTATTCTGTTGTTGCACATTTGGTTTTTCTTCCCTAAGTGTAGCATTTTACATTTGTTTTTCTTAAATTTAATTTTGTTGTCTATATCCCAGTTCAGCAATTTATCAAGGTTCCTCTGAATTGTAGCTCTATCCTCCAAAGTGTTGGCAACCACCCCCAGCTTTGTGTCATCTGAAAATTTGATCCATATGCTCTCTATTCCTACATCCAGGTAATCAACAAAGATGTTAAACAACACCAGACCCTGAACAGATCCCTGTGGAATCCCATTTGAGACCTCCCTCCAATCTGACATCATTCCATTAATAGTTACTCTTTGTTTGGAGTTGTTTAACCAATTCTGTATCCACGTAATGGTAGTTCTGCCAAGCCCACATTTCTCCAGCTTACTTATCAGAATGTCATGTGGGTCTGTGTCAAAAGCTTTACTAAATCCAAGTATATTATGTCCACCACATTCCCCCTACCTACCAGACTAGTTACTTGACAATTTGGACACTTTTTAGTTACACTCAGGAGACTGGCACCATTAAAATCAATTTCTTACAAAAAGCATTGTTAGCATTTTTGTTCAGATTTTGTTGCATTCTATGTTACTGAAATATTACATATAATTAAGATACATTAGACCTCAACATGTTTTAAATCCATGGGAGTCTGGTGCATTACAGTCTCAGAGAAAGCACATTTTAAAATATTTTATTGAAATGTAGAGCTGGTTGAAGCTTTTACCCAGAAAATGTTGATTATATTTAGTTAATAGAAAATATGAGCCTGGTCCTGCATTCTATCATCACATGAATATGTCCAGTGGAGTTATTGGACTACTCACATGAGCTAGGTGTAGGTGGGAGAATAAGGGTTGTAGGACTGACTCCAATGTTTTAATGAAGAACCTAACATAAATGCTTAGTACAGGAAAACCTCTAAATTTAGGAATACTCCATTTAATAAATATGTGTGATTATCTCCACTACTCCTTTTGGGCAGATCTAGTGGCCTGAACACTCCAAACAACTAGCACAGAAGATATATAGGTCTTTATCTGGAGTAGTAATCATGGCAAGATGGGACACAATAGAGTTGAAACAGGGTTGCCCAGCTGCCTCATTAATTGACCTTGGACTGAGAGAATAGGTTTCTTTAGCCCTTCCACATTTCACACACTTCGGACCAAATCCCTACCTGATGCATACTGGTATGGATTCAATTACCAGTGCAAGCTTGATACTACCACAGCACAATTCTCAGGGCACTGCTGAATGCATGGAGCCCTTCAGCGTATGCCAAGCACCCCCCAGATCAGATTGCAATCCAAAGCCTGCTCATATGGCAGGGGACAAGCTGTCATGGAGAGATGATACATGCACTTCAAAGGAGCATATGGCTCTACCATAGAGCAGGGAAAGGCATTCTGTCTGAAGTCAGCTCTTTGGCTTTCTGAAATAGGGACACCATGACCTAGCCAATTTTCAGATGTGCCCCTTCTGTAGCAGGGTTGCCTGTGTTCAAGTGCATGGTCCTTGTGATACAGCTTCTGGGTTTCTGCAGATCCCTGTATGTGCAGATGGCCCTTACACTTGTAGCTAGTAGGCATAGGGGAATTTGGTGATGGGAGTAGGTCCATCTTCCTGGACTGTACATCTTCAGTGGGTGTAGCACCATGTCCCAACTCTGTCCATCATCGCATCCCTTCTGCCTTCTGCTCACCACGCTGAGTGCATGTAAGCCACCTCCACTAAATGGGTGCCATATGTATGTAACTCCCTGCACCAGGTGCAACTGGGGATTTTCACTGTCAGGGTCACTGAGCTGTCCTTAGTGCTGTTGTAGATCCAATCAGTGTGGTAACCCTACCGTATGTGCCACAAGCAGGATCAAGCCCCAGATGAAGACTTAGATTTCTTTTTACATGTGGGATGTACACTCAGATTTTTTTTAATACATGAACTGATTGCCTGTGTCTGTCTGTCTCTTATCCAGTTTGTGTTTCTCTTTGTTCAGTAACTTGTAAATTAAATCATGCTATGTTGAGACACAGAATCAGCATCTCATGCAAATATTTTGTTCTGTGAACAGAATCAGCTTCTATCCACCCCTTCAGGTGTCTGAAGTTTCTTTCTTGCTCCTTTGAGCTTTAATTATTCAGAAGAGAAGTGCAGCAATGGAAACAGGAAACAGAGAAAAATAATGATGGAAAAATGAGTTTCCCAAATAATTTTAAAATTTGAAAAAGGTTTGCTTCTGGACCATTTCAGTTTTCACTGATGGTTTTAAATATCCCCTCCAGACCCACCAAAAAATTAGTTGAATATACAAAAATTAATATGGTTGGGGACTAAGAACTAGGGTTGAGAAATTCAGAGCACTACGTGGCATTTAGCTACACATCTTAACTGTAATGGAAGATGTATAGCCAAATCTTGTGTCAATGCTTTGAAAATCTCAAGCTATATTCTTGGGTGTACAATAATGCAACAGGGAAATTACTAAAGCCTCACTACATCCCTACAACATGACATTAGAGATGTGGACAATGACATTATATTTCAGTTGTGGAAATTGCAGTAGAGAAAGGCTAAATGACTTGTCAGAGTTCACAGAACAAGTCAGTAAGAACCAGAATAGAACTCAAGTCTTCTAAGGCTCAGACTTCTCCTTTAACCACTATACATCCTATTGCAATGAAAGGACTTTTTTTGCCATCCTTTCCTAGCACAGTAATATATTCCTTATTAATTTTAAATGAAAGGAAAAAGCCTGGTGTTCCTTCACTCAGTAGTACAAAAATGCATTAATAAAATACACTCTAGAAAGAGAAAATAAGATTATAGGTAATGCCTCAGCCACAGGGCCTTCCTTGGGCTGTAGCAAAATATTGAACAACATTAGATTAATGTTCCTTCTAATCTTTCAATTTCCTTTTTTCTTTTTTTGTTTTGTTCTTTTTTCTTTCCTTCTTAAAAATTCCAAATTCAAATATTTTAGGGACTTGGTCTCTTGGGCCCAGTGAAAAGTTAGAATTCCTCTAATAACATTATGCCTCTAGCCTTTCATTCAAAAACAATTGTAGTTTATAGTGAAGTGTTCCTACCAATAAATCACTTCTATCTGAATTTCGTACAGCCTTTACTTATTAGACCCCCATCCAACAAAGAATTTAAGCACATGCTTAACTTTAAACACATGAATAGATTCATAGATTTATAGGTTATAAAGCCAGAAGAAACCATTGTGATAATTTAGTGACCTAATCTAATCCCATTGATTTAAAGTTAAGCATCTGCCTAGATACTTTGCTGGACTGGGAACTTGGAATACATGTTACAAGTGATACTAGCAACTCTTGTAAAGTTTATTTTAAAGTTTCTATTATTACTACAGCTGGTTAGAAAAAATGCAATGAAAATGAAATTTCATCCGAAACAGAAACAAGACTTTATGAAAATGTTTGTGATTTTTCCTGCAGCTTTCTAACCAGCTTTAATAATTCTCCCCGCAAGTTTTCATTCTCCCATAAATATCTGAAACCTTCATCTTTACAGCTCAAATTTTCTAGGTCTCTGTCTGTCCAAAGTTGAATCTTTTTTGAAAACTAGATTAAGAAACAATGTTTAGCTATTTTGGAGTTGGACAATCCTTGCGAGATTGAGGCCTTCGTCACCATGAGCCAGGTGCCTTAACTAGCATAAATCAAACTATTAATTGCAGTTATTATCATTACAACACATGGAAAATAACCTAGAGTTTTTGTACATAAAGGGCCAGATTTTCAGGTGGTGTAAATTTGAGTAGATCATTAATATTAATAAATGTTACTAATTTACACCAGTTGAGGATCTGCCCCACACTGTCACAGTTTAAGTGCAATATTTCAGTGTCTTTTGAATCAAGAAGGAAATGCTATTTATCCTGTCCTAAATTAGGAATCTTCTCTTTCCAAGGGTATACAGATCAGGTTTCTAATCTTGAAGGGTTTAGCATATTTTAATACCTGTCACTTGTTCAGAACGGTGCATCTCAAAGCAGTGTAATGTGGGAAGAGACAGGAGATTTCACATTAGAAGAATAGAAGGAAACAGTTATCTGGAAGGTTATTTTACTTTAAGAAATAATTTCAAACACCTGGTATTTGAAAAAAAAAAAAAAAAAGAACCTGACTCCAAATATGGAATTCCCCACATCACACTCATCTCAATTTAACTAATTAATATTATTTCTTTTAAAATGATCTGCCTCATGCTTTTGACTCTCCTGAGTACTGTGGTTGTCCCAAACTCATATCGGAAAAACCTTGATATTGCTGTCATATCATATGTGCATCCCTTTATTCCCTCTGATTACTTCATTAATATTGTTTCTAGTTATCTGAGCACTGAAAAAATATATGCAAAAGACAATCTTGCCTAAAAACACGCAAGCTATGTTGTTCACTAATTGGATCCATTTTCATTTGGTTGTATTCGTTAATACAATTCAGCATGCAAAGCAAGCACAACAACTTTAGAATGCTTCCTTTCTTCTTCCCTTGGTTTGAACACACCCAGAGCACTTTATGTATGTAGCGTGAAGTATTCTGAGGTGTTTTTTTTAAAAGATGCTATATCAAAGTCATTTTATTTATGTTACATCCCACAGATTATACAAATAACATAGATGAGGGGTCTGTTAAAAAGGGGAGAAAGATATGTTACGAATGAATATTTTGTCTTTGAAAGATACATATTTGAGATAGAAAATATTTATTGTGACAAATTTTCAAAAGCTAAAGTATTCATAGATTCCAAGACCAGATGGGACCATTGTGATAATCTAGTCTGAGCTCAGCTACAACATGAGACAGAGAACTTTCCTTAAATAGTTTGTAGAGCATATATTTTAGAAAAAATAATCCACTCTGTATTTAAAAATTGCTAGATTGAAGAGCACATTAGCAAATATTTGTTCCCCATATAGGTACTTACAGACTGTAATCAAATCATTCCTTAACTTTTTCTTTGTTAAACTAAATTGATTGAGCTTTTTGAGTATATTGCTATTTTCTAATACCTTAATCATTTCCATGGCACTTTGCTGTACTCTTTCCAATTTATCAATATTCTTCTTGAAGTGGACACAACAGAACTGGACACAGTATTCCAGCAGCAGTAACATCAGTGCCAAATAGAATCATAGAATATCAGGGTTGGAAGGGACATCAGGAGGTCATCTAGTCCAACCCCATGCTCAAAGCAGGACCAACCCCCAACTAAATCATACCATCCAGAGCTTTGTCAAGCCTGACCTTAAAAACCTCAAAGGAAGAAGATTCCACCACCTCCCCAGGTAACCCATTCCAGTATCTCGGCACCCTTTTAGTGAAAAAGTTTTTCCTAATATCCAACCTAAACCTCCCCCACTGCAACTTGAGACCATTACTCCTTGTTCTCTCATCTGGTACCACTGAGAACAGTCTAGATCCATCCTCTTTAGAACCCCCTTTCAGGTAGTTGAAAGCAGCTATCAAATCCCGCCTCATTCTTCTCTTCTGCAGACTAAACAATTGCAGTTCCGTCAGCCTCTCCTCATAAGTCATGTGCTCCAGCCCCCTAATAATTTTTATTGCCCTCCGCTGGACTCTTTCCAATTTTTCCACATCCTTCTTGTAGTGTGGGGCCCAAAATGGGACACAGTACTCCAGATGAGGCCTCATCAATGTCGAATAGAGGGGACTGATCATGTCCCTCGATCTGCTGGCAATGCCCCTACTTATACAGCCCAAAATGCCATTAGCCTTCTTGGCAACAAGGGCACACTGTCGACTCATATCCAGCTTCTCGTCCACTGTAACCCCTAGATCCTTTTCTGCAGCACTGCTGCCTAGCCATTCGGTCCCTAGTCTGTAGCAGTGCATGGGATGCTTCCGTCTTAAGTGCAGGACTCTGCTTGTCCTTGTTAAACCTCATCAGGTTTCTTTTGGCCAAATCCTCTAATTTGTCTAGGTCCTTCTGTATCGTATCCCTACCCTGCAGTGTATCTACCACTCCTCCCAGTTTAGCGTCATCTGCAAATCCACCCCCATGTGAGCGGCAGGTGGGGACTTGGGGGTAAGTGGCTGGGATGATTTAGTTGGGAATTGGTCCTGCTTTGAGCAGGGGGTTGGACTAGATGACCTCCTGAGGTCCCTTCCAACCCTGATATTCTATGATTCAAGGATCAAGTCCTGGATGTGCACATGTGCAAACAAAAATGCGTGCAGAAGTTTCTTTATGATTGCACAATTTGTATTCATATTATATAATTGCACACTTTTTGTATACTATTTCTATGGACTGTACTTGCAGCCATATTCTTGAAAATGTGGCTCAGACAGAACAATTTTATTCATGCAATTTTAGCTTCAGTATTCCCTTTGATACCTGGTGAGATGTTGCTTTCTGTGTGTGAAAACAGAGATTAGTGGGCCTGTATATTTGTCAACTATGAAAGTGCCCTTTAACTAGTCACTTTTACATTAAAAATAAAATTTGCCTTTTAACATATTTCTAAAAATGGTGTTTTCTTTTGTAGAAATGATAGCACATAAATGCTTCAGATTAATACTAAACTTAGGGAGGACACAGTTTTGCAAGTACAGTTGAGTTCTTTTTTTCAAAAAGTAAAAAGCAAAATTGCTTTGCGATTATCAGAAATTAAGCTTCTACATTACAGTGTGGGAGGGAACCAACTGGCTGACTCTAAATAGCAGAAGTTTATAAAATAGTAAAAGAACAAAGAAATGCAAAATAAATACAAATCAGATTTTTTTCAGACAGCACATAGCACAATGGGGCCCATAGGTGCTGAAACTAGGGATGCGGGGCGGTTTGAAGTGGTTTCCATCATATACAGGGTTTATGGTTTGGTTCAATGGCTCTCAGCTCCCTCAGTATACAAATTGTTCCAGCACCCGTGGGGGCCCCAATTTTCTTGGAGGTTCTGAGCACAACTATAATGAATACAGTTTATAAATAAATACATAATAATGATAATTCTCGGGGGGGGGGGGGAGTTGGAGAACAGAAAGTAAAAAAATGGGAATGAGTATTTGTATTTGTTCTTTGTGTAAAATTTCTAAATGGAGTATTAAGAAATTGTGGGCCTGAGTAATTTTATTTGGTGGGACAGTCTCTAGTTCTCACAGTGGGAATGTACGTGCAACTGCACACACACACACACACACACACACACACACACACACACACACACAGAGTCCCCAAAAAAGAGAGAGAAGTAGGATTTGTTATATTACATGGACGTGTCTTAGCTTGCTGGAAAGAAAGTTAAATAGAGAACAAAGCTAAGATTATCCGCTTTAGTGGCCTCAGGCTTTCCAAGGACTTCATTGCTTGCGAAATAAACCTCTCTGCCTTCATGGTAGATTGCCTTGCTGACAGTAACGCTAGGCTTGATGATTGATCTATAAAAAATAATGTAGTGCTCAAAATGTGTTAAATTGTTAGCAAGGAAGGACACTACTTTTATACTAAACAAAGTTTAACCATGGTGAGCTTTACCTGTACCAGCCATGCATCAAGCAACAGTTCTATGTATTTCTAAGTACCTATATATGAGAAGGTTTTGTTGTTGTTTTTCCCCACAAAATTACACACATAAAGCCTAATACTCTATCATGGTCTGGTTCCTTTCTACTGGTCCACAAAGGTGCCCTAAAACTGGTAGATCTTGCCCGCTGGGATTACTAACTCTATGCTCCTTAGCTTGTGACAGGATTTACTATACCTGGCATCAGATTCCATGGCATCTGGTCATTCAGCTTCACAAATGGCTCCTCTGTTTAACCAGACTTTTTTATTTGGAGGAGGAGGAGGGTTCTTCTTACAAGTTTATGAGGTGAGAAGATTTATTGTAATTATTAGGGCTGTTAATGCATGCAATCATTGCAAAACAAATTAACTAGATTTAAAAAAATAGCTGTGAATAATCACAGTTTTAATCACACTGTTAAACAATAATAGAATACTAATTTAAATGTATTATAAATATTTTGTGTTTTTTCTATATTTTCAAATATATTGATTTCAATTACAGTACAGAATACACAGCGTACAGTGCTCACTTTATATTATAATTTTGATCACAGATATTTGCACTGTAGAAAAGAGAAAAGAAATATTATTTTTCAACTCACTTCATACAAGTCCACTCAGTCCTACTTCTTGTTCAGCCCATCACTAAGACAAGTTTGTTTACATTTACAAGAGATAATGCTGCCCGCTTCTTACTTACAATGTCACCTGAAAGTGGGAATAGCATTCATTTGGCACTGTTGCAGCTGGCATTACAAGGTATTTATGTGCCAGACATGCTAAACATTCATATGCCCCTTCATGCTTTGACTTGTAGGCTCTAAAATTTTATATGATTTTGTTTTTGAGTGCAGTTACGTAAAAATATAATAATTCTATAGTTATACGTTTCACTTTCACAATAAAGGGATTGCAGTACTTGTATTATATTTGTTTTATTACTATTTTTTGTAAAATTGTCTTAATTATGACCCATCCACTGCTGCAGAGCTTGTCAGATCTGATGGGATCACAACATAGGGCTCTATAGGTGCAAACTATTTAGTTCTTGGTTAGAAGTACCTAGAGTGATATATTTATTTCTTTTTCAATCATTCAAAGTAGTCAGACACTGAGCTCAATAATATAATATTAACGTCCCCGTATTTTCATCCTTCATACCATTTTTGTTAGTATTTCCTTTCAGGGCCATTAATGCATTCCTCTCTGCTGACTAAAGGAGCATATGTGTATATAGAACTGATTAGAAAATGTAAATATTTTTCATAGACATTTTTGAAGGAGATGATTTTTTTTTCCAAAATGTTTTTAGATCCATTCTGGTTTCTTTCACTTTTCGAAAACCAAAAAGTTTTTGGATTTCAGGTTTTAACTGAAAAAAAAAAAGAACATTTCAAAAGAAATAAAAATTATCTGTGAAAATTTTAGTTTAAGGAGAAAAAAGCCATTTTGAATCCAAACGTAATATGTAAACTTTGCAAGTTCTGATGCTATTTATTCAGTTCTCTGCCCTCTACTTTTGGCTGTTTTTTTATTCAGTAGCAGCTTGTTTGACTTTGAAATAACTGTAGTTTGCAGCATATCACTCTACATTTCATCCATAATTTTTCCCACTGCTACCATTTCTTGCAATGAATATAGTCAGTAGAGTAATTACCATATACAGCACTTCTTAAAAGATTCATATCTTAGTCAGGTAGTGGCCACTAGCCAGTGCAATCATTTCCTGAAAACAAAACAAAAACAAAACAAAGCAAACATAGATCTCTAAGCAAAAGAATAAATGGACACAAATCAGACATCAGGAATCATAACATTCAAAAACCAGTAGGACAACACTTCAACCTTTCTGGTCACTCAGTAACAGACTTCAAGGTGGCAATTTTGCAACAAAAAAGCTCCAAAAAAACTCCAACGAGAAACTGCTGAGCTTGAATTAATATGCAAACTAGATACCATTAACTTAGATTTGAATAGAGACTGGGAGTGGCTGGGTCATTACACATATTTCCCCATGTTAAGTATCCTCACACCTTCTTGTCAACTGTCTAAAATGGGCCATCTTGATTATCACTACAAAAGTTTTTTTTTCCTCCCGCTGATAATTGCTCATCTTAATTAATTAGCCTCTTACAGTTGGTATGGCTACTTCCACTTTTTTATGTACTCTGTATATATATCTTCTTACTATATGTTCCATTCTATGCATCTGATGAAGTGGGCTGTAGCCCACAAAACCTTATGCTCAAATAAATTTGTTAGTCTCTAAGGTGCCACAAGTACTCCTGTTCTTTTTACGGATACAGACTAACACGGCTGCTACTCTGAAATGGATCTTTTATTCCTCTTCTCTTTTATTAAAGAATTTAATAATATGCTGAAAGATATTCACACTCATTTTGTAAAACACAGATATTTGAAGATGATCACCACATATAGCCATTTTAGATTTTAAAGACTTTATTTTTCACACAAACTAGTGTATCTGAATTAGACCCAAATACTACAATTGAACTCATGCAGGCAGACCCCAGTGTCTATGTAGATCCCCACTGACTTTCATAGAGCACTTCGTGGGAGCAGGGAGTCCACCATTTCAGAGATAGTTGTGGGATCCAGATATTCATGAGATAGGCATGGTCTAGTCAGTGACTATGGGCCGAGGTGATCATAATAGTCTCTCTAGCCCTCCAAATCTATAAATCTAAAAATCAATATGCCTGCAACAATCTGTACCCTAAGTGTGACTATGCCAAAACTAATTATACAGAAAGGCTCTATATCCCCCTGTCTGAAATATTTTTCCAAAATAATATTTATTTCTTTGACTGTTTCTTTTCCTTCATTTACTCTTAATAAGGAATCTCATTTAGAGTTGGAGCATAGCCCTCAAGGACTGTGTAAATGTAGAAACTGCTATTGCAAGCACTCCATTAATGACACAGAGTTTATTGGAACTGATTCTCTTCTCACATATACAGCTTTTACATGCATTTAACTCCAATGACCTAAGAGGAGTTACTCCTGATTTTCACTATTGTAAATGAGAGGAGAATCAGGCCTTAGAGCTTAAGGTGGAAGGGCCTTGAAACTAAACCTGTTGCTTTCATTTTCTCTTGGGCATTTCCAGTGCCTTCATGTTGAACCCCTAATACCTTTTATAATACACTTGTCAAGCAAAAGTATGACTGTATTATTATTTCAGAGCTTAGATGGTAGTTGTTTCTTAACTTCCCTAATTCCATCTTATATGGAACATCACAAAATGATTCTCTGGTTGTTCACCTTTACCTTATTCCACATTTTTTTGTAGGAGCACATGACAGAGAGTGAAATATCTCCAAAATATATAAGGAAATAACTTAAGCATGTTCTTTGTTTTGATTCTCCTTATCAAGATGCTCATGGCTAGATTCACAAAAGGATTTAGGTGCTTAACTACCACAGGCACCTAAATCCCAGAATCAGGTCCCACTGGGATTCACAATCCCTCCACTCAGCATCTCTCGAACCTTAGGTGTTGAATGAGTTTAGGCACCAATAAACTCTGGACACATGTTTGTTTTCAGCTTCTGGACACATGCACAGCAGCCTTACTCTAGGTGTCCAGATGCCTAATCCAACGGTGGTTAGGACGTTCATCTAGGATGTCGGAGATCCAATTTCCTGCTCCAATAAATTATTTATACACAGTGAAACAGCTTCAACAAGAGAAACTGAGGGAATCTGACCTCAGACTATCCCATAGGTGACTGCTCTAACCACTAGGCTGAGAGGTGGCAATTCCAAATCAAAGCCTTCCCCCCACCTCAGTTTAGGGAGCTTTTCCACATCTCAGATGAATAGGCTAACCACTGGGCTAAGAGTTATGAGGGAGCTTCTCCTCTTTCTCACAAAAATACCTCAGATGCCCTAAATCCACTGAGAATCCCAAGGAGAGGGAGGCACTGAACTTTGTGAGAGGGATGGGGCTTAAGACACACCCATCTCTTCTGCATTTCCCATTGGCCAGTTTAGTCAAAGAGACACTTATCATGATGGTGTTTGTGAATCCAGTTCTTAGGTGCCTGTCTCCCTTTATTCATTGTATAGGGATCCTGCACCCTAACTCAGGCTTGGGGAATCCCAGTGATTTTCTAGGCACATAGAAGTTAGGTGCTGTGATTCTCATGAGTTAGGGAATGAAGTTTTTCTACTATTGCACAATTTCCCCTTAATTAATGTGAATGGCAGATGAGGACTTGGGGGTAAGTGGCTGAGTGGGGGCGAGGCCTCAGGATGGAGCACAGATGGAGTAGGGGGTGGGGCCATGGGAGCTAGGGCCCACAAAAGATTAATCTGGCCTGATGGGTACTGAGCATACCCTATTTTTTTTGCTGGGTGCTTGAACCCTGGAGCACCCACCGAGTCAGCGCCTAAGTCTGTTTCTAAGCTTCCAGGTGAAATTGTTGCTCACTAAAGGGAATGGCTGATAGCACTGATGAGGGCAAGAAAGTGTGGGTAAGTTCTGACAGTATGCAAAATGCAAGATATGGAGAGAGAGGGATGAGAAAGGCACTCATATCTGTTTCATTCACAAAGAGTGAAGATGAATACAGCTTAAGCTGAATAAGTGAATAAAGCAGAATTGCTTCCAGCCTAACTTCCTCCCTGTTCCACTGGTGTCCCATCAAGAACAGTCCCTCTAGGAAACATGGGCCGACTGACTGCAGTTCCACTGATCATGATACAGTAACCACCCTCCAAGATCCATCATCAATGTGGGTGAACTGGTTGCTTTATTCACAGTTCTCTCACAGTGCCCTGGGCTCCAGAATACCAGTAGCTCCTATGTGGGAGGAAGAGAGGCTGGAAAAAAGAAGACCAAGTCCGTGATCCATCCTCCCTTTCCCTGTATTTCCCTTTGCATGATTTCTCAAGGCATGCAGTAAGTATTACTATGCATTTACGGCAATAATATTTTCCACTGAGTCAGAACTCCTTATGCATCATTCTTTTTATTTATTTTATTCTAAGAATGATTTGAAAAAAATACTATTATTATTCATTATTTATTATTATTATAATAATTAATAACAATAATACTTAATAATAACACACATCCAAGCCCACCAGATCTACTACAGTAAACAAAGCAATTTCCCAAAGGGACAAACAATAGAATTTTATGGCCCAAACATTCTAAAAGCATTTAGACAACATTACAGATGACAAAAGTGGATCTTCCATTGTAAATCACTTGCTGTCACATACAGTGCTCTGTTTTATAATTAAATCAGTCATATAAAGGTTTTTGCAACTTGGAAGATTAACTCATGAAATGTTATGGGAGCATAGCTATCCATTCCAAACTAGCTGTAAATTCACCATATGCTGTGATACAATAAAGGTTAAATTCTTCCCTTGAATAGCATTCACAGTGGACATCCTATGGCCCTAAGTGTTACTTCATGAAATACATTTCATTCATTTTTATACTACACATAATCTCATAGAAATCAAGATATTTCACTTTATCCTCTAAATGATTTCATGAAATGCTGCACAGTTAAACGTTGGAGCAAATTTGATCACAATATTATTAAGCCAAATATCTGAGGCTTCCTGCTCTGTACGTCCAGTCAAAGCCATACATTTGATAATTCATGGATTTCCTATCTCAAAATCCCAATTGAATTTAAATTTAATCTACCTTTTAATAAACATTTGGAAATTATGGGTTAGATCCGCAGCTAGTGCAAGAGGACTGGGCCAGCAGATCCAAAGTCCACATCATTGGCTGATATAAGACATAAGACTTTTTCAGCCATAAATCCCAAAGCACTTTGAAAAGGTAGAAAAACCTCATTGTTACCACTTTAAAGATGGGAAAATGGAGACACAGAGAGATAAAGCTAATATTTTCACATTTGGATGCCTAAAATCAGGCCTCTCTCTCTATATATATTTCAATACCTAAATTTGTAGTCCGATTTTCAAAGATGCTGATCAACTTCACCTTTCACTGAAGAAAATGGGCCTACTCACGAGGGTAAACAGCTCTCATGATAGTGAGTGTTTGCATGACCTAAATTCCAGGATTCAAAATAGGATTAAACATGTAGATAGATAAGGAGAACTTTAGTTTCATTAGATAGGATTATAAAAATCAAATTGTAGATGCGACCAACCTCCAAATGAACTGGGCTTCAAGAAATCTTTCCTCTGTTGAGTGTGTCACTCCATAATAGGTGAGTGCCAGGTTTCTTACAGCTTCCGGTGAGCCATCTATGTCTAACCACCATCAGAGGAAGGAACTGGTTTAAAAGGACCACTGGAATAATCTAGAAGGGTATTATTGATATTCCTGAGCAAATTTCTAGCATTTGCACCCTAGGCTCTCTGAGAGAGGTGTTGATGGTCTCCACTGATCCTGGACTCTATCAGATGGAATTGTTCATTACACCAGTGAATATTGAGAGTAACTCCATGAAAGTTTATTGTAAAACCAATATAAGTGAGAGGAGATTCTGGCCGCTAGATTTTATTAAGCAAGAGAGAGAATTGTCTACTTTGTGAGTGATGAAGTGAAGTTTCTCAAACTCCACATCTGGAACAGAAGTCAAGACTAACACACAGAAGATCTCATGTTTGTGCTTCTGCCCCAGAAATGATTCTGCTGCCAAGGGGGGGTGGGGGGGGGAATCTTAGTTGATTACAAAAGTTTAAATTAGAGGGAAGAAAATGTTGCAAACTTTTACTAGCTTTGAAACCATAAAAATCTATTTGAAGATACTCATGAAATCTTCAAGTTTGCAAGCTTTGCCTATGTCTATTTTGCAAGTCAATGTTTAAGTATTATTTGCAGAAATGTGTAGTAGGAAACCAAAAGAAAAGAAAAGAAAGAATAAAGAAGAGAATACAGACTAAAGAGATGGTTTATGTTAAAGTAGTATATTTCCAACTGAAATGTTCTGCTGATAACAGACATAAATTTATTAAGCCCCGGAATTAAGTATCCCATCTAGCTGCAACTGAAAAGTTAATCACAATGTGAAGCTAATCCTGGGATATCAGGATTTTCCCACCAATAAGCTCTATGCTATAAAATATAGACCCTACTGTAGCACATCTATGCTTTACGTGCTCAGACTTGAACCCATATAAATCACCTTAAGTTAAAAAAAAAAAGCAAGAAAGAAAGAAAAGAAAAGAAACACAATAATCAGCATTTAACCTAACACAGGAGCATGAAAGGATCTATATAATCACCTACTTAGTGGAAGCTGCTTGTAAAGTAATTCTCAGTAAGCACTGGCTCTAGAGTTCTCTCATAAAGCCATGAACATTCACTACTTAAATAGATGACAAAACTATTTTCCATTGTCAGCAAATAAAAAGTTGCAAACATAGCTAGAAATATTAATGTTCATAATTTTGCAAAAAAAATCCTGCAGATAAAAAAATCTGTGCTTTTCATAGGCACATTATAATGATGCAGATTCTTTCTGAACACTTGTTCTACTATAGAGATTCCAATCCCTTATCTCCCTTATAAACATACTGCATTAAAATTCAAAAACTCTATGGCCCATCTTCTCTCCACTCCAGGGCGATCCGGGGATGCTCTCACCATGCAAAGAAGCCACAGCATAACACAGGAGTGGGACCAATATTTTCAGTAGTCTTTCTGTGGCATATTGTGGGGAGGGATAGCTCAGTGGTTTGAGTATTGGCTTGCTAAACCCAGGAGTATGAGTTTGATTCTTGAGGGGCTCATTTAGGGTTCTGGGGCAAAAATTTGTCTGCAGATTGGTTATGCTTTGATCAGGGAGTTGGACTACATGACCTCCTGAGGTCCCTTCCCACCCTGGGATTTTATGATAACTTCAGAATAATATATCCATACAAATGCAGAAGGTGAACAAATTAAAATCAATTTAATGGGCCTATTTGCTGGTCAAGGAACTCATAGTCTTCTACGCTGCAGTTATGTTATTGCTTTGTGTTTCTTTCTTGGTCAATATTAGGCTTAGCAAGCCTGCACTAGCAATAAGTAACCTCATGGCCAAAGCAACCGCTTTAAAATATCCCAGAATTTTAAAATATCTCCAATATGACTTTATTTGATTTTTAACATCAATTCTAATATATATGTTTTATTTTTTCCTGATCTTTTGTGTGGTTATTCAGTATTGGTCATTGATGCTTCACTGCAATGATTTTCTAGGAATACTTTTTTTTTCTCTTGAGCTTTGCTGGGCACTTGTCTGCTCACAAGCTCTAGAAACTACAGCAGATTGAAAAATCTCATCTTTCTCTAGTATCAGTTTTGCAGGCTATGTCATGTAGCAATTTAGGGATCTGAAAATAGAGTTTAAAGGATAGGTTTTTGTTTTTTTTCATAGCTCTTATTTTGTAAATGATGCGGTTAAGTGTGCACTGGGGATTTGGTGTACCAGGTTTAGGTATTAGGGGTTTAGAATATGTGTTGTAAATTGGATAATTAGCTTTTTTGATGAGGAAGCATGGAGGATAAAAAGGAGGCATCTGGGAGCCCAAAGAGGAAGTTTCTGAAAGCTGTAATGTCAATTGGTGCTGGACTGTTGCCTGGAATGTGTCCCTCCTCAATGATTAGTTTATGAACTAAAAGGGGGGAAGGGGAGATTGCAAAATCGTTTCTAGATAGGGCAACCAAAACCTGGCATTAAAAAATAAATACATTTTTGAGAGTGTAGAAGGTGAGTGAAGGGCACTGGTTACTACTTCAAGGTACTCAGAGAGGAGAGAAATAGGGCATTTGTGTATTGTAGCCATCTCTCAGAAGGGGATTAAATTATTAGCAGAGCTATGAAAAGGCCAATGGATTTGTTTCTTGGGGCATTGCAAAAATATTTTTCCTTTGGTTTTGAACCTGATAGACCCACACCTTCTGTCTCCTTCCTATTTCCATTCCTCTGAATTTCAACTTGAAATGAACTCAAAACTCAGTCAAACTATGCACTTTCACTAGGCTTTTCAGTGGATTGCAAATGAATGGTTTCACAGTAAAACCATGCAAAATATGCTCAGCTTTACTCTAAAATTTGGCCATGTTTGTGAACTTTTGATGAGCCTGCTCTAAGTGTTAAGTTTCTAATAATTCATGAATTCAGGTAAATTTTGGATGGTTTCAAGTCTTGATCTAACTGTTATCATTTTTGCATAGCAAAGAATTGTTGGATATTCTAGAAATAGTAGGCAGTTAAGAACTCAGGGTTTATATGCTCTCTCTGTCTGAATATATCAACTACAATGCAAGAAGCAAACTTAATTGCCTGTCCCACAAATCTGGCTAAAAAAATATCCTTTGCCTTGGGCTCAAATTCTACCAGCAGCCTTGAAGGTAGCCAGATGGCTTCTGCTAGTTAATAGCATGAGCATTTATTTCCCCTTAGCTAGAATCATTTTAGATATAATTAATATATAAGATCACTCAGTTTCAGCCCTTAAAAAAATTATTGCTAATTAAGTTACCAAAACAGCTTTCCTGTTTGAGGAGCTTTGACACACAAATACCATACATAATGGGTCAAACTTTACTTTCTGTTGCATTGCTGCAATTCCTTTAACTCAGGTAGTAATATCTGCTCTCTTCTGTTTTTTTCTCCCATATAATTCCTTCCAGTATTCATAGATTTTTACAGCCAGAAGGAACCATTATGATCCTCTTGTCTGATCACCTGCATGTAATAGAATAATGTTGATCTAGAGGCTCTTTTTCAGTTCTGTATGGCATTCCTATCTTTGCCTGTAGAGAAGGGCATGGTTAAACAACAGGCAAGGCTACTGGGTGCTCTTGAGTTCTAGTCCTGATTAGCTTAGTTGCCAAAGTCAAGTCATTTGATCTCTATCCTTTAATTTTCACCTCTGTAGAATTCTAATACCTACTTTTAAGAGTATGGTGGTAAACACTAATTAATTAAAGTTTACAGAACTTTTAAAATGCTATTTACAGTAAGGGCTAAGCATTATCTCATACAGCTGCTATTCTTTTTAAAGGATGGAGAGTGAGACTTTGAGTTGAGGAATAGGTGAAATTTCATTCATTGGACTAGAGTACCAATTGTCCACATCTCAACTTCAGTACTAGTCCACACTTACAAATACAAGGCAGTAAATTGCACACAGCTAGAAGTCTGGTGTTGATAACACATTTTCACTCAATGGGTTTGGATTAAGAAGAGAATTCAAAGTGAACTCGATTATAGCAAAATCTGTGGATACTCAAGTAGAGTGACAGCTCCTAATTCTTTCAGTGCATTGCAAAAGTGAAAACTGCATCTCCAAATAGAATGAACCTGTGTTTTTAGTGAAGTTGCTCTGATTAAAAAATGGGGGTTCAGTGAATGACAAAGGTGTTTACTAAGTGCACCATACAATATGCTCTTTGTGTTTTTTGCACCAGGTCAAAGCTTTTCCATGTTGTATCTAGGGACTCCGCTATTTGCCTTGTCTAACGTTCTCCCTCCATATATTCCTTAATAGTCTACTGACCTTGTAGGTTTATATGTAACTACTTATATGTCCCTCACCACCACAGTACCTGATCATCTTATAGTCGCAAATAGCCTTCTTTTGATGGGAAATGTAGCTGCACTTTAATTGCATAGGATGGGTAGATGCTTTTTACTTGTTTATTATTTAATGTCAGTAGTTTTTTTTTAACATGGTGAACTCTGTCATTAGACTTTTGCTTTTCTTATTTAACCAATAGCCTTTCCTAACAGTTTTTCAAGAATCTGATGTTACTGTCAGAATTATATTGAGTCCTGCATTTAAAACAATAGCTCTTCTTATATTTGTCAATATAGATATGAATGGCATCTTGTGCTTTGCAAAGGGAAAATGAAGTTCCATGTTATTTATTCATCAGACTTTAAGCAGTTGAGCAGCCAGGCAGATCCAGCTCTGAGTGTGTTTGACAGTGTGTGCTGCAATGGTATATAGACCTACCCGAAGTTTCACATAGCTTGTTGAGTTTATTTTCTTACTGGTCATGCTTCGTGGGAATTTACTGTTTGAAAAAAATGATTTTCTTCCTGAACAGCATGAGGGGCTCATCAGTGGAAATGTTCTGACCATACCTGGTAAAATTGTTCAGGACAGTAGATCAATAAGTAGATATAACTTGAAAAGCTGAAACTGTTTGGATAGTCTCTGGAGAGAAAGCCAAAAAATTGTAATATTAATGAGTGAATCTCAGGAGTAGTAGATTCATGCCCTCCGCACTGCAAAAGAAAATCAGAGAGCTGGCATGAGCTGAGTGGGCTAATCAGTATCAAGAAATATTATTCCTTTTTTATTTGGATTACTTCTTGTGCCCGACCTAATACATTATTTCAATAATGTTTGAAAGGACCCATTTAACCTACAAGAGATGGAATATGACACCAGATTGTTCTCATTTTGCATTAGCTGTTACACTGCAGTCTATATACTGTCTCAGCAGTGACTTACATTCTGATGTTCTTTTTATGAATAACAAAAAAACACTACAAAAAAACTCCAAATTCATCTCTATATTTATGAGTTCATTGTCTAACTTATTTGTGAATTCTTAGATAGTGACTTGTGTCCCTGAACATATTTGCATACCCTGAAAGTTTTGTCATTCTCCTGATAAAGTTTGTCCTCTGATCGAGGAGCAGCTATTCAAATATTGAAAAACAAACAGTTGAAGTCAACAGTTTGTGAAAAATCAGTAGTCGGAAAATTATTCATGTGACCTGTGGATACTTACAAATAGCAGATATTTGCAATTGGAGAATATTTAACTCGGGGTGAGAGGGGTTTCAAACGAAAGTTTTAGTGAGAGCTCAAGCGATTTAACCTTGAAAGCCTGCATGTTGTCTGGCTCTAGGGAGAACTGAGGGCCTAACTCCTTTGGATCCTGGGACATCTGTAGGGAGGGCTAATCTCTCTGTGTTGTTTAGTGGGGCCCCCTTCCCCATGCTGACACAGACCATACAGGAGTCATGCTGCCTCCTACTTCTTCATTTGCAAGTGACCATTCACCAAGGTGTACTGGAAGCTGCAGAAGGGAGTTAAAGTGGAGTGGAACACCATTAATTCCCATCTGAATTGCCTCTTGGACTTTTTCCTAGTCACTGAGAGAGAATGCCATGAAGGGGGAGGGGGGCTCTCTTCCTCTTATCGCATTTCATCAGACCTCTCCCCCACAAACTGTTGAACCCCAACCACATGGAGGAGTTTCATGGATGATTAGAATTTATCACCATACCTACTTTGAGACTTAATCCACATTTGAGTGGACTTTCTGCTTTGATCCCTTCTGCAATAGGGAACCCCAAAAGCTCTAAGAAAAGGTATATATAGTTAATGGAGAATAAAAAGAGCATCCTCTAAAATGTTTGTGGTGCTCTTTTTTTCTTACATACAGCCTTGCTCCTATACTGTGCCCTGCCCTTAACTTGCACTTGTTATATTCCCTTACGTCTTTATGGGTAGAATTCACCCCGTGCTAAGGGCCAGCACACAACCAGTGCACCATTTAATTTCCGCTGCCCTCTTGCACCCTCTGTGTAGGAAATGAGAGGAGAATGTAGACCTCTTTATGAAGGATTATTCTTTTTGTGATATGTGAATATAAGATGTAAATTACTGCTGTGAAAAGGAGTCTAACCTTACATAAATAATACCAGATCATATTTTTATGTATACATGCTTTTAGTGGCATGTCAAACAATTCTGTGTTCTATTCTCATAATTTGTGAGCCAAGGGTAAAACACATTCTTTGCCAGTATGTAATATCATATAAGTCTCTTAACTCCCACTTCTAGAGTGGAACTTTCAGAGAAAAAGTGTGCATTAAAACCACTTTAAGACATAATAATGTATGCTGTCTGTTGAGTCATATCTTCCTCTTATTTGACATGGTTACCCTGTATGATTAAGTATGCATGCTAAAACAACTGTATTTCCAATGCAAATTTAGCAAGCAAACCTAGTATAAGAATGACAGTATTTATGGCAGGAGATGTGGATACATTATGTGAATTTAAGATTATCTCTAAAATGTTGGAAAATATAATTTCAACTATACACACAAAATGATGCGGGTCTACATTAGCTGTTAGCACTCAAGAATTATATCCTGAAATCATTGTGGATAGTTACCTAAAGTCATCTGCTCAGTGTACAATGGCAGTCAAAAAAGCTAAGAGAATATTAGGAACTATTAAGAAAGAGAGAGATAAAAAGACAGAAAACATCATAATGACAGTATATAAATCCCGAGTATGCCCTCATCTTGAATACTGCTTGCAGTTCTGGTTGCTCCATCTCAAAAAAAGATGTATTTGAATTGGAAAAAAAATATAGAAAAGGGCAACAAAAATGATTAGGAGTATGGAACAGCTTCCATATGAGGAGAGATTAAGAAGACTGGGACTGTTCATCTTCAAAAAAGAGACAATTTAGGGGAATATGATTGTCATAACTATAAAGGGAAGGGTAATAGCTGTCCTGTGTACAGTACTATAAATCCCTCCTGGCCAGAGACTCCAAAATCCTTTTCCCTGTAAAGGGTTAAGAAGCTCAGGTAACCTGGCTGGCATCTGACCTAAAGGACCAATAAGGGGACAAGATACTTTCAAATCTTCGGGGGGGAAGGCTTTTGTTTGTGTTCTTTGTTTTGGGACGGTGTTCGTTCTCCGGGACTGAGAGGGACCAGACATCAATCCAGGTTCTCCACATCTTTCTAAACAAGTCTCTCCTATTTCAAACTTGTAAGTAAATAGCCAGGCAAGGCGTGTTAGTTTTCCTTTGTTTTCTCAACTTGTAAATGTACCTTTTACTAGAGTGTTTATCTTTGTTTGCTGTACTTTGAACCTGAGACTAGAGGGGAGTCCTCTGAGCTCTTTAAGTTTGATTACCCTGTAAGGTTAATTTCCATACTGATTTTACAGAGATGATTTTTACCTTTTTCTTTAATTAAAAGCCTTCTTTTTAAGAACCTGATTAATTTCCCCTTGTTTTAAATCCAAGGGGTTGGATTTGTTTTCACCAGGGATTTGGTGAAGGTTTTTCAAGGTTTCCCAGGGAGGGAATCCATTGAAAATGGTGGCAGCCGAACCAGAGCTAAGCTGGTAATTAAGCTTAGAAGTTTTTCACGCAGGCCCCTACATTTGTACCCTAAAGTTCAAAGTGGGGATCTCAGTCCTGACAATGATAATAGTTGATAAAATCATGAGTGGCATGGAGAAAGTGAATAGGGAAGTATTATTTATCCCTTCATATACACAAGAATTAGGGGTCACCCAATGGAATTAATAGGCAGCAGGCTGAAAACAAATATAAGGAAATACTTCTTCACACAATGCAATCAGCCTGTGGAACTCACTGTGAGCGGATGTTGTGAAGGCCAAAAATATAACTTGGTTCAAAAAAGAATTAGAGAAGTTCATGGAGAATAGGTACATCAATAGCTATTAGCCAAGAATGTCAGGGATGCAACCCCATGCTCTGGGTGTTCCTAAAACTCTGACTGCCAAAAGCTGGGACTGGACAATAGGGGAGGAATCACTTGCCCGGTTCTATACATTCCCTCTGAAGCACATGACACCAGCTACTGTCAGAAGACAGGATATTGGTCTAGATGGACCATTGGTCTGACCCAGAATAAAGTTCTTATGATTATTTTTAGCAGCAACCAAGAGATAGTTTTTCAGTGTTCTGATCATAAAAGTACAATTTGAAATGCAAATGAAGGCAAATCAAATATTTTACTGGGAAGTGAGTGAGCAAGACTTCCCCCCCTAGAATCATAACAATGACTCATAAGTCACAATATGTAACACATAACTTTTGCTTTGTTATATCAAATTTATAATAAGTTTACAGACAGTCTTTATTTCCTTATATTCCAAATATAAGAGTATTCCTTATACCCCAAAGTGTCAAATCACTAGAATATCAGAAGTTAGAAGTGGAAAAGACCTATCATTAGAATCACAGAATCATAGAATATCAGGGTTGGAAGGGACCTCAGGAGGTCATCTAGTCCAACCCCCTACTCAAAGCAGGACCAATCCCCAATTAAATCATGCCAGCCAGGGCTTTGTGAAGCCTGACCTTAAAGATCTCTAAGGAAGGAGATTCCACCACCTGCCTAGGTAACCCATTCCAGTGCTTCACCACCCTTCTAGTGAAAAAGTTTTTCCTAATATCCAACCTAAACCTCCCCCACTGCAACTTGAGACCATTACTCCTTGTTCTCTCATCTGGTACCACTGAGAACAGTCTAGATCCGTTCTCTTTAACACCCCCTTTCAGGTAGTTGAAAGCAGCTGTCAAATCCCCCCTTATTCTTCTCTTCTGCAGACTAAACGATCCCAATTCCCCCAGCCTCTCTTCATAAGTCATGTGCTCCAGCCCCCCAATCACCCCCGTTGCCCTCTGCTGGACTTTCTCCAATTTTTCCACATCCCTCATGCAGTGTGGGCCTAAAACTGGACACAGTAATCCAGATGAGGCCTCACCAATGTCGAAGAGAGGGGAATGATCACGTCCCTCGATCTGCTGGCAATCCCCCTGCTTATACAGCCCAAAATGCCGTTAGCTTTCTTGGCAACAAGGGCACACTGTTGACTCATATCCACCTTCTCGTCCACTGTAACCCCCAGGTCCTTTTCTGCAGAATTGCTGCCTAGCCATTCGGTCCCTAGTCTGTAGCAGTGCATGGGATTCTTCCATCCTCAATGCAGGATTCTGCACTTGTGCTTGTTGAACCTCATCAGATTTCTTTTGGCCCAATCTTCTAATTTGTCTAGGTCCCTCTGTATCCTATCCCTACCCTCCAGCATATCTACCACTCTTTCCAGCTTAGTGTCATCTGCAAACTTGCTGAGGGTTCATTCCACGCCATCCTCCAGATCATTAATGAAGATATTGAACAAAACCAGCCCCAGGACCAACCCTTGGGGCACTCCGCTTGATATCGGCTGCTAACTAGACATGGAGCCATTGATCACTACCCGTTGATCCCAATGATCTGGCCAGCTTTCTATCCACCTTATAGACCATTCATCCAGCCCATACTTCTTTAACTTGCCAGCAAGAATACTGTGGGAGATCATATCAAAAGCTTTGCTAAAGTCAAGGAATAACTAGGCCACTGTTTCCCCCTCATCCACAGAGCCAGTTATCTCATCATAGAAGGCAATTAGGTTAGTCAGGCATGACTTTCCCTTGGTGAATCCATGCTGACCATGATCACTTTCCTCTCCTCTAAGTGCATCAGAATTGATTCCTTGAGGACCTGCTCCATGGTTTTTTCCAGGGACTGAGGTGAGGCTGACTGGCCTGTAGTTCCCTGGATCCTCCTTCTTCCCTTTTTTAAAGATGGGCACTACATTATCCTTTATCCAGTCATCGTATCGCCATGAGTTTTCAAAGATATTGGCCAATGGCTCTGCAATCACATCCACTAACTCCTTTAGCACCCTCGGATGCAGCACATCTGGCCCCATGGACTTTTGCTCGTCCAGCTTTTCTAAATAGTCCTGAACCACTTCTTTCTCCACAGAGGGCCGGTCACCTCCTCCCCATGCTGTGCTGCTCAGTGCAATAGTCTGGGAGCTGACCTTGTTCATGAAGACAGAGGCAAAAAAAGCATTGATTACATTAGCTTTTTCCACATCCTCTGCCACTAGGTTGCCTCCCTCATTCAGTAAGGGGCCCACACTTTCCTTGATCTTCTTCATGTTGCTAACATATCTGAAGAAACCCTTCTTGCTACTCTTAACATCTCCTGCTAGCTGTGACTCCAAGTGTGATTTGGCCTTCCTGATTTCACTCCTGCATGCCTGAGCAATATTTTTATACTGCTCCCTGGTCATTTGTCCAATCTTCTACATCTTGTAAGCTTCTTTTTTGTGTTTAAGATCAGCAAGGATTTCACTGTTAAGCCAAGCTGGTCACCTGCCATATTTACTATTCTTTCTACACATCTGGATGGTTTGTTCCTGCAACCTCAATAAGTATTCTTTAAAATACAGCCAGCTCTCCTGGACTCCTTTTCCCCCTTATGTTATTCTCCCAGGGGATCCTACCCATCAGTTCCCTGAGGGAGTCAAAGTCTGCTTTTCTGAAATCCAGGACCCGTATTTTGCTGCTCTCCTTTCTTCCTTGTGTCAGGATCCTGAACTTGACCATCTCATGGTCACTGCCTCCCAGGTTCCCATCCACTTTTGTTTTCCCTACTAATTCTTCTCTGTTTGTGAGCAGCAGGTCAAGAATAGCTCTGCCCCTAGTTGGTTCCTCCAGCACTTACACCAGGAAATTGTCCCCTACACTTTCCAAAAACTTCCTGGATTGTCTGTGCACCACTGTATTGATCTCTCAGCAGATATCAGGTGACTGAAGTCCCCCGTGAGAACCAGGTCCTGTGATCTAGTAACTTCTGTTAGTTGCTGGAAGAAAGCCTCGTCCACCTCATCCCTCTCTGGTCTATAGCAGGCTCCCACCACGACATCACCCTTGTTACTTACACTTCTAAACATAATCCAGAGACTCTCGTTTTTTTTCTGCAGTTTCATACTGGAGCTCTGAGCAGTCATACTTCTCTCTTACATACAATGCAACTCCTCCACCTTTTCTGCCCTGCCTGTCCTTCCCGCCACGTGAATTAGGTCCTCTAGTTTAGCAGTTCTCAACCTTTTCCAAATTGTTACTCTATGTTACAAAAGAATATATATATATATATATATATATTTGTCCTTTATAGACATGAAGAAGGGAAGAGTGGTCATTATTCCACTGACACATGTTTATAATTTTCCCATGGGTCATGAACCCCAGACTAGGAACTAACGACCCCCTGCCATTGAAGGATTGTTTGTTATAGCACCTATTTAACTGAATTGTCCAGTCTGAGTTTAGATGGCCTAAGTAATGGAGGTTTTCCTTAGGAGGACTATTCCATGTGGTGTTTTGATGACTAAGGTGGAATTGCAAGGTATCGTTTTAAAAATGGGGGTGATTTCCTGCTCATGCTTGCACGATAGGGGGCTCTATAAGAAAGCATGCAATCAAACTCATTATGCAAAGAAACAGCCTAGAAAATGGTGGGGTGAGTTGTCTATCTCTGCTGTAGGCGGAAGCCTGATCTCTCTGTTTGTTTTTTCATTGTTATCGTTCTGAATTATAAGAAATAGTGTTAAGTTGCAACTTTTCCATCATATTTTTTATCCATTTATGTTTTTATCTAACTTCTCTTTGTTTATGCTGTGAATTTAATATTCCACAGAGTAAGAAATCTCACAATCAGGAATTATTGCCTGGTATTCAGCCTACACCTTCTTTTTATTAGTTTTATCCCATTATCCCTTATTATATATCCCTTTCATCTATTTAGGTAATTCCTGTCTCTTCTTGGTGTGTACATTCTTATATTTGTAGACATCTAACAATATCCCCTTTAGTCATTGCTTGGCCAAATTAAACCTGGTTTGCTCATATACTGTTTGATCATGTCAATATAGGAACACAGGAATTGTTACATTTTATTGGACCAGTGATTGCTGATTTTTTTTTATCATATATAAACATGAGTCCACAAGGTTGACATTGGGCCTGATTATCAGAAATCTTGCTGAAATCCACTGCAGTGCCAACTTACTATGACCCCTGCTTACCGTGGAATTTAACTGCAGGACCCTCACTACTAGAAGCATGGTCCTCTATCAGTTGAACTAAAGGAGTAATTTCTTTATCTGGTAACAGTAGTAGCCTCTTATCCTTTTATGTGGAGCAGCTACTAGAAGGAGATATACAACACAATGAACCAATAGGACACAGTAAAACTGGATGATATATGGAGCACAACCTCAAGCAGAATCAAAGGCAATATCAGCATAAACATGGATTGTATCCTACTCCTCTGTCTGAACAATTGAACAGTGATCATTTTCTCACAATCCATGTTGAGATACAATGGCTCACATCCTTCTTCATAATGAATGCTATTCCATTCCACAGGGGGTTTAATTAAAGTCAATGGGACCAATTGTGGAGTATGGTACCTCTTACGGTTTCAGAATCTGGATGTAGATATGTACTCCCTGTAAAAGAGCCCCCTTTGTTTTTTCTCCCAGATGGTGGAAGACACTCACAACACCCAGTTATTTACATTTATTTACACATGGCTCATGCTTAGGGCCCAGTTTCTTACTTCTTGCAAGGGGACCCTCCCCTTTGTGGGCTTTCTTAAGTGCCTTCTAATGGAGGATCATAAGGAAAGTTAAACACCTCAGCATACCCAAAAATAACTTTTTACTGGGGCCCCTCAAATGGAAAAAGTCCAACAGTACAGCATCTGTGCAATGGTTTTCAAGGAGTCCCTCTGGTTGGGCTCCTGAATCAGGATCACGCTGTCATGCTTGGCCTGAGAGTTTGCTGGACTCTTGATAGGATAACAGTGGAGATTTTCTGGTTGGGAGTTCCCCCCTGTGGAGCTGCTCCAGCAGTTTCCTGCTGAGGGTGGTCTCTCTTCCCAGCTGACTGCAGTTTCTTCCTTTTTAAAGGTCTTGTCCCTCCAATACATGGTTGACAGGACCAAGGGATGGAACTAGCCCCCCACACAGGGACTCTGGTGCTTTCCTCATGTTTGTGAGTTGTATATAGCCCGTCACACTCCCATCCCACAAAACAAACACACAAGCTCATTTGTTGTCTCATTCCTATTCTTCTCCATGGAGCTAATGATTGATATGCACAATATTATCTAACTAGAAACCATTTTGTCACATCTGTCTGAGTGCCATTGAATACAAGCATTAGATCTATCATTGCAATGCTTCATTGACATGCATCTTTTAAAGTTACTCTGTGGCAACTCTTCTATCGAGGAACCTTAACATTGTTGTCACCAAAAAACAACTTTTCCACATTATACATGTGTTGGTTCATTGGCTGCTAATCACATGCTTGTCAATATTGTTTCAAGAACAAATAGCATCCGTAGCTTTTCTTCTCTGGACACACCCCCCTTTGTGTCCTAATTCCCTTACTTTCTCGTGTGCTTTATTTTTAACTTGCAGGCATTTACAGTGTCTCTGTGCTGGCATCTTTCTGCTTAGCCAACATCCCTTGTTTTTCTTTAATAAACAAATAATTTTACAAGCTCTGTGATGTTTGCTAGGCTTCATGCATTTTCATTTCTTGTATAAGATTTGTCTAGTCTTCTGTAATTCAGTGAAGCTTACCTGAGAGCTTAAATAAAAAAGCTAATTGCTCTGTTTTCCGTATCCTGATGCCAGCTTTCAGCTGTTGAAATGTTTCAATTGATTACATGTTGCAGATACTGTAAAATAAACAGCTAATGGAAAAATGGTGAATAAATATAAGGCAGAGCCTTCCATTTTTAGCCAGCCATTTGAATATATTTGATGATTTTTAGAACATTAATTTCTGTTGATCCGCCATACAGATAAGTGAAAGGGAATAGTTCTGAGACAATTTTATTCTCAGTACAGACTGTGTAAAAAAATACAGTGGGAAATTAATTTTGAAGTCTGACTCGATTCCTTCAGAATGATGTGGGATCATTTTCTGAAGAACTGGATTAACATTAAAGTGTTTTACTATCTTATTATCTAATGTTATACATCAAGTTTTATATCCACCAGCTTAGCATTTTAAAGATCTTTAATACTGTTACAATAAAATTGAGTACTGCAGCTAATTTTATATTCCATAATAAAAAATATCTGTGCTGGGAAATCAGTCATCTTTTAAGCTCTTAATAAAAGGGAAAAAGCCCAGACGTGAACTGTATTTGACGCTGTGCACAGTAAAATGTAACATGGTTGATACTACTGTATTTAAGTTGAATATTCATTCAAACTTGAATCTAATACTTTTTGTCCTTTGAATGCACTAACTGAGAAATTAATTAGGAATTTAACACACTTCCCAACAGTTTAATAAAAATTCGAATTTAATAGTGAATAAATGTTGACTGTAACAGGCCTTTATTGGCTACATGGCTAAAAACTGCATTAGCTTTAGTTTTATCCTAAAAAAATAAATAGAAGACTTTGTAAGTGTTTTTGACAATCCTTTAAAAATATGTCTGGTGCCTACATTTTTTACACAATAGTATTTATATTATGAAACATAATACAAATATGCAAGCATTAACTTTGGTTAATTAATATGAACAAAAAACCCCAACCAAGTCAGCCTTAACTTTGGAAATAGTTGTAAAGCCTAAGCTAGGACAAATATTTCCAGGAACCATAGTTATTTTGTTTTGTTTTATCCTGTACTTGTGGGACCTGTTTTAAGCACCCACCATTGGAACTAGATTTTCAAAGGAGCGCAGCTTGTATTCAAGCACCTGAATAAGAGTTGACTTTCAAAAGGGCTGAGCATTCAGCACTTCTCAGAGTGACACTTACGGGCAGATTTTCAAAAGGTTTTCAGCATCCACCATCCTTTTGAACTGCTCTTCTTGAAACCTGGCCACTTATTTTGATGCTTAAATTGGTCTCATTTTCAAATACAGACTTGATTTTGGCTGCTGAGTACTTCTGAAAATGTGGCCCCTAGTGGCTGCTAATCCCTTGCACTCTTATTGGGGTCATATATGCATACTAGTTGTTTAAAGTCCAGCCCCCGCTCAGTAAGGCAATCTTAATTCTCATCCACATCTGACATGCTTGATCCTAAAGAGCTGAGGGATCCAGCCAATGAGCCAGTCCCCTCAAATGCATATGTCTGAAGGGAATCGTATGGCAGAGCAGTAGGATCTGCATTAGCTTCTTTAAGCTTTTCTAAAATGAATTCCCTGAACACAGCACTGTCAGGACCAACTTGCAGAGATTGTCTGTAAAGGCTTTGGATTTCTGTTGTGATGTTTCTTCTAGACTTGTGCTCTCTCATGACAGTACGAGTCCTGAGTGCTGAAATATCAAAAGCCTCTGTGTCCTCCTCTCCCCCTCCTTCATCATCATACCTGACAATGTTCTCTCTGAACTCTTCAGGCTTGTCAGGAAATAAGGACTGCTTCCTCCTCTGCCTTAAAACCAGCATTGCCAAAAAAAACACTGACAAGAAAAAAGAAAAGAACCAGAGACTTTTTATGTGTTTGGAAAGTCTTAAGGGTGGTAAAACTTCCTAATGTTGAAGCATGTGCAAACTCAAGCAATCTAGGTGGATTTGTAGAGCTGTGATTTTTTTTGTGGATTTATGGTTGTAAGATATAGTATTTTTGGTGGGGAAATGGCTACAAAGGGACTTATAAAATGGGTTAAGGAAATGGAGCAATTTGTTTGGCCAATGAGAGTTTGGAGCACTGAGGGAATCACAGGTTATTTGTGCTGTTTGAAACTAGTTTGTTTTATTACATAATATATCAATGCTCCATTCATACTTTCATTTCCCTCTCCCAGATCAAAAACACTGGAAGGGCTGGGAAATAAAAAAAGAATGTTATTGGGTTAGATCCTCCTCAGTTGGAGTCAATTGGTTCAACTCCTTTGACTTCAATGAAGCTAAGCTAAACAAGTGAGGAACTGGTCCAATAGTTTCTAGTAATTGGTTTTACAAATTTGAGAATTTCTGGGGATGTTGTACCTCATATCTGTGCACCAACAAGCTCTATCTGTAAGAATACCTTGTTTGTAACTGACATAAAAGCTTGGATTGTAGAACGACTGGCTCAGATAGAAAGGATTTTTCATTTGTCTATTTTTTTTTTTTAATAAGCATTCATTCCCCCCCTGCCACCTCCCCACACCAAACCCTGGCTCGCTTCATCCCAAACCGAAGTGTCCATTTCAAATACACAATGGGATCCAAAACGATGCATGATTTCAGTTTGTAACTAATTATAGCTGGAAACTGAAAACAGTTTTAAGCTTAAAAAATAAACCAAACAAATTTGATTGACAAATTTGATTCAAATATTAGAAAATATTTATCCATACAGGTTTGGGTTGTTAATTTAAAAAATGCATTGGAACTTTTTATAATTATTTTTCTCATTTCTGATGTTACATCTTTAGCGATAGTTTTCTTAGGAAGAATTCTGAAGGGTTGAAGAACAAGTACAATTCATGCCATGGCTGCATGATTTAGAATGGTAACACCTCTTCATTATCATGCCCTTTGTAACTGGTGGAATCAATTTTAAATTGAGATTCTACTCATTTTTTTAATTAAAATTTCACTTCCAGTGAAATAATTATGTTTGCCTAACTTATGACTTTTAAATCACACCATCTGTGAAATAACTCTAGTGCTGGTGAATTTATATAGTTCTGATAGCAGCTGATAAGGAGGCATTGAAAAAGTTGTCCTTGCTTTTGATGACCCACATCTTTAGATGATGGATGATGTTTTGCCCATGTCGTGCTATAAGAAAGTGTAGCATGTCAAATGGTGTGCTGTGCCAATGTTACCATAAGAAACAAGCTCTTTAACAAGCTCACTGGGGTTGATGCATCCCTCTAAGGGAATGCTAAATGAACACTCTAGAGCTAGCAGGGATTATTGTGCATTACATTTAGATGGCGGTGCAATGGCTGAGTGGTTAACACAGGGTTTCATAAATTATTTGCTTGTGTGAGCCTATTTTGAGGTTTATTGTGTCCTTTGACTCAAGATAGCAACAAAGCACCGCAGCAGCCAAGGAATCCAAGGAATTTTCACATTAAGTACATTATTTAATGCTCTCTGTGATGCATGGGCTTGCGTATTGTGACACAGCTTCTTCATGTCTGGCAGTGAGGTAGAAATTACACATCTCTGATGTGACATCAATGATAGATCGATACTGAGACTTGATGGACACAAGCGTGCTGAATCCAGCTTCACAGAAATACTCGCGAATGGCACTACCAGTTCTGAGGTGCATGTTGAGAATGCAGGATATTCATTCTTGACCATACATAAGAACATAAGAATGGCTATACTGGGTCAGCCCAGTATCCCGTCTTCTAATGGTGGCCAATGCCAGGTGTTACAGAGGGAATGAATAGAACAGGTAATCATGAAGTGATACATCCCCTGTCACCCATTCCCAGCTTCTGGCAAACAGATGATAGGGACATGGTTTTGCATCTCTGCCCATCCTGACTAGTAGCCATTGACCGACCTAGCCTCCATGATTTATCTAGTTCTTTTTGAACCCTTTTATAATCTTGGTCTTCACAGCATCCTTTGGCAAAAAGTTCCACAGTTTGACTGTGTTGTGTGATGAAATACATCCTTTTGTTGTTTTAAACCTGCTGCCTATTAGTTTCATTGGGTGACCCCCAGTTCTTGTGTTATGAGAAGGAGTAAATAACACTTCCTTATTTACTTTCTCCACACCAGCCATGATTTTATAGACCTCTATCATATCCCCCCTTAGTTGTCTCTTTTCCAATTTGAAAAGGCTCAGTCTTATTAATCTCTCCTCACATGGAATCTGTTCTATACCGTTAATCATTTTTGTTACTCTTTTCTGAACCTTTTCCAATTCCAATATATCTTTTTTTTTTTTGAGATGCGGAGACCACACTTGCACGCAGTATTCAAGATGTGGGTGTACCATGGATTTATATAGAGGCAATATGATATTTTCTGTTTTATCTATCCCTTTCACAATGATTCCCAACATTCTGGTAGCTTTTTTGACTCCAGCTGCACATTGAGTGGATGTTTTCAGAGTGCTATTCGCAATGCCTCCAAGATCTGTTTCTCTTTAGGCCCCATCATTTTGTCCGTATAGTTGGGATTATGTTTTCCAATGTGCATTATTTTGTATTTATCAACATTGAATTTCATCTGCCATTTTGTTGCCAGTCACCCAGTTTTGAGAGATACTTTCGTAGCTCTTTGCAGCCTGCCTGGGACTTAACTATCTTGAGTAGTTTTGTATCATCTGCAATTTTTTCCACCTCACTATTTACCCCTTTTCCCAGATCATTTATGAATATGTTGAATAGGACTGGATCCAGTACAGACCCGTAGGGGACTATTTACCTCTCTCCATTCTGAAACCTGACCATTTATTCCTACCCTTTGTTTCCTATCTTTTAACCAGTTAACGTTCCATGAGAGGACCTTCCCTTTTATCTCATGACAGTGACACAGAACTCTGGGAAAGAACATTGAGTATATGTTCCTTGCAGGAATCGATCACAGAGAATTTCGGAGCTGTTTGATTTCAGCTGCTGGCAAACCAATGGCATCAGCCTTGCACTGAAAGGGGCTTCATACCTAATCATACTTTGTCATGTCCAAGTCGGGGAAAAAGGATACAAACTGGTCCTTCTGTCATCTGAAATACTCAGCCATTACCTGTGTGTCAGCCAGTAACTTGCAAAGCTTCAGGAAGGATTCATAGTTTGTCTTCAGCAAATTATTCTTCCAGAAAACAATTTTCTTTGTGACTCCTGTGTTGTGATCACTCAGTTGAAGTATGTGGTGTTCTTTCCTTGCAGACATGAATTCAATTCATTCAGTTTCCAAAATATGTCTGTGACATAGGCAAGAAGGCATATCTTCCTTTGGTCACCCAGAAAAATCAATGAACTCAGGCTTTTTTTGCAATCCAGTACATAGGCACGCAGCTTGTCTCTCAGTTAAAAAAATCATCCCAGTACTTTTCCTCTCAAGAGCCAACAAGCTTCACTGTCAAAGAACAACACATCAGGATCAGATTCCATGTCTTCACACAGGTTTGCAAAGAGACACACATGAAGAGGCTGAGTCTTGATGTAGTTCACAATAGATGAGACCTTCTGCAAAACTTCACATAGCTCTGGACTCAGAGCTTTAGATGCTAGTTTTTCTCTTTGAATCATGCAGTGAGTTCACACAGCAAATGGAGCTAATGTCTCTACCCAAGGCATGCACACCTGCTTTGTGGCTTGCCATAGACAGAGCTCCATGTGTGCAAAAGCCCACCAAGCAATCACACCGTAAATTTTTGTTTTGCATGTAGCTGGGTAGCACATTGAACCATCTTGCACCATCTTGTGTCCGGGAAGAGGAAGAACAGAATGTCTTCAAAAACTGCACCATCTCATGTGTATTTCACAAAAGCCAAGAAGTGTGCATCACAACCCTCAGTGTTCACATCAACTTGAAGAGCAAAAGAATCTGTGTTTTTCAGATACTCCATCAGTGTGTTTTATTGATCTGCTGCTGTCACTTTGATCCTTTACTTCACTGTGTTGTTGGAGAGTGGCTTTGAGCTTGTTTGCTTCAGTTGCCCCAAACATTATGTTCATCGCATCAATTGCAACTGGGAAAAACAAAGTGTCTCCAATTGTATGAAGCTGCTTGGCCTGTGCAGTGTGGTAACTCACTACAAATGATGCCTTTTGAGCATGGTCACAGGTGGATATAGCTCTCTTGAATTGCAATTGTTGATGTGAAAGTTCTTCTTTCTGATACTGGAAAAATATTTTTCTGTGTGTTCCTTGTGAAAGGTTTTTCTATGTGTTCCTTGTGAAGAGTTTAAGTTTATTAGGCTTCATGCTTTCACTAGGTGACACCGTGTTATAGCAGGCATTTTGGCCTTTCATCTTTCTTGATGAAATCACTGGTGAAGTCATAATCAAAGAAAGCCTCATCGTATTTTCAAGCAGGTTTCTTGCACTCTTTTTTTTTTTGTTCATAACTACACCATTAGATTTACTGCTGGAGGCTGAAGCAGATACTCTGGGTAAAAAATGAGTCTTCTGTGCCTCTTACCACAAATCTGAAAGAGGAATTCACTTTTCAGCAAATGAGGCCAGGATTTAGGAAGGCCCTGCGTGGTGATACTAGGACAGCAAAATGATTCTTTATCCTCAAATGACAAGGGTACTCAGGGTGGCATGAAAAAAAACTATGGACTTCGTCTTAGTGCAGATTCCCATCTCAGAAAAGACTAGCACAGGTTCCTACTAGCTCAAGCGGAGAGGAGGCTCTCTTGATGAGGCTGCTACCCACAGATAAGGATTTTCTGCATTCAAGTCCCTCAAATGGATACTTGCACAGCTGCATGGTGCAAATGGCCAAATTGGTGTCCACACAGCAATCTCCACACAGCCAACGTGTCTGAACCTGCTCCACAAATGCTGCACCAAGAGGCCACTGTTTTGCTCTACAAAATGGTGTTCTCCACACCATGTGACCTCACACACATCATATATGCTAGGTTATGCTGCAAGGCTGCCATTCTAATCTACAAAATGGCAACCTCTGCACAGCATGACCCTGCATGCACTGTATGCATGAGGTTATGCTGTGTGAAGGCCTCCATTTTGTAGATCAAAATGTGGACTTCCTGATGCAGTGTTTTTGGAGCAAGTTCAGACATGTTTGGGGGCAGATGGCATCACAATTTGGCAACCTGTGAGTTAAGGCACTTGATTACAATCCTGAAGGTCTGGATTTGAGTCTTGCTCAAACTCACACTGAAAGTTTGGATGGACCAGATTGCTTCCCCTTGTGTTTTAGCTCTACTCTGAATGGGGATGGGCTGAGAAGAGAGCAGAAGCAAACAGTTTCTGCACTCAGAGTGCAAGGAGTGCACAGCCCGTTACTGTGAGCAGTCCTTTCACAGCAATGCCAAAGGAGAAGCTTCTTGCTTGAACCTTCATCCCTGTGCAGGCATAAGGAGTTAACTCATACTCTATCCCTATATTTATAGGGAATATATCTCAAACTAGTAGAATCTATCTAAATGGAGGAAACATTTTAGGTGCAAAGACTGCATGTGTGACAACAAGCCTAGCACTGTGCTTCCTAAATTTGTATCGACATGGGGAGGTGGCGGAAGTGGGAGGGGGGGAAGGGAAAAGAGTAGCATAAGAGTGGTTGTATTTGAAGAAGTGACTATGTAAATATATCACTTTATTATTCAACAGATCAACTCTGTATTCAGAGTCATAGCTGCCTCCTTTATGACAAAAATAAATAAAAAGAAACAGTAACAAATTATCTTAGCTCTAGAGAACCACATAGTTATGATGGAGAGAATTGGATTCTATTCCTTCTCATGCATCATCAGTAGAACTGTCAGCTAAATTTCAACGGTAAGGCTAAATTCTGCTTTAGTTTTACGTGTGCTAAGACAAAATTTTAGCCTTCCACATCTTTATGACAGCTGATGATAGATGTGCATACAGGAACACACCTACACTTTGGCCAGATTTTCAGGGCTGGCAGTTACAAAGACATTTTTTTTTTTACTTGTAAACCGAACCGATTTGATTTGTAATCAGTGAAACACAATAAATACAACAGCTTAAATAGCTCAGACAATCCAAGGAATCTCTATTCAAATGATCAAGTCTAGCATATAATAGAAGAGGGCAGTAGGACACATAAATATTTTTTTTCTTACCTAATATTACTAGTATGCAGGCCAAAACTGCAACTAATGCTTCTATGCTGAGACCCATGGAAAACATGAAAGCCCCAAATCGACAAGACTGGGCACTAGCTTCAGTATCACAATCACAGACGCTGACAGTTAGGGTGTTTGTGCTGGTAAGTGAGGGGGTTCCATTGTCCACAATTAAGACTGGCAGGAAGAAAGCAAACTGCTCTTGTCGACTGAAGCCATTTTTTGCTGTAAGAATTCCAGCCGTGTTATCTAGAAGATGAAGCATCTGTATCAGATATTTGTCACTTTAACAAAAATAAATAAATAAAAAATCTGGCTAATAACTTATCCTTATTTGCAATCAATGACATTCTGAAAGGGTGTATGTCATTGGAGAGGAAAGAGAAGTGTGGGGAGGAATATACTGATTTAAATGGGTGTTAAATCAGCAAAACCAGGTAAAATGCAGGATGTTCTGAGCGGAATGAGGCATTTCAGTTTTGATAGATTAAAAAAGCATCAGTTACAATACACCATGCATATCAGCTTCCAGGGACAACTCATGACTGTTTATACCGCATATTTTTTTAGTAAATTAATATAAACATGGGCCTAATACAGAGCCATTTATCCAAACCTTCTGAACTTTGGAATATTGATATGGTTCATCAAAACAAACCCCAGTTTCAGTTTTGTAAAACCAGCTTTTCAATTAAGTATGCAAAACAAATGAACAACCCAACCCACTCCCCAACCCCCACACACAAACATTCAGTTTTGTTTGTCCGCATATCTGTGTTTGTTGGTAACCTAACCAGGGGAGGGCAAATTCTGCTCTGTGTTACATCAGTAAATCCAGAGTAACTCCATTTACTTCAGTGAAAGTACTCCAGAAGTGATGGCAGAATTCGATCAAAGGACTTTGTTTTAATGTTCAAACCCAAAAGGGGAAAAAAACACCTAGCCCATATTCAAACTGATTAACTGATTCTTTGAAATGGACCCATGCAACCAGCTGCCATCCTATCCAGCTGTTTGTAGAGCATATTGTATAACTGGCTAATCAAAAGGTTCAACATTCAAAGGATGGCTTTCTGATAGATGTGTGTGTGCAGGGGGAGACAGACAAACTTGGTTGTGAGCATCCACAACCTCAAAACAGGAGCCAAGTGTGCTCCTGCTACTTTGGCCAGGGAACATTTCATCTTAGAAACACTTTAACTATGTAGCTTGTTGGAAAAAGATGTGGGACAGGTGGCAGGGGGGCAGGGGTGTTTGGTTCTGTATGATTAGAAAGTTGGCAACCCTATATAGCATTCCACCTCCTGGCAGTGGGTCAGAGGTAAATGAAAACCAGGAATTTAAATACATATTAAAACGTTGCCTTTCCTTTTGGAGACATTAAAAAAACTAGTTTCCTATAGAGTGAACTTTCCAAAAGTTAGTCCCATTGATTTATTCACCTAGCCAGACCATTAAAATAATTAGCAAAGCCAATGTAAGTAATGTGTATTTTAGTTGAGTTTGAAAAAGCTCTTCTTCTAAGTCTCAGAAGACTGACTTTAACTGGTCATCTTTCCTATAATATCACCAGCTGTTAAACTTAAGTTTTCCCTTCAGATTAGTTTCGATTGGTGACCCCCTAGACCATTCTTTTGAAGTATCTGGATCAATACCAAAATGGTCCAGCATTAGGATATGCAGAGAAGTCATTCATATCATGCCATCAGTAATCAATGCATACAGTTCTAAATGTATCAGGATGCAAAGTTACATAATTGTGAATTGTGCTTCTGTTTATAATTCTATTTTTGCTGAACTGAGTAAAGGAGAGGACCCTTATTAACAGCATTTCTCTATTTTATTTGAAAAACATTCTTTTTTTCCCCTTAACACCAACATGTGACAATTTAGCAGTTAAAGTTATGTCCCATAACACATGCTATATTTAACTATCTATTAAGCAATATAAATCTATTTTTCTTGATTTTGTGCTAAGTATTTTTCTCTCTTCTGTAATACTATCTTTTGTTGATTAAAGTTATTTGGATTCTAAAAGAACTATTCTACATGAGGTTATTGAATTATTATTATTATTATTAAAGTTTGCTCATGATAACTCTTTTGCCCTATTTCAAACTTAACACCAAACATTTCTCTATATGGGTGGACAAGTATACAAAACTGGTGATGTGAGCACTATTAAAGCATGAATCTTTCATGAAGGGATTTTTAAAAAGCTACATGAATGACACTACCTTGATTATCTCTGACAGTAAAATTTGAGTTGTTTGTGGCCTCCCGAGCCAGAGTGAAGTAAAAATGATGGCCTTCTACTGAATCATCTTTATCCACTGCACTGATGGTCTGGATTAGCTGCAAACAAACATTGACATACATGACTGTTTAAGAATAAACACTATTTACTTTCTTTTAACATAATACATGTCAGACATTATAATGAATTGCTGAGGCTACAAATTCTGTAGCAAATAAATGTATATAATTGCAATCTTGTTGGGGTTATTGGTTTTCTAATGTATTTTTAGTGTCCTGCCATTATGCCATTTGATTTTATGTTGATTTGAGGGAGATAAGCATTAAAGACCTAGGATAATGTAAATAGCTTCCAGAATCAAAATGCAAAGGGTAAATAAAGTTTTGATACGCAAACAAGAATCATATATAAAATATTTTGCCCTTTCCTTTTTCCCGCAAGGTGAAAAATATATCATTCTCTATTTGAACCAGCCCTCCAGTGCAAAAGCTATTTCCTTCCAGCCCACAAACACAGCAGCATCATTCAACTGATGTATTATAGTGGCAGTAAGTGATGGTGACAAATCCATGTGTTGAATTGTTGATTCTGGAAATTATGATAGACTGATTATGGAAGTTTTTGTTTTGGTTTTCAAGAAAACAAAATAGGCCTTATTTACAAATGTGTCAAAGCAGATTGTCATTTGCAAGAGAACAAAGTCAAAATTAACATCTTAGCCCTGAAAATAATATCTGCCATCTTCATGAATAAACAACCAAGATTAAGTTAATATAATGAGCAATATTTCTGCTTGCAAAGAGCAAATATTTATCACTATTATCAGTTCAGTGAATCATGCATCATCAAGTACAACATTCGATGAAGATCTTCACAGATCTCTACAAAAGCCAATTTGTTTCTTTCATTAGCAGAGACGGGTTTCTTAAAAGTATGTTTTAATTGGATAAGGACCCAAACCAAAAATCCAGACCTGAATCTTTGATACTTTGGAAAATGTCATGTCCATTTTGAATAACGTGACTCTATGTTATCAGTCATTATGTCTTCATGTTGTATATGGATTTGAGCCTCCAGGACTCTGAGTACACTCAACTCCCATTGAACACAGTGAAGCTGAGAGACCCTCACTGGTTTGGGTGCTACAGTGGAGATTTTCAAAGTCACAAATGGCACTTAGCCAATGGCACCTAACTGCCATTTGTCTTTGAAAATCTCCCCCCCAAACAAATATTTTCCACTCAAAGTTCTAAGTAAACATAAATACCATTTCCTTTTAGGCAAGATAATAATCATGGGAGTATCATGATATCTGCCTTTTCTGCCACGATACTTAAGGAATGTACAATGAGGCAATTGTGAAAGCAACAGGATATGCTGCTGTTGTGCGTGCCCCATATTCTTGGTACTCCCTCTTGTTCATGTGAGGAAGCCATCTTCCATCTGTGTAAAGATCCCATGGAGAAAGAGAAGTCCTATGTAGCCTTATTGTGGCAGTGCTAGAGCACTGATTGCTAATGCATCGGATGTCTCCCACATCAGACAAAAGGGTGTCCGCTACATATGTTTCCTCTTTTCTCAGAACTAGAGAGTATCCTGGGTGATTCAAATATGCAGAAAGGGGGGAGTGAGAACTAGCCCCAATCATAGCAGGGAAAGCTACTCCCTCAACACTACTATGAGAATAGATGCAAGATTATCTTCTGAAAAGTGAATGTAATTGTCACAGACAGTGCAATATTGACAGAACTAGAGAATGAAGCCCTTTGCTTCCCATGCTATTCTATCATGTACTCAACAAACTAAAGTGGCTTTTTCATCAGGTTTGATGATAATGCCTATAGCTGACAAAACTATATGGCAGTGTGTATTCCGCAATATTTGCTTAAATTTAAAAGCAAATTACAATTCGGTTGTGTTCATGGCAGTTTCATGGTCATTTTCCATTGATTTTTGAACTTTACTAATGTGAGTTTCAAGAAAAATGAAAGTTGAGCCTCAATGTTTGACTATTTGATTGTAAAATTGATACCTCATAATTATCAACTTGTGCTTTATTAGTTAGTTATCATGTCATTCGGCATTCTTTCAGTCCCATGATTGGTTAACTATATAGCTAACCAAGATACTGATGCAGCGGTGAGTCCACACAGACAATGCAGTCTGGTCACGTGGAGCTCATTGAAGATTGACAACATCACACAAACTATTAATTATATATTTGATTGTGATACTCTCAAATTGCAATTGCATTGTGCTGATTAGTAAAATAGCCATCTAATCAGGAACCAAAACATTACAAATCCATCATGTTTGGAATTCTCAAAATATCTGCAGTTTCAAATCAATGGAGCTGGTTTGCTATTTCACTATTAATTCATGTATAGATAACTAGATAAATAAATAATATATAAATAAATGTGTGCATCTGTATATATATATTATTTTTCCCACACAATATCAGTTATAACTAATCAAAATTAATACTTCTTTGACAAGTTCATTTTCAGTCTGGAATAATAACAGGCTGACTTTGTCCTTGTTTATGTCTGTGCTATTTTAAAAAAAGGAGAGGGGAAAAAAGGTGTGGAAAATGGGAAACCTGCCTCTTTATGACTATTCTAAGCATATGCATGTACCTTGTGAGTTTCATCCTAGAACTGAAGGAATACTGTCAACATATAGGTAGGGAAATGTCTTAATCTTTATTTCTTATTGGGTCATTTCTACTAGGAATCAGCATAAACCATATAAGTCTATAAATGATTATGAGTGCAACGGACAGCTCTGATTTTTCTAAGTGTGAAGTAAAAATGATCCAGAAAGAAAAAAAAGATATCTTTTTCCCATCTCCCTAGACTTGTTTGCATCTAACCTGGGTCAGGCTGGCACCTCAGTAAAGGCAGTGTCACAGTTTGGCACTAACTGCTTGTGAATCAAGGTCTACAAAGCCTATGTGCTTGATGTGAGAAAAAAAGATAAGGAGGTTAGGTATTGCTTTTATAAGGTTGTGTCATCTGATTGGATTTAAATCTAATTGCCATGAAATGTGTTACGTTGAGGCTCATTAATCTGGAAGCTCTAATAATCTAGGAGCCAATTTGAAAATGTGCATTTGTTATTAAACTGAGATGTATCCATTATTTCTTCCCCTAGAGATGTGGTTTGGGGTTTTCCTTGGAGTGGCCAAGCCCACTGATTCTTTACACATTTTTGCCAGATTTGTTGGAGGTAGATGAAGCTGTCAGTTTGGGAAAACCATGGGTATGCCGGAAGTTTGCTAAATGTTCACAACCAGTTATCCACTGAATTCATTGTTTGAAATTATTCACAAGTTGCATCCTTAAAATTCATTGAAATTCTTTCCACTTTTGGACAACTCTTCTATGAGCACACTCTACCGGATCAGCCTCAACTATGTGGTCAGGAAAACCTCACGCTTTAGCTAACTATAATTACAATACGGCCACTTGCGCCATAGTACACACCCTCTCAAAATACACCTCTACCCTGATATAACATGACCCGATATAACATGAATTCGGATATAACACAGTAAAGCAGCACTCTGGGGAGGGGGAAGAGAGGGAGGTTGTGCGCTCCAGCAGATCAAAGCAAGTTCAATATAACGCGGTTTCACCTATAATGCTGTAAGGTTATTTGGCCCCTGAGGACAGCGTTATATCAGGGTAGAGGTGTACCAGAAGCTGGATTCCCATGCATCAGCAGATGCAGTTAGGGCAAGCGGAAATTTAAATCCCTACACACTCCTTCCATTTTCTTTTATTCTCTATGGGGGTATCCCCGTTTCTCTTCCTCCCTGTTTTCTTATCACTGCTCTTTATGTGCTACTTGTACATGATCAATAGACATACCAAGGTAAAATAATAAATGTGGTCTTACTCATTAATTTCTTTCTCCTGATTTCAAAAATTTTTTTAAAACATAGTTTATGTCTTTTTTTGCAAACTGCTCATTTTCAACCTGAATCATGTACATCCAGTTCTATATACAAGTTGGTATATATTTGTGAGGGGTTTTTTTGTGTGTGTGTGTGTGTGTGTGTGTGTGTGCAACAATTCATGTTATAGGGAGCTAATATCACATAAATTCTCTTCACTTGCACTGTAACTGCTGGCTATTTTATTATATGCTAAGTAGTTGGGTAAATGCATGGATTTTTTCTGATCTCTAATTCAAAGTGCAGATTACATAGTCTCTGCTTTTGGATCTAATAAGTAAAATTACAAAGTAAACTGCAACATCAAAGTCAGTTCATATGCAATCATAAAATTATAGGAATTCATGCAAAACAAATACACATTAGAGAAGACAGCACTAATTCAAAATGTAGGTGAACTCAGTGCAGCTTGTCTTCAGCTGAAATCTGCTTCTTGCTTGATATGAAGAAAGACTAGGAGTCACATATAACTGGACACATTCTGGATGCTCAACTCACTTACGCTATCCCAGAAAGTCATTTGATGTAGTACATTTAAAGCTCTCAAGCTGCAGTTTGAGCTAGAGTCAATTCATTAATGCCCAGTAAATAAGACTTACTGGGCCAAATTCATTCTTGGTATGACATCTGTGGTCTTACACCAGGAATGTATTTGGTCCATTTTGCTTACTGGCCATTTCTATAGATTTTGGTATAGAATTCAACAGAGTTTGTAACTATTGTAATAAAAGCAATAAAGAAAAAACATCACACTGTGGTCAACAAGTTCCTAAAACGGCTGAGCCTATGATTCATATATATATAATTGTAAGGTCAAAGAGATCCAATGTGAATCCAAAGAGAATCCAATAGCTACATGGTTTACTAATATTGTTCTATTAGATCTGATGATAGAAATAGCTATAATAGGATAGTATTCTATTTTATATAGCACCTTTCATGCTCAAGTTATTTTGAAAGTAATGGATTTAATACTGGCAGTGCAGTGAAAGTGGTTTCTCGATGTGCAAAAGGAAGCCGCCTTCCTAGCTACTATGCAGTTGATGTGTGGATTATAGGAAGGTGCAGAACTATAACATAAAATGGATAATGAAAAATCCATTCAAAATGTCTGATAAACCTGATGGATGGATTTGGACCATAGCCAAAAATATCCATCTTCTTTTACATTCATTTTTATTGTCAAGCTATCTTTTCAGATGATAGTCCCAAGGACCCAACTGCAATTCTTTTATTTGAACCACTTCCAGGGGCTAAACCAAAGATATCTGTAACTCTCACAAGGAAACAAAACATAACAAAGGAAAAATGAGAGCAAAAGTAATTTGCTAAAAATAGACTGAGAACTTTTTAATAATCGTGTGTGTGGGGGGGTGGTTTGGCGAAAAGAAAATGTAATTCAAGGTTAGCATTGTTCTTAGATATAAGCTATAGTATCATCCCACTGTCTTTGATTTTGGCTAAGCAAAAGGGCATTTTTATTTTATTTATTGTTATAGTTCCTTCGTTTTCTAAAATATGGCCATTTTATGATCTTTAATCATTCCCAAATAATGTATTGGTATATGTTTGCTTTTTGTTTTCACTTACGAACTGGACTGGCATCAAAAATAAAATCCCCTAAATCCCACAGCATAAGGAACTTTTCCCCTTCAATAATTCCTCCCCATCTTGAAAAACCTGAGAATATAGATAAACTTTGCAGTGCCCCATGAAAGTAAACAAACTCCAGCTCTGCCAGGCTAAGGAAAGAAGCAATTTCCAGAGGTAGGAGCCCCTCACTGAAAATACCCCTCAACACCTTTTTCAGACATAATTAGGGGGGAAGATACCTCAAGCACTCCAGCTTATCATGACGGCCCCAGAAGTCCTGATCTACAATTGACAATGTGTGGACAACCCTGGGCCATCATAGAGTTAGTTGCAGAAAGATGGCCAAAAAGAGGGGTTGTATTTGACTGACTGATCAAACTCGACTGAAATCAGTGGAAACCTTTCCACTGATTTCAGTGGTCTATCTATCCATCCATCCATCTATCTATCTATCTATCTGGAAAGCCTACAAAAACAGTCTGTTAAAAGTCAAGGAAGATAAAATTTATATTGCACATCAGCCATAACAATCTCTTTTTTATACCATTAAGCTAAGTAAAACATCATCATAATTGACTGTGATAATTATGCATTTCAGTAACAGTTTCTTATTATTCCTTCCAAGAGTGTTTGGTGTTGAGCAAGTGACTTAACAAATCTGTTCTATAGTTTTCCCATCTGTAAAATATGGCAAATAATATTTTCCTACTTCAGATAGGTGTGGTGAGATTTCACTCATTAATGTGTATTATTGCCTTTCTTCCTAGAGGATTCCAGATCACTGTAGAAATTATATGTAAATTCAGAGATTTCTTCACCTACTCCTGAAAAGAAGTAATCCTTGGGGCAAAACACAACAGCAATTCATCAGCACACAACATTATTATGCAACAGTAGTAACTTTAGAAAAGGAAACAAATGTCATTTTGAATTGTGAACAAACGAAAAAATTATTGATTATATAAATCTTTGTTTGTACATTGTATTATTTACTACAATTATATCATTACATTTTTAGTTAAAGCATTAAAATATGCTAACAGGACCTGAAGGACTTCAATTTACTTCAATGGGCTTTTGATCAGGGTTCATAATTAAAGATTTAGACCTAATTGTATTCCAAAAGACAATGAATAAGCCTCTCAAAATGCTATATACAATTGCTGCGAATCTCAGCCCCAATAGGATTTTGTCTCTGTGACATTAAACTGTATTAAAATTGTGGTGTTTTTTTAGCAGTTTCCTTCTCTACCTATCTAAGATTATTTCCTTGTTTAGTTGCCAGGGATATTGCTCTTATTGTAAAGAAATATTATATTCTATACTATTACCCTGCATTTGTAATATAGAAACAAACTGGTTAAAGCAAATAGCAATATCCTATGCCAAATGTCTTAGATCACTGTAAAGGGAAACAATATGGTTACACAACAAATTTTCAGCCTCTTACCTGTCCAGATTTTGCATTTTCACACACATAAATCTCATAGTGTTTTGGAAATTCTGGAGCATGGTCATTAACATCAAGAACTTGAACATACACAATTACTTCAGAAACTTGTTCTGGATTTCCTAAATAAAAAGAGGAAAGGACATTAAGAATCAATAGTTACAGTCTAACCCATTGCATATTTTCAAGAAACAAGGCTATTAAAATTTTCTGTTAAGTGATGAAAATCTTCAGCTGAGAAGGAAATCCTTACTGATGCCCACAGATACTGCCCAAAATATTACATTGGTTGGGGTATTCCAATCCATTGTGCTGTAAAATTATTTTAGCAAGGTAACATTTCTGATTATAAGATTGTAGCTGCAACCAAGAAGAATTTCTGATATCATAAGTCATTTGGAGAAGCAGCCAAAATTGTAAAGCAGAATCTCTTTTAATTATTATTATTATTATTATTATTATTTTATATTCTGTTAATTCATTGTCTAAAAAACACCCTCCCACAAACCACCATGTTTTTAAAAAAGGCAATTAACTCCAAAGCTCTTTTTAATCATCCACAATGCTTTCTATTTAAATGTTGGATTTGTTAATTCATCCATTGTATTATGAATTGTTTTATTTTTTAAAAGGAAACTATGGTACCTGATCCTACAAGCTGGTCAATGCACGCCAACAGTTGTACCAGCAGAGAGCTCCATAGAATGTAACAGGGCTTTGCCCATGCAGAACACCATAGAATACTGGAGGCATGGATGCCATTAAAGCTGGTCTTATTTGACATTTCATAAGTTTGGGCAAAAACAAATTTCCCCAAAATTCCCACTGTTTCAAACATATCCAGCCAGCTCTAGCCATAAACCAATCAGGATGAATACACCATCCTCTGGTTCATGCCCACAGGTTGAGAAACTGTATTCTAGAGAAATGAGGCCCGTGGGTAACAACATATCCAGAAGCCTCCAAGCACACATATGGGTGCAGAAACCTGAATATTTCCAAACTTTCCCAAACTAGCACCTTTGTCTCCCAATTCAGCTTTGTTCAAAATATGCATACATATAAAAGGATGAACTCTTAGGTCTTGTCTACATGCATACGTTGTACCATTTTAACTATATTGATACAACCCCCATAGTGTGGATACAGTTATACTGGTGTAATTGTTCTTATACCTTTTTCTGGTATGGAAAGGGGATTTAACTACACTTGTATAGGGCATCTTTTATTGGTATAACTTTGTCCACACTAGTGGGTTGTGATGCTTCCTAGGGGGTAACCAGGGTTGTGAGACACCTCGCTACCACTTGCCATTAGCATGAGGAAGCCTTGTCTGTGCCTGCCATGTGTCACCTCCCTGACTCCATCGGCCACAGGAAACACAAGCACTCCCCTCCTAGCCAAAGCAGGCTCTACTGTCTCCAAGTAGGTTAGTGATAGAGTTGCTACAACCCCTCTGAACATCTCCCTAGAATGTCCAAACGTTGGTCCATTAGAAACAGACTTCACAGATTTGCTATTTCCAAAGTAGCAGCTTACAATTTTCCTCTTAGATTTTCCTCTTAAGCTCTCCTTAACACACAGCACTTAGATATGTTCATAGTGAAAACAAGCAAAAGTTTATTTAACAAAAAATAAAGATTCAAATGATAGCAAGTAGAAATATTGGAAACAAATGATGATTACATATAAAATAAAATCATAACTCACATTCTGGAACTTAGATTTATTTAATTTCCCACTTTCATGTTTTACAGATCAATGCTCACCCCAAAGACCTTGCAGTGATTTTCAACCAGGGTTGATCTTCCATTCATGAGATAAGTCACACTGCCAGTTTGCCTCCTCAGTGAAATATGCTAGGGGGTGCCTCTGCTCCCCCGAAACACTCCAATAATCCACCGTCTTTACTCATAAACAATATTCCCTCCTGCTGCTTTATTTCTTCCTGTAAATATCCTCTCTCATATAGTTCACAATATCTTGTTTCAAATTTTAGCTCAGTATGTAAATAGAGCTATAGTGTGAAGCAGACAATGCACAATTCCCAGCCAGTGCGATAGTGTCTGTCATAAACAGATAGTTAAGGGTTAATGCCTCTTTTACCTGTAAAGGGTTAAGAAGTTCACCTAGCCTAGCTGACACTTGACCAGAGGAACCAATGAGAGGACAAGATGGTTCAAAGGGAAGGAGGGAAGTTCCCTTTGTCTGTTGAGTTTTCACTTTGGACTGGAGTGGGAAAGCTCCAGAATTCAGCCTCTTATTAAGTAGTGAGTATTAGTGAAAGAAAGAAATAGGTTTATGTTTATTTCTTTGTAACCTGTCTTGTGCAATTAGAGGAATAGTCAAACTGGGTATTTGGGTATTTTTTGTGAAAGTTTTTGCCCAGGGGAACATCCTCTGTGTTGGAATCTGTTGTCTGTGAGAGTAGCTGGTATGCTAATCTCTCCCAGAGGGTTTTCTTTTACCTTTCTTTTCTTTAATTAAAAGTCTTTTTAATAACCTGATTGATTTTTCCTTGTTTTAGATCCAAGGGGGTTGGATCTGGATCCACCAGGAGTTGGTGGGAGAAAGGAGCAGGGATGGTTAATTTCTCCTTGTTTTAAGATCCAAGGGGTTTGGATCTGTGTTCACCAGAAAATTGGTGAAGTCTCTCAAGGCTACCCAGGGAAGGGAATTAGTGCTTGGGAGTGGTGGCAGCCAGACCAGATCTAAGCTGTTAATTGAGCTTAGAGCTTCTCATGCAGGTCCCCCACATCTGTACCCTAAAGTTCAGAGTGGGGAAGGAACCTTGACAGCGTCTATTACCCTCTAGAAGGAACTGGTATGAGGCATGTCACCATGTTTACCTAAACTCCAAGGCATTGAGAACATAATTTCCAGTATAGATACCCAACTTCTTAGCTATTATCTGTACATTCGTTTTGAGATAATTATGATGCCAAGTGAGCTACTGGCTCTCAGTAGAAATCTCACATGCCATACTTTTGTGAATTATTGTGCATATATTTGACCCAGGGGATCCCTGTAAAACTCCATAGATCTGCCTCCCATTCCCTCACCCAGTTGGCACAAATAAGTTCCTGGGTCACAGGGTACTGGTATAACTATTCCAGCAAAAAAAAAATCACACCCTAATCAAAATAGTTATACTGGTACACAATCTGTATGCAAATCAGACCTAGACATATTTTTGCTCATTTATTAAAAGATTCACAGAATGTCTCCTATAGTCAATAAGAGCGGGGCAGTTGAGGGTGATCAACAACTTTTGGAAGCACTCTTCACATTACTGGATCAAACCTCTACTGAGAGAAAGAGATGTACTCAGAAACAGACATGTCACAGGCACCCTAATAAACATACCTAGTTTGGCCCCAATACAGCAAAGCATTTGAGCACATAAATAGTCCCACTGAAGTCAACAGGAATACTAAAATGCTTAAAGTCAGGTGCTTTATTGGATTAGGAGCTTAAGCATAATATTTTCCAGTTAATAGAACCATTGTAGTACATTCTTGTTGACGAATGGCACAACCTGGTCTGTCTATGCAGCATGATTGATATTGGCAAGACCCTTCACACAAGTTGACAATGCAAACTGTTGTGTGCTAGCATAAGCTGCCTGCTGACCAGCCTTCCCACCAGGCTGCTTCCTCTACTCAGGAAAATGGGTCAAATGGATCAACAGCAAAAACAAACAATCAAACAAAAACCTATTTTTAAATGTGCAGCTCACTAGTTTCTTACAACGAACATTGGAATCTGAGCTGATTACTTCTGAGTCTTCTGCAAGAGGGAATGGTATCAGAAATAACAACTGTAAATAAATCAGGTCTGATCTGGTGAGTAGAGGCAGAGACCCATTGAAACCAATGGAGCTGGGGTGATTTATGGTAAGCCTTAATTGGAGGCATCAAAGTTCATGATAACTCTTTATATTAACGCCTTCATATCTTTCTTGAAATATTTCTTTTTGAGATGAAATTTCTCATGCTTAATGTTAATAAGAATTGATCCAGAATGTATTAATAAAATTGGTTGGGCTATTTTTTTACATAATATAAGCATGGAAAAAATAATCATGTATCTTAAATACAATTTTGACACTGCAGCCCTCACCCTATTTGCTACAGGGATGTGGTGAGGAGATTTGGTTGGGATGGCAGAGGAAAAACATCTCTGAGTTCCTGGCTAGTTTGGGAGGGAATAGCCTCTCCCCACCGCCACCCCCATCCCTATCCCCATCCCCATCCCCATCCCTCCTGGCAGTTTCATGGGCAGAGCTTGAGTGGACTAGGGGAATTTTAGTTCCTGCCCTCAGAGCCTGATTTGCCCATTTATAGACTGCATGGGCACCTCATTGGCCTGCAAATGTGAGTGTGGGAAGTTTATATTGCTCCTCCTGGCCATGAACTACCATTCACACCTGTTTTCTTTTCCCAGTTAATTACCCTTCCATTGGGTGTTTTTAGGCATTTATCTGTTTCTACTGGTAGATTCCCAACTTTTCTCTGAGCTTTTGGCCAGCACCATCCCACTTTGCAGTTTGGCAGTGAGCCAGAACTAGTTAGCTAGCTGGTTCTCACATTCCTCAGAGAACAGAAGAGGTTTTTCCTGAGAGGAAGTATTGTACTATTGAATTATTTGTCACAGCTGTGTAATAGCTGTCCAGGGCAAGTTAACTGAGGTAGCAGGGGGCACAGAGTTGCTTCTGCAGTCCCAGGCACTGGCCAGGTGGTATCTGGCTAGACCATTGAATGGTGAGGGAAAGGCTTCAATACCTATGCAGAAAGACACACCTCTTGTCTCACCACTTATCCCTTGCACAAGAAAATGAGGATATCTGGATCTGAGCATAGGTATATTACTCAGCTCCTATGATACGATAAGCAGAATATTAACTAAGCAGAACACAGTGTGCAGGAGAGAAAGAGAAAGCTGAGAGACAGCTAGATTCCAAGACAGTAGGCGATCCACAGTAACAGAGTGGCTGGTGTCCAGGAAGGTTCTTTAGGAAAAAAATAAGGTTGTAGCAGTAATTATTGGAGACAAAACTGGCCAAATCATGCAGAAATCAAAACAAAGTTTGCTAACATCATAATGTGATTGCCCCTAGTGATAAAATCCTATCCAATAGGTGCAGAGAACTAAAGAAATTCTGGACTCTCAAAGGCGAATCCAAAGTGAGGTAGGAGAAATAAACCCTAGGACTAATCATGATGCCAAAAAGAATATGCACTTGGGAAGAAACAGAGGGCTCTCAGGAAAACAATAAGTCATTTATACTCAACATAACCAAGTAAAGGTACCTCAGTCATCTCTGTGTAAACCAAAAAGGATCTCAAAGTAATTCATTGCTATTAACAGAATCTGTAAGAAAGAGAGTGAAACAAAGTTGTGACACTGCTGATTCATTGGGAAGAGTATGTGATGGATTGTAACAATTTAGCGAAAGCAAAGGGAGTGGGCTTGCTTCAGAGTAGCACAGAGATGCACCACACCATGGGTGAAAGAGGATGTCCAGAGTCATTCCAGAGCCAGAAATAGTGTGAAAGAGAAGAGCAATATGGGTAAAACTTCCCAGAATCCTCTCTGTTGCTATGACTGACTGGAGTCATCCTATGTGTTAGCAGTGGCATTTTTTATCAGACTGGGAGGAGTGAGGTGTGTGTGTGTGTGCGTAAGTAATAGGAAGCAAACAGAACAGTGTTGGGCTAAAAGCATGAATTAAAATAAAAAACAAAGAAAATGTTACAGATGGAATCCTGGCCTGACTGAAGTCAATGGCAAAATTCCCACTGACTATTATAGGGCCAGGTTTTCACGCTGAATATTGGGCTGGAGGGAGCGGAGAGTGTTTCAAAGATAGAAGCATGATTTAAACAGAAAAAAATGTATTTGGAATTATAGGAAGATGCCTAAACTTAGTCTGAGTAGTTTGGCTTTTAGGAGTACTGAGCACCCAGCAGCTCCTATTGACTTCAATGGGAGCTGCTGGTTACTCAGCCTTTTTGAAAATCAGGCTATGCATTTAGGGGCCTAACTATGAACTTAGGAGCATATCTGTAAGCATCCATTTTTGAAAATATTGACCTAAATAATTATACTGTGTGTTGAATCAGGTAGTGAAATGTGAACATTGCTGGGAGAAATGCATTAAAGTGCACCATCAGGGAAAAGAATTCCTTGGAAACCTAAAAGACAAAAAGAGAGAAACCAGGCAGTGAGTATTTCCCCCCCCCCCCCCCCAATAAGCTCACTTGTAAATAAAATTTAAATGGAAAAAGAAATCATATCACTTGCTTGATTAGGCTGAGCGAGGTTGTGACTGTGTGTTCTCCCACCTCATTTCCTAGTGGAGATGAGCAGGAAGAAAGTATTGAATGGTAATGCTAAAAGGTAAAAAATATAAAAGAACTGTATATAAACTGAAAGGCTAATCGATAAAATCACACTTATCAGACAAAACTGGAGTGGTGAGTTAAATCCTTTAGCTTCCACGCTTAAGAGCTGAAGAGAGTTGTGAATTCTGTAGTCAAAAGAAGATTCTGAAGCTCAGTATAAAAGGTGTGGTGTGCTGAACTATTCAGGACAGATGGTCCTTTCTGCTATCTCTTACTGGTAACTACTTAGAGCTGGTAGTGAACCACACCTCTGGACATCCAAAGAAATAACAAATTAGAGTCAAAGTTGTCCCATGTTTCAGTCAGCTGTTACCATCAGAAGTACTTGATGGAGATTTATACTTCAATTGACAGAAAGAGGAGGCAGAAAACATTTTGGCCCCTAATGACCTTCCTTTTGTGAATGAACAAATCACCTTCAAGTCAGTCTGGTGGCTCAAGTTTTCTTATTCTGTTTGCATTATTAGAGTGCTATTATTTCTGTTTGGATTGTGTACTCTATGTAGGCAGATTAACACCTACCAAGAGACAGATACTATTGGGTTTGATTCGCTCTTGAGTTGGAACTCCACTCAGCTCACGATAGAGGAAGCGTCATTAAGCAGCTGGTTTTGGCTCTGAGAATCTCAAGGTCAGACCTGATGGAGGCCTGACTATGGTGCAGATGCCAAGACACTTATGGGATTTGAAGCTGGATTTATGCCACCTGGTTGGTGCAAAGGAGCTGTAACCATACATGGTCCATATGGGATGAAATCCGGGTTCCACTGTCATCAATGGTAGTTTTGCCATTGGCATCAATGGAGCCAGAATTTCATGCATAGTTTCTTTGTTTTTCAAGCAAAGATTGCTAAGTACACAGGATAGACATGATGATTATATTTCACGTGTTAAATGTTATTGATTGATAAAGCAAATCATCTTCAAGCATATCCGAACCAATGTGAAACACCTCTGGATATCATCTTATTAAATGGTGACCTTATTATCATTAAAGAGCTGGAGAATAAATATAGCAAAATGAGAAGGGCTCCCTCCTCTTACAATACATATCTTAATATTTCTTGACATTGAAAGCCTCGGCATTTCTTCTGGTTCAGGAGACAATTATTCAATTGTAACATCTGGTTCTCTCCCTTTTTAGTGTTTAGCTAAACAGAAAAGTCACAATCCTAGACTGAAGTCATCCTGCAATGTTTCCATAGACCTATTCAAGGTATGACAAAAATATCCCAGAGATGCTTTCCATTCCACCATATCACCTACCAGCTGTCCAACAAAGTGAAAAAGAAGATACATTTGTGTTTAAAAACTCACAGATAAACCAAGAAGTCAAACAAGACTATCAATTCACAAATATAAAATGAGGATTGCAGTAAATATTGCTACCAACTTCACTATATTAAGCTCACTATTGCATCTACTATTCTATATATATATGGGGAATGCTTTCTTATGGGGAATATATTGGATTAACATATTTCTAAAGATTGTCTCTTTCACCAGAGATGAGAAGCTGGTCCAATAAAAGATATTACCTCACCCACCCTGTCTTACTCATAGTCTAAATAGTCTAAATAGTCTTCTAAATAGTCATCATAAAAAACAGATGTATATGACACAATGTCTAAAACACATGCTAGTTGTTAAAAATACATGGCAATAAGTAGCTGATCCATTGATATCCTCCTATTTTGTTGACCTTGTCTCTTCCTGTGGATGATGTGATTAATTTTAACTAAGAAGAAACACATTGTCACATCCAGTTCCAAATTAGCAAGCAAGCATTTTCCATAATGTTGTCCCAAAGATAGGGCAGCTGGATAACTGAAAGCACAAACAGAAGCAATTTGCATTTGACTTTCAGACAAAACTGACAGGTGAAATCTATATAAAGGATGCTTCCCAGATTTAATTGTCACTGTAGAGAAGTCTAGCTGATTTAGGCCTGACATTAACCATTAATTTGAAATACAGGTTTCTGACTGGTGTTAAATTAGACCCTGGCTAATTTTACACTAGTCAAAAATCTGGTGTGAAATTAACCAGGGTCTAATTTAACATAAGATCTTGCACCGGGGGAGCAATTCATATGCTTCAGTATAACTTGAAAGTGTTAAGAGTCTCCATCTCATTACAATTTCTTTTTTTTCTTCTTTTTTTATAAGGTCATCTTTTATGAAAGAGCACAAGACCTTGGAGCTCAAAAACATCCTGCTTCCACTGAACTCATCATTTTAATAATGCTCCTTAATGTAACAAGAAACAGCAATATAATGAGAAAGTAGCATGTATTCTCCATTTAAAAGAAGGGATGTTCAGATGATAATTACACTAAGTGCATGCAGGATATAAAACATAGTGTTCCTTAAATTCTTACTCACTCATTTCTGTGGCTGTAACAGTTATGTTGTGCCAAGCAGCTGTCTCTCGGTCCAGAAGCTTAGTTATAATGATTGTTCCATTGTGTGCATTGATGCTGAACAATCTCTTTAAATACGTGCTGTGGACAATAGAATACCTGCACCAAAAAAGTAAAGAGATTGTCTAATACTGAAATGTTCCATCTGAAACAAGGACATATAAAGCTATTGTCAGTCGAGAAAACAGAGCTGTGGATATATCCATATAAATGTGTGCAGCAGGAACTCAGAAATTATGAAAAATGTACACTTATAAACATTTAAAATTCACTGCTGCCAAGATCAAAGCTCTTCTTTTCATAAAACTAAATATGCCTCAGATCTATATTAATGTGAACTGAATCTAAAATGCATTATTCATTCTTATTTCTAAGTCGGTCTCACAGCAGGTGAATGACTTGGTTGAAAAGAAACAGCAAAAATGCCACTTGTGAAATGAATAACACTGGCAACTAAGTAGAGGTATAATGGTAAATCTATTTTATTGTTGCTGACATGTTATGATGTCGAAGGAATGAGCATTAGGGAAAAAGAGAGGCATCTGACTATCTATAATGAGATGTCTGCTAACCCCAGGTACAAAATCCAAAAGTGAGAAATGATTGCAATGAGCCCAACTTGGAGCTCTACCGCAATAACCATCATTTGAAAAGCTCTGCATGCCATGTTCATATGCACACATACAAAATGCAGGTGGAATGATAGTTACATTCTTATCATTGGCCACATATGAGTGACTATGAAAAAGACAGAGAGTGAAGTCAAACATATAAATTAGAATGGCAGAGATTTTTAAATGATTGGATTTTTTTAAAAAATAAGATAAAACTAAATATGTGGCTTTATTCATAAGGCACAGTAGGTGGCTCTATCTTGGAAGTAAAATTTGCGCATACTCGGAAAGTCTGCATTGGTCCTGTTTAGAATACCTGTACTTAACAATTCCCTCTTCTTCTCCAGCTTTCATTTTGCTTGATAAAGCCTTTATATTACAAATTGACACTTAGGACTCTTCGCTGATAGCCCTTATTAAATGCCAGTGACTGGTCGACTCTCTAACTTTTAATTTATAGTTACCATGCAGCCTGCGTGAAAAGCAGCAAGATACTAAATCCGAGAACTACTATAATAGATTGTCATCTGTTCACTTCAGTTTAGCAAGAGGCTTGTCAATGTCTCCTTTATAAACTCTTATTTCATGGATTTATAATTTAGCTTCCAACATATTTCATTTATGAAAGTATCCTCTCATCCCTCCTCCCCACACAATCTTTTCTTGTTGTTTCTGTTTTGTTTTGTTTTTTTTCTGATTTCAGACATTTGTTTGTTTTAAATAAACTGTATTTATTATAATATATATTGCTGTTTGCAAACTGGTGTCCATAATGGCAATCAGGCCTGGTTTTGTTTTGTTTTGTTTTTGTATGATAAGAAAACACTGACAGCTGAGTTATTGTTGAATAATTGGCTGCATATGCATATACTTTCCCCCAAACATACATATATATGTTTTAAAATCATAGTTGATGCATGCTGTGAAATGAAATGTTCCATCTTAAAGGAAGTCTATGGTGCAACAAACCTGCTTAAACATTGCTGGATTGGGCAATAGACACACATATACATCACAGCAACCCCTAGAGAAATATTTTATTTTGAAAAAATATACTATACAAATGTTATAAATATTCACAGTATTTACATGTTTTGGTACAGATGCTATAATTCTCTAAGCAAAAAAAAAAAAAAAACAAGTGTTTTGAAAAATTCTGTACATATATTTATACTTTTTTAACTTAATTTTACCCCAGGCTAAGTCAATATAATAGGAAACTAGTATTTAAAAAGACAAAAAAAAATGGAAATCTATAGTCTGTTGAAGCATAGATGATATTAGAGTATATCAGATACTAAGAACTTGATAATTTAATCCACACTAGTGGATTATTTTGCACCACACTAGTTTGTCCTGTATCTTAGGTTGTCTAAATCAAGTGGTATTTTAATTATATATCATAGCTAAAGATGAATCAACTGTGTCCTGCCTTAAGATACAGTGAAACTATTTTGTGAAATACATAGTTTGTAGAATTGTTGACTACAACATTTCACTATGGGGCAAATACCAATCCTGGAAGGCTGAAAGAGAAGGGAACTGGTACAGTTATGTTACCCAGAGCTGGCTAGATTCCGGCTGTGGGAGTGGACACTGTTCCTACCCAAATCTAAAACATAGCCCTGCACTACAATATTTCCCTCTGCTCCTCTGTAAAGAAGATTTTGGGGAGCAGGCTGGAGTAGGGATAAGGGCATAGCCAGTGGATCAGCAGTTATGCAGAACACAGTGACATCTGTGCTACTGCAGACCTGAGGTTTTAGCTGTGGACATGGCACCACCATTCTGCTGTTGCTCCATATACTCTACAGGGCCACTATTTGATCTATTTTTCCATCCGCTGGGTACTATGAAGAATTGATTTACAAAACCCATTTATTCAGGCTTTGTGCAGGGTCAGGATTAAGCCCAGAGAGAGGGAAATGACATTTTACTATTCCAGACTATTTGCTTTAAGGATATCCAGGCTATCACAACGTAGGTGAACTTTAGTTCATTCATGAAGCACAGACCTGTGGAATGGAAAAGAGTCCCCTGGAAATTTTTCTCACTTAAATAGACTTGGGGCCCCTTTGAAAATCTCAGCCCTGGTTTTTAAATCACTTTTTCCTAGCATACCTATTTACATTTTACAGTGTGTACCTGATGGGACTGTTGGCATTGTCTGGATCTCTGGCAGTTATAACACCAACAAAGGAGCCATTTGTGGTCCCTTCAGCAATTTCCATCACATAGTTCTGTGAGGTGAAAACTGGAGGCTCATCAGCATCTTCCACACTGATCTTGATAATGGTTGTGTCTTCAAAGGGCCCTTCTTTCATAAAATGGTCGTCCATTTGCCTGTTGATAGCTTTTACTCTAACACTGTATCTCCTTTTGCTCTCAAAATCCACTCTCTGTAGACAAACAAAGTGGGAAGTGGAATATTCCTTTTTTTTTTTTTTTTTAGAATTTGCAAATTAATAATACATTAATGACTGATGTAAGATTAAAGACAAGAAATAGTGGTACACTTCTTTTGGGAATGTTTTAAAAACAGTTACACACACATATATACACACTGCAATAACAGTTTAATTATTAATCTGTATCTTACTTTAATTTGCTTTTACTATTAAGGATTGATTTCCTTGGTTTGCTCTGATGTTATGATTTAATAGTATTGTAATGGATACTTTACTTTATTTTATCACTTATGTTTAATGTAGGTTATGCTCTGAATGCCTTTATTTCACATGTAGAGTTAACACTATACAATATACCATATGAATTTTCATGTAGAATAAGGGGAATTAGTTACTTTTCAGATGTTCAAACTGAGTTTATTACAGTTTAGTCTTCAGAAAAAATAACTCTGCCTCCCCTTTAAGAAAACCAATGAAAATAACTCACTGATCACGCTGTCTGTCATACCATTTGTTTAGTCAGGATTAGTAATACAAACTACAGCAGGAAATATTAGCGAAATAGCTTCCTTTCCTCTTAACTGTTCCAAATGGGCAAAAGACAGCAACATCAAATTCTTTAGTCTCTCATACTTCACTGAAGTGCTGACATTTTCTGAGTAAATACCCTGTGCGCTCTAGCTCCATCACAGAATATTTTTTGGCTTCCCATACCAACTGAGAACATAGGTAACCAACTGAATGAACTTACTTTCTGTCTTTTCCCTCCCCTGCAAGGTTTAAAATGAAACCTTGTCATCAGTTCAGTTCTAGTAGCTAACTCTTTTTCTCCCTATGTGATGCTAAAATAAGTCCCATATACAACTGAAGCTTCCTGAGTGTGTTTCACTAAAGAAATCATAACACTTTTCACTTATACACAGAAGTACCTTCCATCTCAAGATCTTAACATTCTTTACTAACAGTGTGTTATGCCTCAGAACACTCCTCTCCTATTATTCTTCCCATTTTACAGGTGAGGAAACAAGGCACAGAGAGGCTAAGACATTTTCCCACAATCACATAAGGAGACAAGTGCAAAGCTGGAAATAAAACCCAGATATCCTGACCCCGATTGCTTGAGCCACAAACCAAAAATATCAATTTACTTTCTAAGCTAGTGAGGTTGTTTTTCCCCACACCATTCCAGATCCTATTTTCAGTCAGATTATTAGTGCTTAAAGAAGCCAGATAGAAAAAAACATGGAAACAACAACATGAAGTGCTGTTGTTTTAGTAGCAGTTGTTGTTATTATTTTAAAACATTAATGATATGTTTCATTTTAGTGGGTTTCTTAATGTCTCACCTCTTTTAATATAACAATTCCTTCTTGGGTCTCATTGTTAGTAATGATGTCAAAAACAAGTGATTCCTCTCCTTCGATGACATAATTCATGGCTGCATTCTCCCCTATGTCACTGTCCTCTGCCATGATTTTGCCTATGGTAGAGCCTGGTGGTGCTGCCTCAGAGATATTCATGTAGTAGAACTCTTAAAGAAACAGCCAAGTACCATCACATTAAACATCAACTTTGTCAATGATCTATAACAGTTGAAAGCAGTGGTGTGCAACCTGTGGCCTGGGGAATAGTAGTGGCCTTTGAAACACTCACCTGAGGCCATGGGGGGGGGGTGACTATTTAAGAAAAAATGTTTGCCTGAATATAAACTGAAAATATGTTTCCTGAGCTGGATAATGTGAGTATCAAAGGGAAGTGTCTGAACCAACCTCATTCCTGTGAGGAGGCACTAGGGGGCAGCACCGCCATAACTGCATCACAACTGCTCCCCTGCTGCCTGAGAAACAGCTCTGAGGTGAGCTGGGAGCTCTCTGAGCAGATACTGTCATATTCCTGCTACAGCTGCTCAGCAGTGACCCTATTGGTAGCCTGCTACTTTGCAGGGGCAGGGATAGGGTATCAGGATAAGGCCCTGGCGCTGCACCTGCTCAATATTCCTGACACCCTAATGAGCCAGCTAGGCTGCCTGATGGACTGCCCTGTCCTGCCCTGCCCTGATTGTCTGAGGAAGCCAGCAGGCCAGTTCTTAAGCTCAGCAGCTGCAGTAGCTCGCTGGCTGCTCAACGCCCACACCTTCACTGCCTCCCTGTTCTTGCATCTCACCAAGTCCTGCTCTGCTCATCCATAGCTCCTGCCCTGCACCCAGCCTTGTTCCCCCCAGTCCCAGTCTTGCTCCTGCCTCAGAACCAGCCCTACTCCTGCTTTCCCTGTCTCCTGGTAATCTGGTTCCAACCCTCGGCTGTGATTCCTGACTCCAACTGTGTCTCAGCCCTGGGCTCTGGCATTCAGATTCTGATTCCATTTCGGAACTTCAGCCCTGCTTCTGTCTCGATCCCTGGCATTTGGACACCGACCACGAGGCCAGACTGCCTACAACCCATTCTCCTGACATTTTGAGCAGCCTGAAACTAAAACAGAGGGAAACTGGGCTGACAAGAGGTCCAGAGCACTGGGTAGTATGGATCCCACCCCAGCCAATCTTTCCCTGCTAAAGATAGGGGTTGCCTTACAGATCCTGGAAGCCCAAGTTGCTAACCTGCAAGCCAACGTCACTGTCCTGCAGGCACAGAATGTAGCACTGCACAGGCAGGCAATGCCACCCCTGACTCTGCCTCCCACTTGGTGTGAGCCAAAGATTCTCCTGCCTGATAAGTTTAACGGTGATCGGGGCATGGTTCAGGGGATCCTCAGTCTATGCTGGCTCCTCTTTCTGCTGTGCCTGCAGTCATTCCCCACTGATCAATTCAGGGTACAACTGATTCTCAGCTTGCTGACTGGGGAGGCTCTGGAGAGGACATCCACACTCCTAGAGAAAACAAGCCCAATCCTGGGCCAGCTTGAAGACTTCATTCAAATCATGGATGTGGGTCCTCAGTGACTCTAATCATAAGTGTACAGCTGAGGCCACCCTGGGAGTGTTGCACCAGGACAGATACTGAATGGAATAAGACTTCACAGCATTATCATTTCCACTTCGACCTAAATGATGACATCAAGAAGAGCTGGCACAAGTGGACTGTCCACCGACTCTGGATGCCTTGATGCCTTGATTGACCTAAAGCATAAAAACTGTCAACCATCTGATGGAACGCTGCCAAGAAAAAAGGTCAGCTTCCCCACTCCTGCCAGCCCTGCCATCTCTGGCTCACCAACCTTCAGCACCTTCCCCACAGCCCAACCCACACAGCTCGACACAGAGAAAAAGCAGCGTTGGGCATTGGGGATATGCCTATAGTGTCGAAGACCAGGACACTTTGTGTCAGGCTGCCCTGCTAAGGTCCAATTGGCACCCTGGTCAGGGAATGCCAAACCCCAGCCACTGATAGCAGGGTCTGGGTTGGGGTGTTGCTCTCTGCCTCTCATTGGTACCCAACATTAGTATATGTCTGCTGGTATCTTGGCAATGAGCAAGCGGTCCCGACATATCTCCAGCTTCCTCTACAAGTCTGACACCTCTCCATCTCCGAGGTCCACCTGGAGTCACTTGTGGATTTGAGTGTCTCAGGTAACTTCATGGATCAGGACTTTGCATGAATACACCATATTCCCACCTAACGCAAGGACATCCTGGAGTTGGTGGAGTCTATCAATGGCTTGCTTCTTTCATCAGGCCTGGTTACTCACTACTGAATCACATCTACACCCTGGATCTGTTCTGGACATTTCACAGAAACCAGGCCTGGGGTACCTAGAAGATGCCCTTAATGAGAGGTACTGTTAGAGTAAGTCCCTGTAGCTGCAGCTGCACCTGCTCAGCACTCCTGACATCCTAACAAGCCAGCTGGACTGCCTGATGGATTGCCTTGCCTGATTTGTTGAGGAAGCCAACAGGCCAGTTCTTAAGCTCAGCAGCAGCAGTAGCTTACTGGCTGCTCAACGCCCACACCCTCTCTCTCTCCCAGGGCTTGTCTCTCGCCAAGCCTTGCTCCTCCTCTGCTCCTCCACAGCTCCAGTCCAGATCCTGCCCTGCAGTAAGCCTTGTTCCCCTCCTGTCCCCCTCCTGTCTCAGAACCAATCCTGCGCCTGCATTCCCTTACTCCTAGTAAGTCAGTTCTGACCTTTGACTCTGCTTCCTGGTCCTGGCATTCAGACTCTGACCACTAGGCCTGACTCCCACTCCAACCACTAGGCCTAACTGACAACAGCTCAGTCTCCTGGCAAAGGGAAGGGAGGAGAGAGAAAATTAAGGTTCTACACTGCCTGTTTCCTTGCTAGATTGAGGGATCCATAGGGAGGACAGCATAGCAGCTCAATTGCCTATGCCTGAGCACAGGGAAATAGAAGATTGATTGTGGCTCTTTGGCTTTTTTAAACTATTGGATGAAATCTTAGCTTAGTTGAAATCAATAGCAAAGCTCACAATAACTTCAGTGGGACTAGGAATTCATCTGTTAAATTTAATTCTACTGCTGAATAGTTGGACCCAACTGATTTACAGCATTTGTATGGTGTGCACTTGCAACATTATTATTATTTACGGTAGGTTTCTGACTAAAAAGTATCTAAATCCGAATTATTTCCCACCACTTCATTCTGAAACCACCTTTGTTTTCCACACTTTTTATAATTAATCTTTATTTCAGATTAGTGACCACAGCGTGCAGAAAACCAGTGGTGTGAAACCTCCTCTCTACAGATGCACACTCTGGGAAGACTGCCATTAAAATATAGATTTCTGTATTAAACCAGCATAGTGGTTTATTTCTCCTGAATGCAGCTGCATGCTAGATAGCAGTGGCAATGCATGGCTTCCCTACTAGTTCAGTTTGTATTTATCGTTTAATTAGTAAGTCCTGAAAGAGAATTTTTATCCTTTGAGAAACATAATTTTACAGTTGTCAATATATTAACAGTAATAAAGAAAAATTATGCTCTAAACCCCAAGAGAGAAAAAATACTTTTTTTGTATTTAACTTCCCTAAAGTAGGTCTCTTGTTAGCTCAAAACTATAACAAAATATAGCACTTGCTTAAGCTCTCTAGCTATTTAGTCCAGGCTTTTTTTTGTGTGGAAAAGTTATCGGTTTATCAATCTTTTATTTGATATAAAAGGCAAAATGTAGATCTGATGTAAATGGGTATACCACTGAACTCACTGACATTGCACTAGTACTAAATTTTCCCCACAGTCTCATGTGTAATAATAAAACTTCTTGCCATTTACTCACTTTGTTGAAATATGGGTTTGTTGTCATTAATGTCAGAGAGGTTGATGGTTACAGTTGCTGTTCCTGAAAATCCACCCATTTGCCCAACCATATCTTTGGCTTGGATAATGACAAAGTATTGCTCCTTAGTTTCTCTGTCCATTTGGGAAGAAATTCTAATGACCCCTGGAAGATACAGTTAGCCAAGCACATTATTTACAATAACTGACCAGACATTAAGAGTACAAAAAGAAGCATCAGATTTAGTACCACTAAGAGGTTTCACAATTCATAACATCTGTAGGCTGAGCTTATTCTTGCATTCCCACACTCCCACCCATGTGACACCCTCCCATTGTCATTTATTGCAGGGGTTCCCTGCATCCTCCATCCTTTCCCTCATGCCACGGGCTCTGTGTGACTCCTTCCCACCATGCCAGAGTTTCCTATTACACCATGTCCTGGCTCTATATGCATCCCCATTACCCCATGCTAGGGATTCTATGTGCCCCTCCCATTTGCCCTTTTCCCACACAATGCCCCACATCCTCTGCTCATGCCATGTTAAATTTTATTGGGAGGATGGACAGAAATGGGATATTGTTATGCTCAAAGCCATTAATTGGTGCTATCAACCAGTGGTTTAATCATTATACAGTTGCATAGGTATTTGAAGCTGGGTTAAACGGAGTAAAGGGAGCTACACATGTCCCCCATGATCTCCCAAATCAATAGGGTTCTGCTCATTGGTTCCTAGAATATTCCCTGAAGTTTTGGAATTGATCAGATGCCGTTTTGAAAGGTTGTTTTGTTACATACAAATTGACAGACAGACAAACAGACAAATGCCATCAAGTTTTAAGTCTTTGGCCACAACCAATAATATACACACTGATTAGTTCATAGCACATGTGGCCTTGTGCTGGAAGTTAGGACTTCTTGTTTTATATGTTCCTGGGTATCCCACTGTCTCACTTTCACCTTTAGCAAGTCCTTTAACTTTCTGTGCTTCAGCTTACTCATCTCTGAAATGAGAATAATAATATTCCCTACTTCAGAGAAGTACTGAGGTATAAATAAATTATGTTGATTAAATTTTGTTTGAGGTGTTAAACATAAAATCTTATAGACTGGGGAGTATTATTATTATATGTCCTGGAATTTAATGTTTGCATCGTGACTATTATTTGAACCAGTTTTATATATGTCTTAAAAATAGGGATATATCTGAAATGTCTCACAGGCTGAAATTTTCTTAGATTTATGTGAAATATATTCCGTTGAATTTAATGAAGTGACTATGGGCACCATCCAAAAACAACTGAAGTAAATATGACTCATTCTATTGACTTAAATGGTCTCCAAATTGGGCCCTAAGGGCTTGATCCTGCACTAGTCAAGTCAATGGGAGTTTTTTCCATTGACCTGAGCAGGAGCAGGAGCAGGATCAAGCCCTAAATCAGGAGACATTCAGATACTGCAGGTGTGGGTACTAGATAGGTAGGTAGATTGTTTGATCTGAGGACATTATACTTGTGCTGTCTTGAGAAAATAAGATTACAATCTATTGTAATTTTTACCTGACACACAGATATTTTAAGAGAGTTCATGAATGAAGCTCGAGTTATAGGAAGACCTAACAATACCTGTCTTTGGCTCCACTGAGAAGTAGGGCTGTCCTTGCAAAATACTATAAAGCAGTCGGGCACTATTGCCATAAGCAGGATCATCTCCATCTGTAGCTGTAACCTGTATCACCGAAGTACCTGAAAAGAAAAGAAGTGAAATAAGAAATTTCTTATATATATTTGTTTAAAATGAAATGACTGTTTGCCATATAAATAACATATAACTCTGTCTTGGCATATCTATAGCTTTTAACCAGTGTCAGATTCTCTCTTCTTGTCTCGTCTTTGTCTACATCTATTTTTTTACCCATTTCATTTAATATAAATCAACTCATACTGTATGAATATATTCAGTACTGGCCAACTACCACCCAGTGTCAAACGTCTCATTCTCGAGCAAACCAACTAAATGCTCATGTAACTAAAGCTAACATTCTAAACCCTGCATAATCTGGATTCAGGCAAGGACTTGGGACTGAAACTGCCTTAATTGCACTGATGGTTGATCTTCTGCTGTCCATGGATAGAGGACAGACATCCATTCTCATCCTCCTGGATCTCTCCGCGGCATTCAACACTGTTGACCACAAGATTCTGCTATCTTACCTGAGAGAGGTGGCAATTGTTCAGGGTAATGCACTAAGATGGTTTGAGTCCTTCCTGGAGGGATGCACCTAATGAGTAATGATGGGAAACTGTACCTTCACCACTAGACCTGTTACTTGTGCAGTCCCAGAAGGATCAATTTTTTCTCTGGTTATTTTCAGGATTAACACAACACCACTAGGTCAGGGGTCTCAAACTCAATTTACCTTAGGGCCAGTGCCAGTCCTCCTAGCAGGCCAATAATGTCACTGAAGATGGTGTTCAGAAAAGAAAATGTTTCTATTATATTTTTTATTTTGAATTTCTTAGAAATAATAAAACTGTCATACAACTTTATACAATCCTTCGCCTGCCAGAGAGTTTTAAATCTTTACCATATACCTGGCAACGCTTCAGTTCTGTCAATTTGTTGATGTTTGGCCGCAGTTAAAACCTTCCAGATTGCAGCAAGGTGTGCATCAGATAGTTGTATTCGGTATTTTGACTTGTTTATATTCATTGTGGAAAAAGGTGATGCTGCCTCCATGGCTGACTCTGCCCGGCAACTAATGATGCTAACTCCATGGCTGACTCTGCCCGGCAACTAGTGATGGTATCTCTTTCCCTCTCCCCCAACCAATGGGAGCTGCGGAGTGGGGTGGGGTGGCGCTTACAGCAGACATTGCCAGCAATGTGGCTGCATGCGTCTCTCCGCAGGCCACAGTGGGGAGGTTCCCGGGCCGCAGATTGCCCACGGGCCGGGACTTTGAGACCCCTGCACTACGTGAACTGGTCAGATCAAAACTTAAATGACAGCAATATGCTGATGATACACAAGTGTACCTATCCTTCAACAAATATGACCACATCGCAAACCACCAAAAAGGCCCAGTGCTTGGAAAAGATCAATTCTTTGATGAAGAAAAGCTGGCTGAAGCTGAGGCGGATCAAGACAAAGGTGATGCTGGTGGACAGAGGACAGGATTTCGAAGAGTTTGCAATCATAGTGCACTCACAATTGGTCAATCAGTCCGTAGTCAATTCTGTCTGTAAAGGAGAACTCTTATATTCCTTTCTGAAGTTGAGCTCTTACATATCAGCATCTACAAATAAGATTTTCTACCATCTCCATCTGGCTTGGAAACTCCATTCCATCTTGGTGACCTGGCCTTTGTCACCTCTCCGCTGGATTACAGCAATTCACTATAACTGGTCATGCATCCTTCAGCACTTAGGAAACTCCAAGTAGTTCAGAATGTTGTACCACATCCCGTCAGCAACACAGGCTGCTACAAATACATCAAACCCACCTTCCACTCTCTATAGGCTTCCCACATAATTTAAAAACAAGTTAAAGGTCTCAGTCCTTATCTTCAAAGCACTACATGGCCTGGGCCCAGGGTGTCTAAGACTGTGGTTGACAACTATGTTCCTGTGACACAGTTGAACTCTCAAGATTAAGAGTAAATCTTGTCTGTGCAGGAGACAACATCTTCTCCAGAGACTGTCTAAGGCTGTGGAATTAACTCCCCGAGGAAGTAGGGACCATTACAACCTCATCACTTTTTTTACTCCAAGTTCAAGGCTCATTTCTTTGATCTTGCCTTCTCCTAACAGAACTACATAGCAGCAGTATGTGTATATATAAACCACACACTGCCAAAACAAGACATTCCACTGCACATATTTCTCTCACTGGAGAGAAAATGAGAAAACAAACCTGTGATAAATATGTAGTCATGCTGATTAATGCACTACTGGAAGGTACTCAGGTACTATGGTGATGAGTGTGGTATAAAAACCTCATAAGCCGGTTTGTTTATAAGCTGACCCCCCCACTCTCCCCCCAAGATGGATAAGTAAAAATTTTTATAACCCATTCATAAACCGACACTATAATTCAGGGGTCAGCAAACTTTGGCTCCCGGGCCATCAGGGTAAGCCACTAGTGGTCTGAGTTTGTTTATCTCAAGCATCCACAGGCACGGAGGTAAACCTAAGTAAACAAAGTGTCCCGGCGCACCAGCTGCTTACCCTGACGGGCCGGGACAGCAACTGGTGGGGACAGTTTTTTTGGGGGGAGAAGCTGGGAGTCAGGGGAGTAACTCCACATGACCCCTCCCCTAGCCTGGGACCCACACACTTGCCCAATCCCATCCCTTCCCATCTTATCTGGGGAGGGCCAGGGAAGGATGTCTCTAACCTGGCTGGAGCTGCTCCGGCAGACTGGGCAGCATGGCTGCAACCTGCTCCGGCGGGCCAGACCGGGCGGCACAGCTGCAGCATGTTCCAGCGGGCTGGGCTGGGCGGCGCGGCCGAAGCGTTCTCCGGCACCCGGGCGGCGCGGCCACAGCCTGCTCTGGGGGGGGCGGGGCTGAGCAGCACGGCTGCAGCCTGCCAGCCCCAGAGCTGGAGCTGCTTTGGAGGTTGAGGGGAGAGCAGCGTGGCCAGAAGTGGAGAGACTCTGGCCTCACCTCTTCCATTCTGTCTCTGCTGGCTGTGCTGCCTCTCCTTGCTCCCTCTGTTGTGAGGAGGGGCTGTGTCCCTCTCTATACCCATTCGTAAGCCGACCCCCGTCTCTGGTGCTTCCCTTTTTACTAAAGAAATTCAGCTTATGAACGAGTATATATGGTAACTTAGAATAGAATAGTACACTGTACCTGACTTCTAACCATTTCATGTACCCAGCTATGTCATCCTACAGTGCAGAGAGAGAATGGTAGAGTGTATGTTCCAAAAATAGGCTCAATAGAAGGCTTAATATTTCTTCTTTTCTTCCGCCTCTGTACTGGTTCCATTCTCCTTTTCAATTTATATTAAAACAAAAGATTAACTTGGGACTTTCCAGTGGGATTGTATCTCTATATTGGCAAATACTGTATATTGTCCTCAGTTTTTCTAATTTATGATATGTGAATGGGCTACTTTCAGATTTATTTTCCATTGAATATGCTTTAAGATGTTTTATTAAAGTGCTCCATATAAAAAACAAACCAAAACAAAAGACGAATATTGTATGAACCTCTAATTTAAAACCTACAGAGGAGCTGATAGAAATAAACTGTTAACAAGCAAAGCAGCCAGGAAATAGAACAAGACTCTAATAGCATTTTATATCCTTGAGGCCTTTAATGAGCCTTTCCTACTGCAAAAGAGATAGCAAAATCAATCTGCAGAACACGATTTCATCTCTAGTTGGGAGTCAGTCATGTCCTAGATCCAAAATTGACAACATCCCCATGGGCCATCCATGAGGATATCCTTGCAAAGAAATATTCCTCAGCATCATCATTTTATAATAAAATGGTTATTTTTATCTTATTTCTTACCTGACTTCTATATAAGAATACAAATAGCTACCTCTCTTGAGGAAAAACAAGACCCAGAGCCACTTTCCATGACTTTCTGACATATGATCACATTATAACATCTTATCATAAGACAGTCTCTTCTGTTGCATGTTTTCTCTGATAATTAAGTCAGCAACACCCTGAAGGTTTGGGGTCACTAGTGTAAAATACAGTATCTTCTCAAAAGATCTTGATCCGAGTTGAGGCCACTCTCTGGATATTAAAATACTCTTTTAGAAACTTCTCAGACTAAAGACTCAGTAGTCTGGAAAAAGCAGTAGTCTGGAGCGAAATGCTGTTCCTTTGCTGTTAACTTCAAGAGCAGTTCTATGTCTAGAGCAGGTATAGAATACCATCCTCAGAACATGCCTATAATATCAGTTTCAGAGTGAAACTAATGGGAGTGGGGAGTGGAGAGAAGAGAGAGTCCCCTCCACACACACACACACTCGTGGCCTTTAGGTGTATATGTGGCACTTTTTCGAGCATGTTATGTAGAATCCACTCTACCTATAGGCAAAATAAGCAGCTGCCTAGAGCTGCAAATTTTGGGGGCTGCCGATGGGCAGAAATGGTATAAGTGGCAGTGGTGATGGCGGGGTATGAAGATGGTGGGGCTGCCCAGTGCAGGGGGTGGCTGGGGCTCTGAACAGCAAAAAATGGCCCTCTACTGCACTAGTGGGGAAGTGCTCCTGCCTCTTTCTCAGGGGCTGCTCATTGGAGCAGGAAGCATCCCCCAAATAGGCTGTGCCTGATGGGGAAGCACTCTCGCCCCACCCCCAGCGAATAAGATCACGGGTACTACCAGGAGCAGCCCCGAGCTGTTCAGCACCTGTGTCTGAGGGTGGGGCTTTGGTTACAAGTGCAGTGATTCACCCGGCTCTATGTTGGTACCAGCCTGCACCTACTGCTCCACACCAGTCTCTGTGGATCTTGCTGCCCCAGCTGCTGCTGCCACCACTCTGGGCGCATGCTACTGCTGCTGGGGGGCCAGGCAGGGGAGGGGAGCCTGGGGTGTGGAGTATGGGTAGACAGACAGGGGGCCCCATTATGATTGAACTGAGCAGCTCCAAGGGCAGGGTTGCAAGGGCTCGATGTGGAGTGTGTCCCTGGTCCCAGGGATGGAGGAAACCATGAAGCATTGCAGGGAACAGATGGGGAGCACTATAATGATGCAAGGCAGAGGGGAGGTGCAGTCAAAATCAAGGGATGCATCAACCACACTTTTTCAACCCATTATCCCCCTAGTTGCAAAATCTGGCTCTGCCGCTGATCAAACTGGTGATATATACATCTCTCTATTGCTGGAAGAAATTTCAAAGATAAATTGACAGGTTAATCTTCAACAACCACAAACATTTGAGGCTTACAACTTCAGAAGCAACACTGTTCTCAAATATGACTGACGAGTAAGTACACTCAAGTACATAAATGTTAACTCAAAACAAACTGTGATCTAGAAACAGAAGGTCACCAGAGATCAGTCTCACTGAACCACTCCTGCCATACGAAAATCACTGTTAAGCATGAAAATAATGCAGCCCTTTTGAAGTAACTGAGTATTAATATTGACAAAAGCTACCACTGTGGATAATCCAGTAGATACAGTGTATGATTGATGCCATCTCTGAAACAGGAACCAAAATACAAACAGTAAAGCTCAGAAATGTGCTGTTTTATGGGATTATATTTAATAGATCAGGGATATAGATACACAGAAAAAGAGATTGCTTATGTGACTGCAATATGATGATTGCAGCCTATTGGGTCTCATTCAGTTAAAGCCATGTTTTATTTTCTACTCATTTTATTAAAAAATGAATACTTGAAGCTGTGATTGGTAGTGCTGCCCATTTGAGCAGCTCCAGTCCAATCCCTCTGGTTCTGTGTTGGCTCTGCTGAGGTATAGAACCAAACAAGGAAAGGTTAATGAGCATGGAGCTCCTACAGGTGGGCTCTGCCAGGCCCTGGGGCAGGGTATAAAAGGAGAAGTAAGCAAGTAGTGGTAATCTGGTAAAGAGAGTCCAGTCTCAAGGTTAGGGTAAATGCTCCTCTCCTGCTTGAACCTCAGTTGGAAGAGAACTTCCATTTTAAAATTTGGAACATATTTTTGAAAGGGGTGAGCTTTATTTTGAGGGGATTGTCTTCTCACATCTCCCAAGGAATGAGATTCCACATCATGGGTTAAATATGGATGTGGTACTAGGTAGCCCAACACTACACATTCTCCAAGGAGAGATTCCTTTCCAATTTTGAATTTCTCACCTCAGATGGAAGATTTTTCTGTATGAGTATTACCTGTGTTAGCAAAAGCAAGAAGTTACCTCAGTGGAATAGTGTTTCATTAAACATGTCAACGTGGGCAGTTATGCCTGAATAATAAAAAGTTGCAACTGCTAATATGCTTTTAGCATCCCTGAAACAATAGTATAAACGATTTTTGCAGCTTCCTGCTTGGAATTAAAAATATAAATCAGCAAATACAAATGTTATACTTTATACTAGTGGGTTCACACATTTTTAAGCCATTTTCTAAAGTTCCAGAAGAAAAATGACATAATAGATGGCCTAATTGGTATTGTTCAGAATTATGATACCATTTATGGAAGTATCATTTATGCAGGAATGGAAGTTTGGAAAGGACAATGAACTTGACCTTGGTATGCCAAAGATGCAAGTTACTCAAACGTACCCATCAGCTTTCACACACTTGTGTCTTTGAATACAGTACAGTTGGATTACACAATACTTATAAAACAGTTCAGACCCAAATATGTGTTTTATATGTTCAAACGTAGATCTAGATAATAAATCTATTTACACTTTCTTTATGATACTACGCTAACATTTAACTTGGGTACACTGCTTTCTGGTACATTCTCTTTAAAGATAAAATTGTTCTCTTTATTATTGGAGCCTCCTATGGTGCAAACATCAGTGTCATTTACCTGTTATAATATATTAGGTAGCTACAGGACAGTCATATGGGAAATATCCTTTTGTTTTTCTAACTAGGGCCCCAAATAGATAAAACATGTTACATACTGATATATCATTGCATCTGACTCCTACCCATTCCATAAGATGTACTGCATTTGTAGAAGTCTAATAGCACTATGGGAAGCACTTTATATAAAATCATACCAAATGCCTAAGGGAAAACCATAGTCTTGTACTCCCAGAAGAGTCCATTTACAGATACATGTTTCATTTACTATGACACTTGCATATAAAATCCTAATAAAATTTAAATGCAGCAGATAAGGGAGAGCTTAGAAAGCATACTAACTCTTATACTCATTTGCATTTATGTTAATATAAATATTGGTATTTGAACCTAACTTTGAGCTAAATTTTCCAATGTGTGTGGGGGGTCAGAGGATTCTGTGTGCACACTAGGGAAAGCAATGCATTATTGTATTTGACTATGCAGTGCTTGCTGTCACCTTATTTTCCTTGGTCTGTGCTTGTCTGCCAGCAGAGAACTCTTTCCCAGAGGCAGAAGATGAGCGCAGAGCCTTGTAGTGCTGATTGCTCACTAGGTGATGCCCAGATCTGAAGGGAACCTAAGCTAGAAGATACAAGCAAACTGACATGCTTAACTCAGCCAAGGGGAATTCTGTCTGCTGGCAGAGAAGAAAGAACTGGTGTGCTGAACTGGCATGGGGTTGACGTCACAAAGCTTTGCTGTTTCCAGTCTCCATCTGCTGGTAGGTTAGAGGACCCTCTACTGGAATTGATGTTTTAGGAGGCCGAGAAACTAAGGTCTTTGGCCTGTCTCTACTTGCTTTGTCCAGATTCAGGGTGCAGTCTCTACACACAATGCAGCACTGCTAGCCAGTATTTAACACCACTCTAAGAGTATGACTACACTACCCGCCGGATCGGCGGGCAGCGATCGATCCAGCGGGGATCGATTTATCGCGTCTAGTCTAGACGTGATAAATAGTGAAGACACCATGGTGAGTAGGTCTAAATACGTTGACTTCAGCCATGTTATTCACATAACTGAAGTCATGTAACTTCGATCAATTTCCCCCTCCTTCCCTCCAGTGTAGACCAGGCCTCTGTTCCAATGACAGTATGAGTGAGGGTAAAGGGGCATGTTCAGCCAGTGTGGGTATGGGAGTTGTCTGTAGCAGTATAACTTTTTAAATGACCATGTTGTCAGTGCTGCAGGGGTTCCCGCACCCTGGTGCACCCAGAGAAAGCTGCTTTATATGGGTGTCTCAAGATCTGCAGGCTTTCACCTAGATTTATATTCATGACTTGGGATGATCAGAAGACCATGAATCTATCACTTCTGTAAACCAAGTGTCCCTCCAAGAGGGAAGCATGCAGAGAGTCTTCTCAGAGATCACTCATTCAGGTAAGGCTGAGGGAGTTTTACTACTTTCTGTGCTAAGGGGAGGATATAGGCACTAGATCTGTAATTGTCGAAGTACAAGTACCTCTTACATGATTTTAGAAGAATATCTTAGATTAAAAGAAACCTTTAACCAGATGGAATATTTAAGTCATATTATTCTGGACTTCTCTGATATATTAAAATGGAAATAAATAATAAATGATTCAGGGGATTGGATATAGGGCTTTGAGCCTTTCATTTTACGTGGTCAATTTCTATCCCCGGTCACTAATTATTTTAGCATCATCTAAAAGCAATTTGCTGGAGTATTTGAAATAAGCTGATGGTTTCAAAAAAGTTCCTAGGGAACAGGTCTACACACACACACACACACACACATCGCCAATACAATTGACCCTAACTGGCACCCTTGTTGGCAGGCTCAGCCAAGAGGTCAAGGCCCGAGTTTATTCCTGTGGAGATGTAACTACCTTATAAACCTCAGGGTTGAGGTTTATAGGCAGGACAGAGCAAGAAACTTTCACAACTGTACCCCATGTTGTAGCTCTTTGAAGGATTATAGAAAAATATTGATCCAAAACTCAGATGATGTAAAGTGGCCCTGCTCCACTGAGCGGAGGATCTGCCCTACAATCTCTTGAGCTGTCAAGTCAGCACTTTTCATGGATAAGAATTTAATTGTCACATAATTAAAGGAAACAAATATATAAGTAACACACAAAATATTAATGTATAAATGTAAATTCGGAAAACAGAGGGAAGTGAAACATTTTTGATTAACCATTATTTCCTTATTAATTCATCTTCCACTGTGGTATTTGCTAGAAGGTTAACATTTTAAAACCATTTTTCATGGGTTACTGATGCCTGTTTATGCTCCTATTTTTATGTTAATTCAATCTTCGTATCATGTGTATAGTCAATTCTAAACATCAATTACATAGACTAAGGGCCAATTCTAGATTTATGCCTGACTCCATGCAAACCTAAATGGAAGGGTTTTAAGGCCAAAATGTCTGCCAAGACAGAATTCTGTGGCAGTGGAGGGCCCAGAACAGGCCCCAAAGTGGTCATCACTGTCAGGACATGGGTATAGCCTGTGGTAGTAGATATGCTGATTAAGTGGATCTGCAAGTGGCATCTGCTAGTGCAGTCTTATGGATCCCTGGCTGCAGAATGAACATGCTCCATCTATGGCAGGGGTCAGCAACCTCTGGCATGCAGCTCGCCAGGGTAAGCACCCTGGCAAGCCGGGCCAGTTTGTTTACCTGCCGCGTCCGCAGGTTCGGCTGATGGCAGCTCCCACTGGCTGCGGTTCGCTGCTCCAGACCAATGGGGGCTGTGGGAAGCCGCGGCCAGCACACCCCTCGGCCTGCGCTGCTTCCCGCAGCCCCCATTGGCCTGGAGCAGCGAACCGCAGCCAGTGGGAACCGCAATTGGCTGAACCTGTGGATGTGGCAGGCAAACAAATTGGCCTGGCCCACTAGGGTGCTTACCCTGGCGAGCCACGTGCCAGAGGTTGCCGACCCCTGCTCTATGGGAAGCCCAAATGAGTGTAAACTGGCCTCTCGGAGTAGTTTATCATGTTATAATTTGAAATACAACCAAGCATCACCCTATCCCAAAATCACTGACCATGATTTAGTAATGATCCATCATAGTGATGTTATAATTTATTCAGCAGATGAGAGATGGAGGCAGGGTGTGGGTGTTACACCATGATAAATGGTTATTTAATGATAGATAAGATGGTTGTCAAAAAAAAAAACACAACAGGGATTTTATTTAAATTGAAACAAATGGAACTGGTTTCCATCTACTTACAATAACATTAAATATATGAAGAATATATATAATAAAAAATAACTGTTTGAATAAACACACACACTTTAACTTACTACTAAGTGTACTTAACTAAATATAACTCTCTAAATAGAGAAAAAAAACTATATCTATCTCAGTATGTACAGGCTATTATCTTATAGGTTATTATTATTATTATTATTATTATTATTATTAGTTCTAGGTTCCCCTCTCCCCAGATATCTCACTGGGTGCTGTCTAATACCCAAGTTAATCTTTGAGCCCCAAGTGCCTCTTGTGACTTCCTGAAAAGATGGACTTGACTCCAGTGGTGCTTATTTGCAGGGGTGCACATTAAACCAGACCCATGGGATCTGAAGGACCTTTGGTTCTCCTGTTCTAGATCTCTGGGACATTATGAATCAATGACAGGAGGTGACCAGGTCCGATGCTCAGGAGCCTTCAGGAACATGCCATCAAATACACACTGACTTGACCAGCCAGCATTGAACTCAGGGGACCCTCTCCTGCACTTCTGTCTGTCCTGCTCAACTTCAGCTTCTCCACTCACTCACAGTTTTCTCAGTCCTGGTTTCCCTCTGTCCATGTGGCCGTTCTTCCTCTCAGCCTGTTTCTCTCAGTTTACTCACTGACTTTGTTTCTGTCTCTCTCTCAGGTTCCCCCCAGCCTGCCTCTGTCCCTCCACCATCTCCCTTTTCCCCTTCAACTGTCACTTCCTCACCTCCCACTTTATTAGAGAGAGGGGATAGGAACAATGACAGTGCACTCACCCTGAACACACTCTAAATCATCTATCCAAATACTGGGTCGAATCCCTTTACTATATGCATATGAGGGAAGCACTGCCTCCTGGCCTCTGGACTAAATCTCTCCTGCTTGGTAGCTGAGATCCAGACCAGCACAGGAAGTTGTAGTTTACATCTCTCTGTGAGGCTGTGACAAATTCAGTGAAGCTGCCCTAACAGTAAATGGGTAATGCTGAATGATACATAGTTTTTATTAGCTTTTATGATCACTGATGTTATTGAGGTAATGAGCTTATTAATTCACACAGTTTTAACTGGCACAATGTTTGACTTTCTTTTCAGTATTATTTGCAATGGAAATAACTGAAGTAGATGAAGGTAGTAATTAAAGAGACTAGAGGGATCTGTTGAGTAAATTTTAAAGGATCCATTTTTTCCTGTCTTTCAGGACAATTCGGACATGAGAGTTATCTATAACCTGCTCATTTGTCCCAGTTGCTTTCTTTTCCTAATTTTCCTTTTTTGACAGGAGGTATCTTTACTTGTTACCTTCAGTACCAACCTTCCAGACATATTCCAAATCATGGTCCAAATTCTGTCTGGCCCTAACATAAGGATGCAGGGTCAGAGAGGGAATACAAATTATCTTCAAGACCCCTCTCCTCTAGTGCAACCTATCCAAGGGGCAGGGAAAATTTCCGTCTCCATGCTTAAGGAATACAGGGGTGTTTCCCTTATTGCACCTCCAGAGCATAATTCACACCGAATGGAGGGAAACTGACTGGGCGAGGATTAGGGAACAAGTGTCACCAGTCTAAAGGATGGTGGTGTGTGAACACTCTCACTGCATGCCAGAAAGAAGGAATTGTATCTTTGGTCAGTGCAGTGCCACGCCACCCTATTGCATCCCCACACAATTCCCAACAAAGACCAGATTATTAAACTTGAAATCTGGAACTAAATTAGGGGGAAAATACTGACTACCCATGATGTTCCATTTACAGTACATGGTGTATTACATGGAGTATAATAAAAGCTTATGATTTAATCATCATACACACTCAGAGTAGCCTGAAAGAGGTTATTAAGTAATTTTCATTTAGTTTGAGCTCACATTTATGTACTTAGAAGAGTCAATAGGGGTTATAGATCCTTGCTGTTTAAATGTATAGTGTTAGTTTTCCATGGATATAAGCCTGAAGAACAGACAGGTTGTGACCAGTAAACATGATATGTGACACTTTTTGAGAGATTAGAGGAGTGGAGTCTTAGCCAACTTTAAATTTGAATGTTACATTCTGTTTCCCTCACTTCTCCTTTGCAACCTCAACTTGATACAATATTCTGCCTGTCTTGAAATGCAATGTTGCTGTCTCCTGATATTTAACAGCTACTATTTTCAAGCCTAGAAGTTGGCAGGGTTTCATTGGTGTATGAAGGGATGTATCCATAATGTGTATGAAGGGATGTAGCCATAATTATATATCTGCTCATTTTGACCCTGATTTTACAGAGACTTATGCACATGGAACTACCCACATGCTTAAAGGTAAACATGCCCATGGGTTCAGTAGGACTACTCACATATTAAAGTTAAGCCTGCATTGTAAGTCTTTGCAGGGTTAGAGCTCCCCTTTGGGATAATGCTCTGGAGCCCTTCTGAATGAAAGGCACTCTATAAAATAGGATATAAATATTTTAGACTCATAGACTCATAGACTTTAAGGTCAGAAGGGACCATTACGATCATCTGGTCTGACCTCCCGCATGATGCAGGCCACAAAGCCGTCCCTACCCTTTCCCTTGACTCTGCTGTTGAAGTCCCCAAATAATATAATGGTCCAGCAAGGTGGGAAAAAAGAGTTTGGTTCTTGACTTTCTTTTACCTTCAGGAGACATCTCTGGAACAGTGGCTTCATAAGGTCCATCCAAGAACTTTGGTTCCTGATCATTGATATCCTGAACTTTGATGATAAATTCTGACTCAGGTTCAACGGGCAGCTGGGTATTCCTGTTAATTGCCTGTGCTCTTAGAGTGTAGAAAGGTTTCTCTTCTCGATCAAGCTTCTGTGTCACATGAATTGTACCTGTATACTCATCGATAGTAAAAATGCTTCCCGCTCCATCCCCCGTCAAAATGTATTTGAAAGTGCCATCAAGTTTGTCGGAATCAGACTTCAGCTACAAGGGAAAAAGATAACTATTTATTTTCTGGATAACAAATCAAAAGAATTATATCTTTTTTTGTTCAGACTTATATGAGTCTGGTCAACAGTAAGCATTCTTAGGGTCTTATAATAAGCTGAGGCTACAGGGTATTGTGATATATCCATCCAACCATGCAGTAGTTCTTGTTGATTTATGGCGACAATTGAGCTAAACATTTAAGCACCTGCTTAACTTTAAGTACATGATTAAGTTCAGTTGACATCACTGTTTGATGTTTGAGTGCTTTGCCGAATCAGGGCCTATATACCTATGTAATGGGATAGTGAAGGGGTGAAAAACTGTTCAACTTTTTTTTTCATATATATATATATATATTACAATAATATAAGAGTACATAGATAAACATATAATATATATATAGAGAAAAAATATAATATATATATATATATATAATATATTTTTTCTCTATATATATTATATATATTTATCTATATACTCTTATATTATTGTAATATATACTACTATACTATACTCTTATACTATTTATAATATACTATTATACTAACTATTAACAATAGTAAATCTACATCTGAGCAAGAGTGGCACTGTACCTATACAGTAATAGTAAATGTATACAAAGCTATTTGGAGGAGGGTGGGAGGAGTAATTCTGTGCTATTTATTTTGAAATAATTGATTGCTATTTCCCATTTCTTTACAAGGTGGTGGTCTATGTTCCTGTAGCTAAGACTAGGTTTATGATGAGGTTTACTCTAACCAGGCTGAGCCACAGAGATCATTTTGGTCCAGTCGGATTTGTTCATGCTGTCATTATTATTTTCTTAGTATTAACACCAGTTAACAGCACTTTTGTCACCATTTATGCAGTTATAACATGCCAAAGATCTATAATTATGGTATTATGAGAACAACAATTTCCAACATGTCTTTTATTTTATAGTGTTCCATTTATTTCCTTTTGATTTTGAATCATAAACAGTGCCCATACACAATCTCTGAGCACACTGCCAATTATATAAAATTAAAAATCCAGTCTCAGTCATTTCATTCCTTCTATCAAGCAGAAGCTCCCTCCAATACAAATCTCAGCCCATTAGCTAGTGCTTCACTGTTCCCTGCTTCCTTGTAAAAGCCAGTGAAACAAATGGGCTCTATATCACTCCCTGAAAGTTGGCAGAACCACGCTATTTGGGACCAGGGAAAAGAAAGCATGTCAGAGTTCCATCATGGCCTTGTGAAGAATGAATGGCCAGCCATCCCCCTCTCTTTTCTATCAAGGGAGATATTGAATCAGGGCCTCTGTTGACTGCTACTGTGGCAGTGTACTACAGGGCCACCCAGAGGATTCAGGGGGCCTAGGGTCTTTGGCGGTGGGGAATTGCCGCCAAAAGACCCGGCACTTCGGCGGCGGGTCCCAGGGCGGAAGGACCCCCCACCACCGAATTGCCACCGAAGACCCGGAGCGGAAGAAGCTCTGGGGCTCCTGGAGCGAGTGAAGGACCCCGCTCCCGGGGCCCCAAAAAACTCACGTGGGGGCCCTTGTAGGGCCCGGGGCAAATTGCCCCACTTGCCCTCTCCCCCCGCCCCTGGGGCAGCCCTGGTGTACCATGAGCAGAGAGATAGTCCCTCATGTGGGCTGTAATTGTGGGTATTCACAGCCCAAAAAACTTCATTAATGCAGAGTTACCGTTAACTGGCAATGTCTCATAGCATTCCAGAATGTCACGTGCACCCATATTTAAACCTCTAAAAACCAGGATACAGAGTTAAGGTACACACCAGCCTTGTCCTTTCTCACAACCTAAACTCTGCCCCCTCTGGAGCTGGAGAGAGCCACTGGGGTAATACTGTAAGTATGTTTCAGCCAAGGGTGCCCTATGATTAGGACCCTACCAAATTCATGGTCCATTCTGGTTAATTTCACAGTCATAGGATATGAAAATTAGTCAGTTTAATGTTTTCAGATGTTTCCATTTGAAATTTCACTGTGTTATAACGTGGGGGTCCCAACCCAAAAGGATGTCATGGGAGCAGTTGCAAAGCTGTTGTAAGGGGGAGATCACAGGATTGTCACCCTCACTTCTGCACTGACTTTAAACCTGGGCTCTGAATGCAGCACCCCCGGAGTTTTCCTGGAGGTTCCTGGAGGTGGAGGTGGGTCTGATCTCCCTCATGCTGCTGGGAGCACCACAGCCGGACGCTCCTAGCTGCTAGTCCTGGCCAGCCTGAGGAGGCACAGGACTTGCTCTTCCCCTGAATGGCCATGCTTGGGGGGAAATCAGACCCACCTCCAGGTACCTCCCACAGCTGCAGGAAGTTTCGGGATTGGGAAGCAGCCTGCAGCCAGAGCTTCCTGCAGCTACAGGAGGTTGCCAGAGTAGGAGGTGGGTATGATCTCCCCACAAGAGCAAATCCTGTGCCTCCCCAGCCCAGCTGGGACTAGCAGCTATGAGCCTCTGGCTGGGGTGCTCCCGCAGCATGGGGAAGATCAGACCCACCTCCGGCACGTTCCTGCAGCTGGGGTAGGTACCCAGAAGTGGGTCTGATCTGTTCAGGGGAAGAGTAAGTCTGGATGGACTGTCCATCCCCAGTCCAGAAGGGACTAGCAGTTGGAGCTGGGGGCCCTCCTCTAACCTCCTTCCAATAGCTAGATTTCATGGGAGGGGAAGGTATGATTTCACGGTCCGTGACATGTTTTTCACGGCTGTGAATTTAGTAGGGCCCTATCTATAATAAGAAGACATGAGAAATGACTAAGTAAATGTGCCACTTTATGTGATGTGTTGTGTCCCACACAATTGTATTTCTTCATTTATCTCCAGGCACTTGATCTACCTTTTGCTGAGTTAGGGACAGCTCTTTTGACTGGTTCAGGGATTACTTGCAGCAGGATGACATAGTTCACGTTGTGATATGAGGAGAGGAGCAAATGTTCCCAAAGGGATCACAATCCCCTGGTTTCAGTGGTGAGTTATGTTGGCTGTGCAAGCAGAGAAGCACAATAGTTAGTTCTAATCATGGGAATTTGTAACAGTCTGGTTGTGTATGTAACAGTGCACTACAAGGCAGACGTAAGTGCAGGTGATGTTCCAGACAGTCCTTAATACAATGGCCAAAGGGTGGTAACATCTAGTGACTAATGGGTGGTTTGTTCAGTGTAGGGAAGTGGTTGAGGGCAGGCCAGGCACAGCCAGTTGGTTTTCACTAAGCTAGCTTTAAATGTGACTTTTGCCTTAGTGTGGATGTGGTCTGACAGTTTCTCCTACTGTACCCACATGCTGTGTGCTCTGCAATGTTCCATATCATATGGAAGGATAGAATGCTACAATGTCTGTTGGGGCAGATTGTGGCATCACTCAAAGAGGACAGAGTTAAGCAGGTGGGAATAATGTGAACCTTAATTCTGTATTTTCTGGTTTTCAGAGCTTTGTTTGTTTTGTGGATTTCCCTTGTTTCGGGGGGAAGCAGTGGAAATGAGAAGGGTATGACTGAGGTGCACCTGTGGGGTGCACATGGACATTTTCTGAGAACAGTTCACTGCAACTCAGCTATCAGATTGGCCTTTCTCCTTGCCTCTCTATGGCTCCAATAGAGCTGAAGGACCATGGGGAGGAAGGAAGACGGTAACTGAAGGGCTGTGAGTAGATATGTGTAAATAACCAATTTGTCAATTCAATGGCTGACCTGAAAAAAAAAAAAAGTTTTGGGTCAACCTACATTTTTTTTTAAATTTTCAGCAAAACAGATTAAAAAAAATGTTTAAGGTCAAACTAAACATTTTCTTTGATCCAAAATTAAACATTTTGACATTTTTTATCTTTAAAAAATAAAATCCAAGTAAAATTCAAAATGAAAAGCCCTTTTGAATTGAAAAATCATTTTAACTTTTTCAGATTTTTCTTTTTTTTTTCAGCCACAGCAATTATGCAAATTCAACATGAGTTCATGAAATGTTTCATCAAACCAAATCTGCATTTTTTAGCAAAAAAAAAAAAAAAAAGATGTGTCCAATTTTTTTTTACCTAGCTCTAGCTGTGAGGAGCACATCTACCAGCTGTAGTCAGCAAGGAGAAAAGGAGGGAAGTCTTGAACTCTATACTTCTCTTCAGGAGCAGTGCAAAACCCTCTGTGGTTCTTAGATGAATCAGAACACCCCCTGGAGATGAATACAGCCTGACACAAGAGATGTGAACTGATCCATTCATCAAAATGTGTGTTTTCCTTCCTCCTCTCCCAAAGTCCACCTGTTGTGGAATATCAGTTTTCAAGATAATCTCGGTATGCATGTGGGTTTGACTTCAATTTGAAACTAAAATCAACAACTTATTGTGGGGGCTATATCTGAGAAAGCCCTTGATCAAATGACCATAATTTACACTAACAACTTTAATGTTGGCTCTAATGTGGCATAACAAATATTATGGATGGGTAGAGTGGCACAAGGATTTCTATTTTAATAGGGAAGAAGAAGATCTACTAAAAGTCTGTCTTTTTGGTTAGAATAGCATTTTTGAGTGTTGATTGTCATTTTCACACTGCTTGTTTTTTCTATAGGGAGGGAGAATATAATTTGAGATTTGCTACAATTGTTTTTAAAAAGGCTGTGATTTTTTTCTATTTGATATTTGCTTTGGACCCCTTCTTTACAAAAACCACATCATGTTGAAGAGTGAAAATAGGCATGAAACTTAGGTTTGTGTACGTTGGATGAATTCTTGTAGAAGGTTGAAATTTAGTTTTTATGTTTATTTTTATTATAAACACAAATTACTGTTTTAACTGATGGCAATGACCTGTCACTGTCAAGCTTATTCCAGTCCTTAGAATATGGATCTCTATTATGAACAGGGATCCTAGTTTTCCATTATTAATATATATATATATATATATTTCCAATAAAAAAAAAACATAAAAACCCAATTTTTTCCATGATTAAAATGAAACACTGAACTTTAGTTTTCCTACTCACAATATATACTGGTATCAGTTTAACACAACATTTTACTGATACCAGGGAACCCTGTTTATCTGATCTAAGTGGGACTGGGGCCAGATCAGATAATCAAAAATACAGATAATCTGGAGAGCTTCAGACCTGGGCAACAGGGCTCCTGCTGTTAGCCCCAGTCCAGTTAATATGGAAAAATGGATAATGGAGGCTCAAATAAATGGGATTCTATTGTATTTTTTTTAAATTTTTTTCACAGCATATAAAAATTAAACATTTTCTCTAAAAATGTAAATTCCAATTTTTCCTGCATTTTCACATGATTATAAATACATTTCCTGATTCTCAACAACCTCTTTTATCATGCTGACATTGATGAAAGTCACAGCTATTTACTGTCCTTTGATCACACTCAGTTCCCTTGTTCACAAAATGACTGAGGAGCATACGCCATGATTACATTACCCTAATGCTGCTGCTTACTAGAGTCTTTCATTTTCTTTCTGTTTACATAATGGTACTTTCCTTGACAATACTTCTAAAGTAAAATCTGAGTGTGCATGTGGATTTCAGAATATTTAGAAAATTAGTTGTTAAATTTGGAGACTTTGCTCTCAGGTCCAGAAGGAGCCTTGCAGGTTACAGAAATGCAGACAATACACATTCTCAGAAAGCTCCAAGTGTAAGATTCAATCTCACAGTATATAAGAATGACCATAATGAGCCACATCAGTGGTCCATCTAGCCCTGTATCTTGTCTTCTGACAGTTACCAGTGCCAAATGCTTCAGCAGGACTGAACAGAACAGGATAATTATCAATTGATCCATCCCCTGTCATCCACTCCCAGATTCTGGCAGTCAGAGGTTCAGGGAGATCAAGATCAAGGGCTTGCATCATTGATGGATCTAACTTCCATGAACTTCTCATTCTTTTTTTAACTCAGTCATACTTTTAGCCTTCACTACATCCCCTTAGAACAAGTTCCACAGGGTGGCTGTGCATTGTGTGAAGAAGTACTTCCTTATGTTTGTTTTAAAGCTGCTGCCTATTAATTTCATTGACCCCTGGTTCTTGTGTTATATGAAGGGGTAAATAACACTTCCCCCAAACCATTCATGACTTTATAAATCTCTGTCATATTCTTTTGTATCTGTCCTCATATGCTGTTCCAAACTCCTAATAATTTTTGTTGCCTTTCTCTGTACTTTTTCCAATTCTAATTATCTTTTTTGAGATGGGGTGACCAAAACTGCATGCAGTATTCAAGGGTGTGGGGGTACTGTGGAATTATATAATGGTGTTATGGTATTTTATGTCCTATTATCTATCTCTTTCCTAATGGTTCCTAACATTTTGCTAGCTTTTTTGAATGCTACTACACATTGAGCAGATGTTTTAAGAGAACTATTCACAATGACTCCAAGATTTCTTTCTTGTGTGGTAACAGATCATTTAGACCACATCATTTTATATGTATAGTTGGGATTATGTTTTCCAGTGTGCACTACTTTGCATTTATCAACATTAAATTTCATCTGCCATTTTGTTGCCCAGTCACGCAGTTTTATGAGTTCTCTTTGTAACTCTTCTTGGTCAGCTTTGGACTTTACTATCATGAGTAATTTTGTATTGTCTGCTAACTTTGCTACCTCACTGTTTACCCCTTTTTCCAGGTCATTTATGAATATGTTGAAGTGCACTGATCCCAGTACAGATCCTTAGGGGACCCTGCTATTTACCTCCCTCCATTGTGAAAACTGACTCTTAACTGAATCATAACAAAACAAAGCAGGAGAACACTTCAACCTCTCTGGTTACTCAGTAACAGACTTAAAGGTGGCAATCTTGCAACAGAAAAGCTTCAAAAACAGACTCCAATGAGAAACTGCTGAACTTGAATTAATATGCAAACTAGATACCTTCAATTTAGGCTTGAATAGAGACTGGGAATGTCTGAGCCATTACTCACATTGAATCTATTTCCCCATGTTAAATATCCTCACACCTTGTCATTATCACTACAAAAGTTTTCTTTTCTCCTGCTGATAATTGCTCATCTTAATTAATTAGCTTCTTAGAGTTGGTAGGGCAACTCCCACCTTTTCATGTTCTCTGTATGTGTATATATATCTCCTTACTATATGTTCCATTCTATACAACCGATGAAGTGTGCTGTAGCCCACGAAAGCTTATGCTCAAATAAATGTGTTAGTCTCTAAGGTGCCACAAGTACTCCTGTTCTTTTTGAGGATACAGACTAACATGACTGCTACTTTGAAACCTGACTCTTCATTCTTACTCTTTCCCCGCATCTGTTAACCAGTTACTGATCCATGAGAGGACCTTCCCTCTTATCCCATGACCTAATGAGGTTAATTTGAGTAATATGTTACATACCACAGTTAGTAGTTCTGCAATTTTATATTTGAGTTCTCTCACAACTCTTTTGTGAATACCATCTGTTTCTGGTGACGTATTACTGTTAATTTATCAGTTTGATCCAAAACTTCTTCTACTGTTCTGTGATGACATATACACAATCAATATGGGAATAATTGAAATCTCCCATTATTACTGGGTTTTCTGCTTTTATAACTTCTCTAATCAACCTGAGAATTTCACAATCACCATAACCATCCTGGTCAGATGGTAGGTATATTCCTAGTGCTATACTCTCATTACACAAGCATGTGATTTCCATCCATAGCGATTGAGTCATTTAAGGTTTTACAACTTTTAACTCAATGCTTCCTTTCACATTTAGTGCCACTCCCCCACCAGCACGACTCTACTCTGTCATTCCTATATATTTTGAACCCTAGAATTACTGTGACCCATTGATTACAATTGTTCTACTAAGTTTCTATTATGCCTTTTATATCAATATATTCATTTAATACCAGGCAGTCAAGTTTATCCCATTTTGGTATTAAGACTTCCACTATTTGCATATAAGCACTTAAAAAAAATTTCAATATCTAGTGGTCTGCCTTCATGTGATATAACTGAGTGGGTCTCTTTTTCATTTGACTGTTTCTCTTCAGGTTCCTTCCTGTACTTTATCAGCTTCTGTCCTTTCTCTTTACATCGATATAGAGTATCCCCCTAATAAGCCAACCCCTAACGGATGTCTCTGTCCAAAATGTGTGCTTGTGTGTACCTATTGGCTTTACTCCAGCCATTAATTTAAAAACTCTATTATGACCTTTTATAATTTACATTCAAGGACTCTGGTTCCATTTTGGTTTAGGTGGAGCCCATCCTTCCTGCATAGGATCCTCTTTTCCCCAAAGGTTCCCCAGTTCTTAATAAACGCAAATCCCTTCTCTGAACACCACCATCTCATCCACACATTGTGACCCTGCAGTTCTGCTGGTCTAACTGGCCTTGCATATGGAATAGGTTTCAAGGTAGTTGCTCAGGTTCAATGACTACAGCAGGTCACCTTGATCCACACACTTACTCTGAGATCAGGTTACCTACAAACACTAACTTGCAACAGAATAACAGCACTGTTGCACATGTACAAATAACTCTGGAGCATAACCTTGGCTCTAGCCACAGTGTACACCCAACCTTTACCTGGAATGACTTTTTAAATATTGCTTCCCCACAAGGACAGCAGGTGCCAGACACTAGCTGAGATCAGTCCTGGGTAGGTGATATCAGTGTGAAGAAGATCAGCATAATAGTTTGAGCTCCAGGTGTGTGCAAAAAATGTGTTATAAGAACCAAAACATTTTGATGTCACATGATTATTTTAGTGGGGGCTGTATCTTGCTTACATAACCTCACATTTAGACCATTAACTTGACACGATCACAGGATGAAAATTGTGTTTTGTGGCAACTTTTGAGGTTTAACAATTTGTTTTCATTCCACCTTGGAACAAATCCAAAACTTTAAAAATATTTTTATGAAATGTAATTGGTTCAAAATGTCTGGTTTTGGACCACAACCAGATCTTGTTGATAATGGTTTGAGATATGGGAGACTCAGTTTTAAGTGCCTGTTCTGCCTGTTTCTGAGCAGAATCCTTCATCCCAGATCAGTCTGAGCCTTATAGAGACTTGGACCTAGATTTCTTACATCCCAGGCTAGTACCGTAACCACCAAGCTATAGAGTGTGAGAAACTCTTTCTCTCTCTTCTCCTCTCGCATTCCCAACAAATACTTAATCAAAATCAGAATATCGCTATGAAATTCTTCAGCTTTCGTGAAATTAAATTTCAATGAAAATGTTCCAACCAGCTCTACCACTAATCTTACCCCCAGATGCCCATGGGATACATTGATTTTCAAGACAAACCACGTAAGTGGGTGGATTTTATACCATTTAAAAAATCATCTGTAAAACAGTCAGCTGGTCTCAACCTTAACCAATATTGTACTACCATCCTTGTAACCAAAAGATTGTGTTAGGTGACATGACCGTATTACATAAAAATAGGATACTTCTTATATTGAACATTTATTGCAATACATAAAAGGACCTAATTCTTATTTACACTAAGATCTCTTTGCACTACCCTGGTGATGTAAAAGGACTTTAGAGTACGTGTAAATTATATTAAGTCAGAGGGGCATAACAGCAAAGTAAATGGTCCTGTATTACAAATGAGAATTAGGCCCAAAAGGTTTTATGTACTTGGTTTAAGAATATATCAGGGGTTATAGATACATAGATTCCAAGGCCAGAAGGAACCATTGTGATCATCTAGTCTGACCTCTGCATAAAACAGCCACAGAACATCCCCAAAATAGTTCCAAATGTGATGTTGATCGACACATATCTTTTCACAAATGTGATCACTGCAAAGAGATTCATCAGATTCATTTACATTTGGAAATCTAGGAGGGACCGATTCAAAATTGAAATTACAGAAACATAAGCTCTGATTGTACAATCAGAGTGTGCAGGGGAGTTGTGAGCTGGAATAAGTGACAGTTAATAACAGAGACAGTCTGTTTTTGGACTCTTGTTGATGCAGTTCCCTGCAGGGCCTTATTTACTAAGAAGTCACTGGCTGATCTTAGATTGTCACTTCCCTACTGACAACAGAGCATATGCTTCTTGGTGGAAAATCACAAGTAAATGTGGCTGATTTAAACAGCAATAAGTTAACCATAATCCTCAATTAAAATTCCATATCAATTTACCTGTAGCACTGTGAAGAACAAAAAGGAAAGAATATAAGAATTATATTAAGGATCAGGGAAATCATAGCATTTTTTTGGCATGAAACTAAATTCTTAGCCACAAAAGCATATGCGGTATCTACACTTGCTTCTTTAGAAGTGAGACATCATACTTCCACAGTAGTTACTTTGAAAGAGCTGTGAAAAAGTAATTAATGAATTTTGAGTACTTCACCCTTTGGGCCCAATTAAATTTTAGTGCTAGTTAATTAGTGGTTAAACTTATTTCAGTTCATTCATCTAGAAAGTGCCTTACAGAAAAGGACACCAGATCTAGAGATTACAATTATTTCTGTTTTTTTTTAAAGGCAAATAAATTAATAATTATTATTATTATTATTATTAATAATAATAAATAAAAATAAATAAGCAGAGAGGGAGATCTTATTAAGAAAATTATCTTAATGCACAATTTTAAAAGAGGTTGAAAAATAATTGCTCATTGTGCTAAAGCTACATTAATCTAATGAACCATGCAGGTTCCTATAGCTTCTCAGTGGTAAAAGGATTTAGTATTAATCTGCTTCATTAAAAATTAATGAGGGGTAAATCACCTGCTACTTAGTGTAATAGAAAATCATGCTAAATACTGTTTGTAAACTGCATTGCACTCAGTATGTCTGCTTCCATACAGTGCCAAAAATAGCATAAGCAAATTGCCAGATGTTGATAAATGAGTCCTTAACTTTCATTCAGAAGATAAAAGGGAAATTTAAAGTCTCATGTCAACATCTACTGTGTGTGATTTTACTTTTAATTGCATAATGAATTTGGTGTTGAGGAAGGTGAAGGACTTATATTATTGCACTGGTAAAAGCCTGGCATATGTAGGGCTCCGACCCTCCAATGATCTTCCTGATTGTAAGATTAGGTCCATAATAAGGGCAAATGTGCAGACATCTGACAAACCTTTTTGCCAGTGCACTTTCCCTCCTGCTTCTGAGCACAGTCTTCCAAATCTCTGGAGGTGATTGCTCTGTCCATGGCCAGATTTATGTGATGCAAACAGTTGTTAATCAACTTGTTAAGTCAAAGCATTGCATTTTATGTTACTGTATCTCCCACAGAACGTACCTGGCCAACAGACAAAGGCTCTGTTAAAATCTGTTCTTCCAGCACAAAAAACTGGCTCCATACCCAGCCACGTTTCACTCTCTGAAGTGTTGCAAAAGGTTGGTTCATTTTGTGGATGTTATGGTTCTGCATACTTGGAAGGCCAGGCCATAGCTGACCAAGTGTTAGCAGAAGAGATAGCCAAGTATAACAATTCATACTGAAACCTCCTTTCAATCAATATTCATCTGTGGAAGGGGGAAAAAAAAAGAAAAGCTTTTACAAAGTAGCACTTCCCCAGCCCCTTACAAATATTGATTCTATGTTAATCTAACAGATCATTTTTACTATTAAAAATTCCTCCTATTCCTAAAAGAGAAGAACCAGAACAAAATCAACTTCTAATTAAAAAAGAGAAGTATTTTATTAGGGATTCAAAGGTATAAAAGTCAAGCATTCAATTTTCTGTTTATGAAATCCCTTCAGAGGGACCTTCTATGCAAAATAGAAAATCATCCTTCAATTAATTCATCCTCCAAATTAAGCTGGATAATTGTATTGTGTAGACCGGCAATCATTTGATTGGTATAATTGTACATTTCTGCTTAGACAAGGCTCATTTTGAGCTGCAGTCACAGAACTGCCTGAAGGGTGAATAAGTAGCCTCCGTGATCCTAATGACTGACAGCTAAAATGGAGGAGTGCATACAATTGTTTTTAATCTCCTCATTCCCTGCCTCCTATCACAACAAAATCACCCTGCTGAAAATGCCGAAGGAGCTAGCGTGGTAAGAAGAAGCAGCTAAAATGTGCACATCTCTTCTTTCCTGATCAATAGAAATTAACTGTCTCATCCGATTCTATCTCCTCTGACATTTCATGTTTTCAATTAAACAGACAAAAGGAAAATACAGCCTAGAAGCCCTTGCGTTCTACCAGTCAGTTTAACTGATCACACAAATTATTCTTTAGGTAAGCCAAGTCTTTGCACAAGATGTATGCTATTATCATTTGTTGTGAGTGGTTCCTGCACTGACAGAATTAACAGAACAGTCAGTTTGAAATAAAGTGCAATGCTTGACTGAGAATGGCCATCCTTTATGAGGTGAAATAAAGGATTCTGTAATACTTGGCCACACACACACGTGTTAAAACCTTACTCGGAAATCCAGTCTCTGGGGATGATGAGGTTATCTAGGTATGAGAAAAATGTGTTTTATGAGTTGACTCCATGTCAGTCCGCTCTTAGAATATAAGGGAGGTTGCCAGCACTGCAGACAAATCTGGCTATACATCCACATTTTAACCATGAACTTGTCATGTATCCTTACCTACCCAGGCACAACATCTATTCACCTACCCTTCACCATGATGATATTAATAACAATAGTAATGAATGGGGGGGAGGGATAGCTCAGTGGTTTGAGCGTTGGCCTGCTAAACCCAGGGTTGTGAGTTCAATCCTTGAGGGGGGCCACTTGGGGATCTGGGGCAAAATCAGTACTTGGTCCTGCTAATGAAGGCAGGGGGCTGGACTTGATGACCTTTCAAGGTCCCTTCCAGTTCTAGGAGATGGGATATCTCCCTTAATAATTAAAAAAAAAAAAAAAAAATACCAACACAAACTAAAGACACTTGGCCTGGCACATACTTGCCCTGGAGGAATGGAATCTCACAAGGCTGCATTACTTGGAGAGAAACTGTAATGTCTCTCACTTATAATGCAAAGTGTCATATACTCATTTTTAGGTGGGTGTAAAGGAATTTAAGTTGAAGAAATTTACATGCTGAGGGACAAGAAGAAAAGAAAAAGTGCTAATAGGAAGGTATCAAGAGTTGTATGTTTCAGCTTTTAAATTTGTACACGTTCTTCTGTTTCTTCCATATTAAAGCTGTAGTATCATAGGGGAGATTTTGAAAGGAAGGAATTGAAGTTAGGGGTTCCATTGCCATCAACTTTCAGTGGGAGTTGGATGCCTACCCACTCTGTACATTTGAAAATCTCCCCCTTATATTCCTTAACACTCACTAAGGATTAATTTCATGGCATGTGAGAAGGCCAGAGAGAGGTACACTTTAGCTCTGAAAATAAAGCTACAGAGGAATTAAGTAGTGCATAGGCCTTGGGCTGTTCTTCTTCACAGAGGGTGAATTTCACCCTTAGTGATGTGTGACTTACAATATCTCTCAAAGAAGCCATTGGAATCTGACATATACAGTTCATTGTATTGTATTTCATAGCAAAGGGAAAACACGCTGAAGAAAATCAAAACCAAGTGGCCTTTTCAGATAATTCATAAAGAAAATTATTTCAATCATGACGTAAATCAACTGACAGGTGTTCAGCTTGGGCTTAGGCTACTTCTGGCTTAGCCTGCTTCTGGCTACACATTAGCTTGTGTTTCAACCATCTATTCTGATGCTACCCACCTTACCCATCCAGTTTAATAGACTCCTTCAAGCATGTTATAAACTAGTATTTCAAGCAGAAGGAAACAGAAGCTTGTTAGTAAACTCATCTGACAAACACTGTATGTATACACATCAACTTAATAACTATACAGAATAAGACTATGTTGCTCTCCTATTGCTCACCCATTAAGAATGCACTCAACAGCTAGCCATCAATTAGACAGACAATTGAAAGAATATAATTAATACATTTCTCCTGTATTTCTTATTTGTGATGATGGCTATGATACTCATGGCATAGTATCATATCTACAGTATGCTGCAGTTACTTCCATTGAAAACCTCCAATTTAAGGGGAATAAAAATTGTTCTTGGCTTCAGGTGTTGCATACTGTTCACTAAATATGTAAAAAATATTAGTCCAGTTTCAAAAAACAAACTAAGGAAATGAAAAAAAAATATTGTGAGATTTTTGAGGGTGAGTGGTTGTAGTTTTTAAACTCACAAGTGATCCTCTTTTATGAGGAAAAAAAAGAAACAGAAGCCAATTTATTGCCAAGTGGGGGTTGTATTTGGGAAGGGGTTGGGTGGATAAGCAAAAGGGCTGGCACATGGAGCCACATGGAGCAAGAGAGAAACAGGGACCAGATTGTGCATCTCAATGTAATAGTCTGGTCTCTGCCCTACTCTTCAGACAATACAGCTACATGTTGCCCCGTACTTGGGTTGGATTGCACTGTTACATTGACAAGAATAATAGGAATATCAACTGCAATAATACTAGACAGGCTAAAAAATTTTAGGGGCCCATGATGATTAACTTGCTATGGATTAGGAAGAAATTTGCCCCACGGACAACATATTGCACAGTAGTCATATTCCTGGGGTTTGTGACACAGAGGCTCCTTAGCAAAGGGTCCCCCTTCTTTGGAAACAACTCTCATGTCAGATCTGACAAACTCACTACACCAAACTTTCACTACCCTAAACACGTCTTACAGGATATGTATTATATAGAGTAATGCAGAGGTTCCCTAACTATTCTTATTGCATGCACCCTTCCAGAGCTAGCAGCTGCCTGCCTACCCTTACCCTTCTCATGACTGATACTTTGTGTGTTCTTAACACTAACTGTCTTTAGCCAACTGTCCATATTTCACTGTTACGTACAGATATAGTTATAGTGCAACACATACAACCAAAAAGAAAACCCTAAGTTCTGAGCTCAGTTACACTGAACAGTTGCTGGGCAACTAAACCCACGCTGTACAGTGATTGGAGGTGAGGGCTCTGTATGTCAGCGTCTCTGTGTAACTGTTCTCATTGGTATATCTTGAAGTAAATAATGTACTGTATTTTATATAACAAATGCCCAAAGTGTTATAAAGCTTATGAAAATTATGAAAATTCAATAAAGAAATAAATTAATACATAGAATTCACCATTACACAATGTATCCCACGTGCCCCCAGAGATGTTTTGCATACTCCCAAGGGTACACATATCACAGTTTGGGAACCCCAATGTAATGTATATATAGAAAGCTCGTAACTTGTCACGATTCCTAACAATTGTGAAATACATATATGGGTATTATTTAAGTATTTATATTGAAAGGACTTGGAGTAAAAAATAGTCACCAGGGCATAAAGTGTCTCAATGATGACCCATTCAGGCAGAAGGGAGTTGTTACCCACTATGGTTAGCTGGTGATGCATTGCAAGGCTCATTTGTTTCGCCTTGCACAATACTAAAACTTTCAATGGAAAACCATCAGAGGGAACTGCAAACAATCAAAACCACTTAAAGTTAAAAAAAAAAGGAATTTTTACAACAAGACAGGGGTTTGTTCTGTCTATAAATAGAAACAAAAGACTGTTTCAGTAAAACACAGAGAAGGGAAAGGACCTCTGGATCTATTTACTAAGGCCGTGTTTCCCAAACTTGGGACGCTGCTTGTTTAGGGAAAGCCCCTGGCGGGCTGGGCCAGTTTGTTTACCTGCCACATCCACAGATCTGGCCGATCGCAGCTCCCATTGGCTGCTGTTCGCTGCTCCAGGCCAATGGGAGCTGCTGGAAGTGGCACGGGCCGAGGGATGTGCTGGCCACCGCTTCCAGCAGCTCCCATTGGCCTGGAGCAGCGAATCGCAGCCACTGGGAGCCGCGATCGGCCGAACCTGTGGACGCGGCAGGTAAACAAACCAGCCCGGTCCCCCAGGGGGTCTCCCTAATCAAGTGGCTTGGGAAACACTATTTTATATGATAAGCTAGTGATAATTTTACTATATTAAAATATAAGCTGTTATATGTTTCTTTGAAAAAAGATTACCTCTGGAAATGTGCTACTGTATACCACCAGCTACTTAGGATTCAACCAGTAAGGATGGAATTTATTTGAAATGTTATCTTCATTATTTCTGTAATTCCCAATGGAGGACTCATATATAGATCAAACTATATAATTAATGTGTATGGTTTGTTGTTTTTCTTTGTAACTTGTTTTTTGAAGGAAAAAAACACATTTGTGCAATAATAGGTGTGAAATTATTAATTCTCTTCCTGTGTGCCAAGTGGTGGACACCCTACTAGATGGCCAAAAAGCTACAATCCCATAAAAGGTCATACTGATTAAAAACTGACCCGGTTTAGTGGAAAAAATGAAGACAGTGCATTCTCTCTCTCTCTCTCTCTCTCTCTCAACACAGATGGGAGAAAGGAGAAGTTGATGAAAATGAATGTAAATCATAAGTTAGGAATAATAGAAAATTGATAAGTGAAGCAAAGTGACACAAGTGGCAATCTATGGCCAGCATAGATAGATAGATAGATAGATAGAGGTTCATTACTAAATGGAGTTGGTAGAGATGTCAATAATAATTCAGAAAAGGCAAAAGTGTTAAATAGTTGTGTACTGTATTTTCAATGGATGATATAGTCTCATTATATGATGATAACACTCTTTCCATTCCACTGGTATTGCTGAAGAATATTAAACAGAAGATACTCAAGTTAGACACTTTTAAATCAGCAAGTCCAGATGACTTGCATCTAAGAGTTTTAAAAGAGCTAGTTTAGGAAATGGACCATGAATGTTGATTTTCAGTATGTCTTGCAACACGGGGGAAGTTCCAGAAGACTGGAAGAAAGCTAATGTTATGACAATTTTTAAAAAGGGTAAATGTGATGTCCCAGGTAATTAAAGGCAATTCAGTCTAACATTGATTCCTGCAAGATAATTGAGCAGCTGATATGGGACTTGATTAATCAAGAACTAAGAGGGTAATGCAACTAACACAAATCAACAAGGGTTTATGGAAAATAGATCTTTCAAACTAACTTGATACTTTTTTTATGAGATTACAAGTTTGGTTGATAAAGGTAGAAATGTTGATGTAATATTTTTAGACTTCTTTAAGGTATTTGACTTGGTACCACATCATATTTTGATGAAAAACTAGAAAGAGATAAAATGAACACAGCACACATTAAATGGATTAAAAATTGTCTAACGGACAGGTCTAAATGTAATTGTAAATGCAGAATCATCACAGAGCAGGCGTGTTACTTGGAGTCTATGAATAATCCCATTCTTACTACTTCTGTTGTTGAATTCCACCGAGATGGTAAATAGAGACCAATTACTGCAGGCTTGGTGTTATAGAACCTCTTTATTATTATTCGCTGCTTTTTAATTATAGCTTTATATTTTTGGAACCTATGTGAAGGATAGTCTGATGTAACTTTTTTACTCTTTAGTTCTTTTAATAATACTGTGCATACTACACTAGAAAAAGGAATACACTAGATCTAGTGGAATGAGTATGACATTGGCAATAAGGAATTCCTTAATTCTAATCTTGGCTCCACTGAACTTTCTTTTTGGCCTTATGTAATTCACGTCAGTGATTAATATGCCTTATTAGAGCTACCCCTCCCCCCCACCCCAAAAAAAGGGGGGGATGCATTAGAAATTTTGCAGAAGTTTACAACTTTTTTTACTGAAATTTAATTTTTGACTAAACTTCCCAAACAGCTCTAATATCTACCTTCCAAGAGTGTTCCGTGGATTAATTAGTTAATAGTTGTAAGGTGGTTTGAGCAAGTGAATTGTAATATTCACTGCCAAAAACTTTGTTAACATACAGTTAAGGTTGACCTTGTACCTGCCAGAATATCAATATATTTAAACCTCTGAAAACCAGGAAATACAGAATCAAGTTACACGCCAGCCTGCCCCACAACCTTAATTCTGCCCTCTGGAGCTGGCAAGAGCTATTGGAGATACGTTTCAACCAGGGCTGCCCTATGATAAGCAGACCTACGGAATGAGTAGGTAAATGTGCCATTTTGTATGGCATATTGTTGTGTCTCATTGTATTCTCTCATTTATCTGCATGCACTTAGTCCACCCTTTGCTGTGTTATGACCAGCTGAAATGGCTGAGTAAAATTAGGTGTAGCCAGATGGAGTTTACTTAACCCTCCCTAAATGCAACTTTTGCTTCAATGAGGACACAGTTTCTTCTACTCTACTCAGGTGCTGTGTCCTTGCAGAGCTTGGTATCATCCGGGATAATATAGGGTGATACAATGTCTGTCATGGGTGGATTCGGGCATCATTCAAAGGGTGCTATCAGGCTGACTTGTTAGTTGTCAGAGAGGAACATTGTTTTTGAAAGATGTAAGGTATCTTCCCCTGTTTTTTTTTTTCTGTAACAAAGCTGAAGAGGCCTATCTCATTTAGCTTATGAAATGTTTGCATAATATTACTAGATTTATACCATTTCTCCTGTTTTCCACTTTGACATTCTCTTTTTAAAAAAAATAAACTATTGTATGGATAACTTTTATGCATCTCTTCCTCAAGAGAATGAATCCTGCCACCTCTATGGAGAGGTATACCAGTATGGATAAGCCTTTTGTTAACCTGAGAATGACAAATGTTGATGTTTGTATTCATGTAATTTGTTTCCTATGCACACTGCCATATCTGAATGATTGTCTGACGACTGTGTCACAATCTCTGTATACCTCCAGTTATCATTAACTACTGTCATGTTTTATTTCCTACCAATAAATCTAATTTCTGAGATCTTAGTTAGGTGCAACATGTGTTTTATTTCAAATGTCAAAATATACATTGGCCTGGCATATGTATAATATTTATGTAGGTCTATAACTAATATATCTGGGTCCAAATCAACCTTTATTTAAATAGGCACAAATCTGAAGTAGCTCCTTTGATTCCAGCTGTCTGGATTTGCATCTGCTTACGTGATAACAAAACGTAGACCATTCCTGAGGCCTAGAATTCAATCACTGCCCTACAGCTTAGGATAGTGCAAACAACTACAGTGTGCTGGAGCCCAGAACTTCCATCTCTTTCACTCCGCTACAAGAACACGCATAGCAGCAATGGGGGACAGGATCACAGTGCATGATTAGGGGGAGGAGTGGGAGAAAGAGGCTAGGCACAACATAACCCTGAAAAGGGGTTACTAGTCCCTTCTAACCAGTCCCAAAATGTATGTTTGCAGGGCAGCCTATTGATAATTACTTCTTACCTACCCCTCCGTGAACAGATCATTAAAAATACACAAGGAATTGGTCACAATAGCAAAAGCTAAAGGACCTGATTTAAATGTTAGATATGATAGAAGAATCAGCATCTTTGTTGTCAGGCTGCATTTCCTACTGAATCCTACACGTGGAAGTGTTGAGAATGAAAAGCAAATTTGGAAAACTACTAAAAGACAATATGGTGTGGTGTTGTAAGAGCGGACACTTCCTCCTCAAAATCTTGCTTGGCCATTGCTTTTTCAAAACATAAAGAAAGGCATAGGACACTTCTTGGGACTAGAATCAGGACTCAGGGAGACTAATATTGTCAGGAGCAAATCACTATAAAATACAATTGCCTTTTAGTGCAACCATTTACATTTTATTCCTCTTGTTGTCATTTCTATCACATAGCCAGGTGTGTTAACACTTCAATTTAACTCAATAAATGCTCAAGTCCCTAAGATCCTCCTCAGGCAAGGACTTCACATCCAGAGTCTCCTTCCCTCCAAAATACTGCCCAGTATCTCTCCCTCATTTCCTGGTATCTCCTGCAGGAGGGAGATTCCACAGAGCTCGGAAGAGCGTGGGGGGGGGGGGGCCAGGAGAGAAATTTTCAGAAGTACTTATGCCCTGTTTTCAACGTTGACTTAAGCAGTTAGGTTCCTAAGTCCCATTGACTTTCAAAGAGTTAAGCCCTTAATTCATTTAAATACTTTGGAAACATTTATTCTCAGGCTTCAGTCATTTGCAATGGTGTTGGTCTATATGGTAATATGCTGCATAAAGTAGCTGGCCCCTTGTGCCCCTCCCCTCCAACCCAAATTCCAAATTTTGGCTAACATATTTTTTGGTACAGAGCAACTGGTCTGTTGGTCTTCTGGTTCCTGGGGCTATATGTTCCTGAGACTGGATTAAGTCCTAGGCTCAGAGTTGTTAGGCACAGAAGCAGTATCAGCTTCACACCTAAAGTATGGGAGCATTAGCCTATCTCTGATGCTTGTCTTCCACCGAGCCAAGGCCACTGCCTCTACTGCCATTGATGTGGCTCTGGGGAGGGCAAGTGAGGATGCAGATCCTGGGTGTTCTGGAAGGGTAGGACTTCTCTACAGATTGGCCTGTCACTCACAGTTTGAGCCACAGTCTTTCCTCCTCCCCAGCTTGCCTCAATGGCAAATGCCACGATTATAGCTTTTCTGTCAACTTGCAGGAGAACAGGATCCAGTAGCCCACCACTGCCATTCTTTTCAGCCTCCACCTGAACAGAGAGCTCTATGAAGACTGCCTTCCCCATCCAAACAGAGAGTGATGGGACAGACATGTCATTCATACCACACCCGCCACATGAGTAGAGGGCTCTGTATGTGGGAGAGGGATATTGAGAGGACATCCCCAAATCCAAGGGCTCTGTGAGGGTGCTCTCCTTCCCCCACAGACAGTGGGTTCTATGGCAATAATGGTTCTTCTACTCTAGCAGTAGTTCCTATGCATCCTGGTTGCATATAGAGTAGATATAGAGAGAGTTGCAGGGGGGTGAGGCTGAAAGCAGGCTTATATTTGGGTCAAGCCAAATAGGGCCCAACATTTCCGTAATTCTTCCCTCTTAGTTCCTAGAACTATTGGTCTTTCAACTGAAACCAACAGAGACTATTTAAAAAAAATGAATAGAGATCAGAAGAAATGAATAGAGGACAATTGAATGAGTGTGATGGAGTCTACTGAAATTCCCAGTAGGGCTCTGCATGGAACAACTAGGGAGGAGCTTACACAGGTTCTAGGGAAGTGCTGTGGAGGCTGCCCCTCCTTCTGCATTTCCTAGCCCAAGCAATGCCAGTGTCATACTGTCTGCTTTCAGCAGCAGAGGAGAGCCTGGGCCCTCAGACTGAAATAAGCAATTTAAATAATCTAATTTGAATGAAGTTGCTTGGGGGTTTTATATATATATTATTGTTTAATATACACTGTCTGATTTTAATAATAAAAGAAATAATACTATTTTTGGCTCATTATCAGGATTATTTTCATACTGTAATTAAAGAACTGTTGCTCCAATGATTTCAAATACTTGTTTTAAGGAGTTTAAACCTGAAAACTAAAAGGTTGTTCCAAGCTATCACCATGATCAGAGCAATACATCATTGCAGTTACACAAAGGAGATTATGCACAGAGTATATGATATACCTGTAGAAGAGCTCAATCCCAAATCCCCTTGGATTACTTAGCATTTGCCAGCAGATATTAAAATATGGGTAAGAAGTTTAATGCATCTGATTAAACTTCTGATTAAAAATAGTGTTTATCTCTAACACTGACTAATAAATAATTATCTCCTGCTCTCCTTCAGAGATTACACTAGTATAAAACCAAATCCTATTTAAATCAAATTGCAGCTGGATGCTACCAAGCTGAAGAAAAATTGAAATCTTTACCTGCAAATTGAATATTATGACAAACTACATTCACTTTTACAGTCATTCAGTAAATACAGCAATTTTATTTAGAGATCTCAAATCAAGAAATCAATTTAGCAAACATGCTTGGACTCTAAAGATTCAATTATGTTAATGATTGAAGTACAATCTACAAACTAAAGTAAGAAAATGTTATATTTGAATTGTAGCTTCTTCTAAGTATTCTGTTAACTAGATATTTTTGAAGATAGTTTGTGCATTGTGTATTTAAAAAAAGACCTGCCACCATGTCCTTAACATAAATGTTTTGATGATTAAAAAACAAACAAACACAGTGGCAACATCAAAAATCACTCCCTTCAGTACCCAATTTCTATTGTTGAGAAATGGCAAATCTAATTACAAAATATTTGACTCACTGGACAAATCCTGCAGGAACACTGTCAACTCTTCAGGATATGACTTAGTACTGTAACACCACTTGTCAGCATAACTATGTGAAGGGCCACATTCTGTGACTTAACACGCTTGAATCTGTTTGTCAGATGATTTTCAGGAAAGCACTTCCTGAGACATTCCACTATGTTTTTTTAGGGTTTGGTTCCTTTTTGTCTTCATTCAAATTTGTCTTCTCATGCTGGCAGAGTATTGTGTATCTAAAGAAACAGGACTATATCAACCCCATGCTCATCTCTATGATATGCTCTCTACCCTTCTTCTTTGACCTCACATCCAGTAAATTCCCTGCCCACTTTCTCTGTCTGTCCAATTTATCTTCCTTGACTCACTGCAATGCTGAATCGCTTTTTTACTTCCTCTCCCCAGCCTACACAGAATTCTCCCTCCCCTCTCATAAAGATATTAAATCAATTTATTTCTTCCAATCTTAATTTAAAACCTGCCTGTTTGTTTGAGCCTAAGATTGATCATCTACCTGCTCACTAAAGCACCTGTCAGTTCTATCTCCACTACTGTAACTTATCTGCCAGAATACTTTATTGCATCTTGATCCAAGTTTCCTAACTCTCTTCAATCTTTGTATGTCATTATTCCCTCTTTACCTACATGAGTCTCTGTAGCTAACTCTGTTAAATTTTATCTCTCAATCATAGCTCTCTGTACAGTGTTTTTGATATTTTACTTCATAGAACACTATTGTAAAAAAAATAAACCATGCTGTATTATATTGTTGAACCAAAGTCTCTGTGACTCATTCAGAAGGTAATTTGGTCTACCTCAAGAGCTACTACAACTTTGTAGTCTCATTTTTCATATCTCAAACTGGATAGTGTTTGATATCTTCAGTGCTTTCCATGTTACTGTAGTGTTAAATGCATAATCAAACTGTAGATTTTTAAACTTTATTACATACTTTTCTCTTTCCCCAAGAGATACAACTCAAGCTAAGAAGCCAGCAGAGGGAAAAGATAGAAACAGAATGAGTCCACATTAAAAAATAAATCCTGGCCAGTCTGAGAGCGCATGAGAGGATTAATGGAGCTGGAATCTGAATTAGAGGCAAATGACAAAGAAAAGTGAGTGACTGCTAGAGGCTGTCGTTCAGAATGCAAAACAAAATAAAGTTTGCTTAATTCTCCTGCAGTGGTTGGGAAAGTAGCCAGGCACTGAGTTAGAGGGAAACAATAGCAATAGCGGGTCTCCAGCAGTTTATTCCACATAGAGCAGTGTCCTGTGCCAACCGTCATATACTAGGTTACCAGAAATCAGGATGGAATGTTGCCAAAAGCTGCAGTTTTCTTCCCCATTTATAAGACTCATTTGAGATTTTAGACAAAATCTGCAAGTTTCCATTTAGTTTTTGGCTCTGGTACCGTAATTCAAAAATATTATTGTTAAAGTAATCTTCTGTTGCTGGGCTGAACTTTGCAGAAACCAGGCAAGCTCCACTAGAAGAGTCCCGTCTTTTGTAGATGGCAGAAGTGTGTTCTAAATTTTAAGGCCTGTCACAATTGTCTCAAATTAACAAGCAAAACACTATATAATAGGGATGGCCTGTGTGGTTAGTGTATAACATTGCAGGGTCTGAGATGAGATCTACCTTCCAGACCCAGGTTAGTAAGAGATTGGAGCAGGAAATAAGAGTGTTATAGATGCTGTGTGATCAGAACTTGTTAAAAAGGGAGACTATTCTGTAGTTCTGAAATAAATCATGTAGCTGAACAACAAGCAGAGTTAATGGGATGCAAAGGAAATCACAGCCTTCCTTCAAAGACCAGGAATATCACTGGGACAGGAGAGATTTGGTCACTGGGTTATCAAGTTGGGGAAATAACACGAGGCTCTGGAAGATGGCAGGATTGTCCTGGGATGTAGGAAGTTTCAGCAGCTAATAAACAATTAGACAATTTATAGCTGTTCTTAAGACTATGTCCTGGAATGGGGGAGGGTTATTTCTTTAAATAGCTGCTCAAAATGTGCAATGGAGATGTGCGGATACATAAAGAATCAAAGTAACGAGGCAAAATTTAAAAGAATTATGTGAATCTTGTAAATATATTATTGCTAAAGCAGAGTTTGTGCATCTGCATTTTTCACATTATCTAGGTTACTGAATAGAAGCTATTGCAGGGGTTGGCAAACTTTTTGGCCTCAGGGCCACATCTGGGAATGGAAATTGTATGATTGGCCATGAATGCTCACAAAATTGGGGTTGGGATGTGGGAGGGGGTGAGGGCTCTGGGGTCAGGCCAGATAAGGAGTTCAGGGTGCAGGAGGGGGCTCCGGGCTGGGACAGGGGGATGTGGTGAGGGGGGAGGTGAGGGCTCTGGCTGGGTGTGCGGGCTCTGGGGTGGGGTTGGGGATGAGTGATTTGGGGTGCAGGAGGGTGCTCCAGGCTGGGACCGAGGGGTTCAGAGGGCAGGAGGCGGATCAGGACTGGGGCATGGGGTTGCAGTGCAGGGAGTGGCTCAGGGGTGCAGGCTCCGTGCAGTGCTTACCTCAAGCAGCTCCTGGAAGCAATGGCATGTCCTTTCTCCAGCTCCTACGCAGAGGCATGGCCAGGTGGCTCTCCACCCTGCCCCATCCACAGGCACCGCCCCTGCAACTCCCATTGGCTGCGGTTCCAATGGGAGCTGCAGGGTCGGCACTTGGGGCGGGGAAAGCATGCAGATCGAAGCACCCTGGCTGGCCCTATGCATAGGAGCTGGAGAGGGGTGATGCTGCTGCTTCTGGGAGCTACATGGAATGGTCCCCAACCCTGCTCCCTGGCTGGAGCGCTGGAGCAGGGCAAGCCCCAGACCCCCTCCCCAGTGGGGGTCCGAGGACCAGATTAAAACGGCTCGTGGGCCAAATCCAGCCAACAGGGCCGTAGTTTGCCCACCCCTGAGCTATTGTATCATGTGATTGAGAGAACCTAAATCAATACATGGTTTTGGTAAGTTTGTCAGAAAATAATTAAGGAGACTCAGACTAGCTCTGACCTGGCTTGCTTTCTCCCATACCGATCTGTAAAGTCCATTTAATTACTATCGTTATTAATAACATATTTATATAACACCAGAGTGTTCAATCAACAGTGAACAATAATAATATTTAGAAAAGGACTCTGCCTCCCCCAAATCCTGCATGTGCAGGGCTTTGCTCCAGAAAATATTTCAAACTCTTAAAATATATCCTATCAGAGAGACAGTGTTTATGAGCAAGCCTACAGAAACACACTGGTCTTTTTGGGGAGGTAGGTAAATCCTGCATGAGGAAACTGATTTAATTTTCAAAGGAGTTATTATAAGCAATAGTAGGAAGAAAATGTTTTCACAAGTATGAAAAATATTTTGTGTCCACTAAATGGTTTGATATTACTGGTGATTATGAAAAATGCTATTTGCGTGCTGATATTGATTTTTTTTTATATAAAAATGGGATCTGTTATATAAGGAGTCCTTAAATTCCCTCTCTCTTGTACATTCACTTCTTCCACACTCTGCACAAAGTTCAAAGTGGACTTTGTGTAAGGAGCTATGGAGAACTAGATGAATAGAAATTATTTCCCAGTGTTGGGCAGGATTGTAGGAGGTGTCTTCAGCCCTGCTATGTCTACAACTGCACCCTGAGCTGAATAGAATGGTGGTTATGAACTTCGGCAGCCCTCTATATTTTTCTGACAACTGGATTTGTGTAATTGTGGACTCAGTGGTCACACCTCTCCAAGCTCCACCACTACTCCTGATACATTGACCTATGCAAAGCTGCATTGAAGGAAAGGTAGGCACGACTAGTGGTAGGAGCTCGGTAGGTAGGAACAACCATTGGGGTTTGAAGTCAGTATCAGGGCAAATAGTCAGGCCCATGATCAAGCCCAGGTTCAGACAGAAGGTCAGAACTGGAGACAGGTCGAGGATCAGGCCAAGGGTCTGTACCAGGTATCAGGTCAATTGGGTGTTGTTTGGAAAGCCAATTAGGCACCATGAGGATGCTGTCTATTGAATTCCTTGAGGCAGGATTGTCTGTGGTCAATAACTGCAGTGGGGTATGGGTAGGTAAGTGTGATCTGGTTATAGCTGCTACTGGGTGTCAGTGTTTGCCTGGCAACTCTACAGGCCTGGGTTTGAGACCTTCTGGGCTTACAGCTCCAAAGTCCGTTGAAGCAAATGGGCATTTTCGATCAATTTCAAAGGCCTTGGGTCAAGCTCAAAGTATAACATCTCCCTGTGCTCCTGTCTTGTAGCTATTTCTGTCCCCTTTCAGCTACCCTGCTGCATTGGGACATTCTCTGGCCTCTACACTGATGGCTGAATGTCATCCAAAAATCTTTGACACAGACAAAGGTGTATGTAAATATATATGTATAAAACATACAAACACGGTTTTAATTTTCATTGCCTTTTAGAATTGCTTACAATTGCCTACAAAAAGGAAACCCTTACAACAACAACAACTGAAATCAATTTCTCCATGTAATCTTTCTCCTTTAAAGTTGGTTTTCCACACATAATTCTCCTTCTTTCAGAAATCAGGGATACTGACCATTGAATACAATTCATCCTGAGCCGGAAAAAATTGGGTAGGCCATAATGTTGCCATAGTAACTGATTGGACAAAGAGTTAATTCAGTGGTCTGGCTGAGCCAGAACTCAGATTCAGTAGACAGTAAAGGTTTTTAATTATTTATGTATTATCTATAAAGTACACTGCTAATGAAATGTGTATATATATTTAATAAATAGGTGCTAGTTCCCTAATAGTAAGAGATGTGCTTTGATTGCCCCATACTGGCACAAAAGCACTTTGTGTTTGATATTCAGGCAGTCAGGAAGTCAAGGTGGATGAATAGGAATAGGAGAACACAATTCAGTAACACTAATTCTTTTCATGTTAAGGTACAAAATGTGATATGTATCATTAATTTATTAGACATTTATTTTGATAAGCATAGTAAAAAAGAGCTCAAAGTGCAAAAGCTAAGCTCTGTAAAAATAGCGTGGACAATGCAGTAGCAGGGGGCAAAGTGCTTCTGGTTTCGCAAGCTAATGAAAATTGGTGGGCCAGTCCTCTGTTCTGCTTGCTCCAGTTCACAAATATAATTTGTGAAGAGCACTGTTTGCCCAAATAATGAGCAAGCTGTGCAACCAGACAGGGGAAAAGGCTTTTGGAAAATATTTGATCCATTACATCAGTATGTCATGAGATGTGGCATTTATTTTGATGTATTGAATTCTGTTATGTTGGAATATGTGTGATGCGATGCAGTCATCTGTTATATTCTGTGATGTCAAGATGGAATGTGTCAAAATTAAGTAATAAAAAATCACACATTACCATTAGTTCAGAGAAGTGGCCTGCTTCTCTATGTATTTGTCTCTGTGATGAGCAGAGAAACTGCCCACCAGTATGGCAGGAGTTAGAGAGTCCCCGCTAGCCTGCCCTGGTATACATACAGCCAATGCCATGTCTGGAGGGGGAGAAAAGGAGAGAGCTTGGCTTAGTTCACAGCTGACTGGTAAAGAGGTAGGAGCTAGCTGCCTGAGCACATACTGTCCCCCTAGCCAAAGGTGACTGAGGAGGATACCTAGGAGTCTCTGTAACTGACGCCCAGAGACATTGTGGGGTTTGGCCTCACTAAACTTGCAACTGCCCTGCCCAAAGGAGCCTATCCCACATCTGGAACACAGGCCTGGGGTCCTCAGACAGTTGCCACATCCTAGCTTCCACCCAATGGCTGCTGAAACCACGTTGGCTGGGAAGCTACTAAGGCTATAGTCCCAGCTAAGACACCACCCACAGGAGCTCCGATTGGAGGATTGCCCTGCTCCACCGATCAGTCCAACTATGCCATTTATACCAGAAGGAGGAACAGGAAATTTGAGCAACAAAGTGGTGTCCTGGTGTGGCTGCATTGGACTTTGCTTGTACCTGCCTCTTGCACTCAACCTGCTCTGCTCCTACCTTACTCCCGCCTGTGCTCCTGTTTCCATTGTGCTCCTGCTCCATAGTTGATCCTTGCCTCTCCTCCTGTCTTTATGACTCACATCCAATCCTTGGTGACCAGTCTTGGCTCCGACTCTGAGTTCTGACCTTGACTCTGTCTTGACTCTTGGCTCTGACATTTGGTATCTGACCTCGGCTCTGACCCTCATTATCAATTCCTGGTTCTGACTCTGGCTCTGGTAACTGGCAGTTGACTCTGGCACTGACCCTTGGCTTCATTCCCAACCTGGATGCCGGCTCTGGACCTCTACATAGGACTCCTGCTTTGATTATTAGACCAGATAACCTCCCTCCCAATCCATAACACCATGGCAGGGTGCCACCGAAGATCCATGAGAGGGTGCTACAGGAGGCAAGCCACCCCAGAAAATTGGACTATAGGGGCCATGCCCCAAACTGAAGAGACATTGGAAGGAAGTAGCCCAGGGCAGTGGATTTAGACTCCTTGCTGAGAGGGCTCCCTGTTCAAAGGTTCACTCATACAGGGCCCTGGGCAGGGACCCAGAGGAGAGGGTGGGCCTGGATCCTCTACCCCACCACCTAAAAAAATTAGGCAAGTCAAGGAGGAAAACAAGGGGCCAGAGGTCAGGCATGCCAATTGCTAGGCAGCCTGGCCTTCCAAGCAGCCTGTTACAGTCTCTAATACCAGATCTTTGACTATTAATTGTATGGAGGTCACACACTAGCTCTGATCACTTATCACTTATGAGTGTGTTCTTCGATCAGTGCATAATTTCATATGTGAGAACTGGGCTTACTTCCCTGCTGTCATTTATAACTGTGATACGCTTAAAATGCTACCATTCTGATTGGCTAGCACAGGGGTCGGCAACATTCGGCACGCGGCTCGCCAGTGTAAGCACCCTGGTGGGCCGGGCCAGTTTATTGACCTGCTGACACGTCAGGTTCGTCCGATCGCGGCCCCCACTGGCCACGGTTCGCCGTCCCAGGCCAATAGGGGCGGCGGGAAGCGGTGCGGGCGAGGGATCTGCTGGCCGCGGCTTCCTGCCACCCCATTGGCCTGGGACGGTGAACTGCGGCCAGTGGAGGCCGCGATCGGCCGAACCTGCTGCGTCAGCAGGTAAATAAACTGACCCGACCCGCCAGGGTGTTTACCCTGGAGAGCCGCATGCCAGAGGTTGCTAACCCCTGGGCTAGCATGTGAAACCTATTTCCCATAGTGTAAATCAGTGGTTTTCAATCTTTTTTTCATTTGCTACCCCCTAAAAAATTTCAAAGAGAGGTGTGAACCCCTTTGGAAATCTTAGACATAGTCTGCGGCCCACAGGTTGAAAACCACGAGTGTACATGATTACACTAGGTTCAAAAGCAATGGAGAATATAGGGCCACTGTGTTTTAATTGCCCTAACTCATTCTAACTATCCATAATCCTTGAACATAAGATTAATAAATGTATGATTGGAACCAACCCTACACCGGCACGGAGATGGACTAGACGATCTATTAAGTCTTTTCCTATCTCTAGCTTTCATCATTTTATATAACCCATACTATAAAATCTAATAGCCTAGATATATCATTTCATGGGACCACTAGATTCTCCCATGGTGCTACGTCACTTTCTCTTGGGGTTCCTGAGGCCTCCACTTACATTAATATGGCGTGCTTGATATGGGTAGGAAAGGTGGGAACCTGAGACCTATGCTTTCGTTATTTTAAACATTCTAACCTTACTGTCACCTTGTGTTTACAGTTCAGGGGTGAGCTATACTTGTGACCTCTCTCTCCATTCCCCGCTCCCACCCATGGGAACTTCTTACAGTTGACAGACCAACACCTATACTATATTCTTAGAGTGGAATCCCATGATTCACCCCAGTTTAAGGCTGGATCACAAGGAGATAGCACCCTCTGTTTTCCAAACATATTCCCTCCAGCAGGCACTACTGGGTTTAGCCCCTGCTACAGAATCCTCTCTGGGAGCTGTGACCAACCAGTAAATGCAATAATAGAAAACAGCTTGTTCAAAACAAAGTATAATTCATTTACCCCTGTGAATCTGATAAGCAGAGAGAAAAGGATTAAAAATACCAAAAGCCAAAACACAAATTGTCTTACCTAAACTTAACGTTTCCTTGCAAGTTTAAGAAGGTTTCACTTAGCCTAGATACCCTCCACATTGCATATCTAACAGTCTGACCCCACTCACTCCCAGTTAGTGTGTCTTCTTCAGGACATTGGATGTCTTTTATCTATTTCAAGATCCTTTGTATGAAAGTTCCCATGCAAAAATCTCCTGAGGTTTGGAGCTCTTGATTAGACCTGGTTTATGCATTTCTCCAGAGGGACTGGAGGTAGTCTTCCAACAGTAGATTCCCAGTATTGTCCCTTTGAGCACCAGCAATAGAGCTCTGACTACCGCCATTATTTTGGGTTCCTGCAGGATTTAACCCTTAACTACCTTTTAGCCGGCAATGCAATAACCTCCAAACACACAGAGATAGAATATACATAAAAATGAAATCAGATACCTCCCACATTCTTCACACCGTTTCTTCCCCTTACTGCTGTAGGCTGTCTATTGCATCCTCCTGCTACATGGTATCATAATGCTAGATTGTAAGATGACTAGAGCAGGGGTTGTTTCTTTCGCTACATTTTTACTGTCCCTAGCACAATACAGCCCTTATCTTTGATTGGAGCTTAGTCACTGCTATAATGCTAATATGATAAAAAATAGTGATAACACTCAGCTTTCCTCTGAATAAATCTGTTACTCTCAGAAGCATGCCCATCTTTGATTTTTATCATCAAAATATTTAAAACAGCCTCAAAGTGTCAGTAGACTCAAGAATTAAGACATAATCCGGCTGTTTGATGCAAAGCAGGTCGCAAGCCAGTTTAAGTAACTACCTGGGAATTCTCTTTTTATAAGAAGAGTTTGTGGGTGGCATAAAGACACCAAACCAGCTCTTTGCTGCCACGATTTAGGAGGCATGGATAGAGAAAAGGGAGGCTTACACTATGGCAATCCTCAACTGGTGGAATGGACTGTTGGGGTCATGTAAAATGGAAATCAATTAGAGAAGACCTTACAATGCTTTAATGTACACCAGTGTCCCCAGCCACCCTGTGAACCAAGGGGCAACAAAGGTGCTGTACAGCCACCTTACCTCTAGCACAGCTTATATGGACTAGTTGTTGGCTTCCAGTTTTGGGTGCCTCTTATTTTGGGTGCCTAACTTTAGATATGTACAGCTGATTTTGTGAGCACCCACAAATACAACTCAAGTCAGCATCTCCTAGTGAAGGTCCTAAGGATTAGATTCTGTTCTATACTGTGACAGTGTACCCCATAAGGCTTTATGGGGAGGGGGTGCTTATAAATGTATGTATGACATAACTGGAATATGTTTTGTGCTGCCTGTGCCATGTAACATATCTCCGTATGGTCTACTATATCTATTCACCCTATTTGTACATATATATCATTTTCTACTCGAGGTTAAGAATATGGGCTGTATGCTTGCCTGATTTCTAAGTAAGCTTTGTGAGGCATTTGGTCAGCTTCTTTAGGAAGGAATTTGCCAGGTTAAGTACCTGATCAGGAGACACTTAGGGAACAATGCATCTTGGAATGCTCCAATCCACATGAGAAGTCTTCCTGGAGACATGCAAGATGCCATGTGGACAATGGCGTCGGCCTGCAAAGACTGAGTCATGCAGGGGCATGTGACTTGCCCAGGTGACTCCAAAACTCCATCTTGGAGCTGGGCTTTGCATAGGAGGGAGGAGGGGGGTCTCCACCCACAAGAGAGAGTCTACTTAAACCTGTGGGAGACCCCTCCAGGTTGTCTTCAGCTGGCTAAAGAAGGAGCCTCTCCACCCCCCCCCAGGATACTTGAAGGAGACTGAAACAAAGGACAGTAACTACGGGGGGTGTGAGTGATTGCTGGACCCAGGCTAAAAGGAGCTTAGCCTGTAAAAGGGAGCACTCTGAAACTGGTGAGGAAATTATCTGTATTCGGTTTGATTAGGCATAGATCTGCACATTTTATTTTATTTTGCTTGGTAACTTACTTTGTTCTGTCTGTTACTACTTTGAACCACTTAAATCCTACTGTCTGTATTTAATAAAATCACTTTCTATTTAGTAATTCACTCAAAGTATGTATTAATACCTGGGGGAGCAAACAACTGTGCATATCTCTCTATCAGTGTTATAGAGGGCGAACAATTTATGAGTTTGCCCTGCATAAGCTTTATGCAGGGTAAAACGGATTTATCTGGGTTTAGACCCCATTGGAAGTTGGGCATCTGAGTGCTAAAGACAAGCGCACTACTGCGAGCTGTTTTCAGGTAAACTTGCAGCTTTGGGACAGGTGATTCAGACCCTGGATCTGTGTCTGAAGCCAGACAGGAGTGTCTGGCTCAGCAAGACAGGGTGCTGGAGTCCTGAGCTGGCAGGGAAAACAGAAGCAGGGGTAGTCTTTGCACATTGGGTGGCAGCTCCCAAGGGGGTTTCTGTAATCCAACCCGTCACATCCTAAGGATTAGATTCTGTTCTATACCCCTTCCTCATTCCCTCCCATCCACTGCATGCCTTCTATGCTGGAAACTGCAGGAGATGGTGTGCTCCTTATACTGGCTCTGTGCCCACTCAGGGCTACACCGTTGTGTAGGAATTCCTATCTGGGGAGGTCTCTTAGAGATGTGCTATAGGTCCTTCTATATTTCTGATCCTGTTTCACCATCAGAGTTGATCTCAAAGGAAGATCTGGCCCAGGGTATCTACTGTTGGATGCTCAAAATTAGAGGCCTACTGACATCCGGGGAACTACAGGTCAGTCAGCCTCACCTCAGTCCCTGGAAAAATCATGGAGCAGGTCCTCAAGGAATCAATTATGAAACACTTAGAGGAGAGGAAAGTGATCAGGAACAGTCAGCATGGATTCACCAAGGGGAAGTCGTGCCTGACTAACCTAATTGCCTTCTATGATGAGATAACTGGCTCTGTAGATGAGGGGAAAGCAGTGGATGTGTTATTCCTTGACTTTAGCAAAGCTTTTGATACGGTCTCCCACAGTATTCTTGCCACCAAGTTAAAGAAGTATGGGCTGGATGAGTGGACTGTAAGGTGGATAGAAAGCTGGCTAGATCGTCGGGCTCAACGGGTAGTGATCAATGGCTCCATGTCTAGTTGGCAGCGGGTTTCAAGCGGAGTGCCCCAAGGGTCGGTCCTGGGGCCGGTTTTGTTCAACATCTTCATTAATGATCTGGAGGATGGTGTGGACTGCACTCTCAGCAAGTTTGCAGATGACACTAAACTAGGAGGCATGGTAGATACACTAGAGGGTAGGGATCGGATACAGAGGGACCTAGACAAATTAGAGGATTGGGCCAAAAAAAACCTGATGAGGTTCAACAAGGACAAGTGCAGAGTCCTGCATTTAGGATGGAAGAATCCCATGCACTGCTACAGACTAGGGACCGAATGGCTAGGTAGCAGTTCTGCAGAAAAGGACTTAGGGGTCACAGTGGACGAGAAGCTGGATATGAGTCAACAGTGTGCTCTGGTTGCCAAGAAGGCTAACAGCATTTTGGGCTGTATAAGTAGGGGCATTGCCAGCAGATCGAGGAACGTGATCGTTCCCCTTTATTCGACATTGGTGAGGCCTCATCTGGAGTACTGTGTCCAGTTTTGGGCCCCACACTACAAGAAGGATGTGGAAAAATTGGAAAGAGTCCAGCGGAGGGCAATAAAAATGATTAGGGGTCTGGAGCACATGACTTATGAGGAGAGGCTGAGGGAACTGGGATTGTTTAGTCTCCAGAAGAGAAGAATGAGGGGAGATTTGATAACAGCCTTCAACTACGTGAAGGGGGCTTCCAAAGAGGATGGAGCTCGGCTGTTCTCAGTGGTGGCAGATGACAGAACAAGGAGCAATGGTCTCAAGTTGCAGTGGGGGAGGTCCAGGTTGGATATTAGGAAACACTATTTCACTAGGAGAGTGGTGAAGCACTGGAATGCGTTACCTAGGGAGGTGGTGGAGTCTCCTTCCTTGGAGGTTTTTAAGGCCCGGCTTGACAAAGCCCTGGCTGGGATGATTTAGTTAGGAATTGGTCCTGCTTTGAGCATGGGGTTGGACTAGATGACCTCCTGAGGTCCCTTCCAACCCTGATATTCTATGATTCTATGATTCTATGTATCAGAGGGGTAGCCGTGTTAGTCTGAATCTGTAAAAAGCAACAGAGGGTCCTGTGGCACCTTTAAGACTAACAGAAGTATTGGGAGCATAAGCTTTCGTGGGTAAGAACCTCACTTCTTCAGATGCAAGTAATGGAGATTTCCAGAGGCAGGTATAAATCAGTATGGAGATAACGAGGTTAGTTCAATCAGGGAGAGTGAGGTGCTCTGCTAGCAGTTGAGGTGTGAACACCAAGGGAGGAGAAACTGCTTCTGTAGTTGGATAGCCATTCACAGTCTTTGTTTAATCCTGATCTGATGGTGTCAAATTTGCAAATGAACTGGAGCTCAGCAGTTTCTCTTTGGAGTCTGGTCCTGACGTTTTTTTGCTGTAAGATGGCTACTTTTACATCTGCTATTGTGTGGCCAGGGAGGTTGAAGTGTTCTCCTACAGGTTTTTGTATATTGCCATTCCTGATATCTGACTTGTGTCCATTTATCCTCTTGTGTAGTGACTGTCCAGTTTGGCCAATGTACATAGCAGAGGGGCATTGCTGGCACATGATGGCATATATAACATTGGTGGACATGCAGGTGAATGAGCCGGTGATGTTGTAGCTGAACTGTACCTGTTTTTTTCCATTGGTCCAAAAACACATGGAAGATGTGCAGATTTTTATTTCTGTGGGCCAAACCACCCTATGTAGAAAGGTAAATGTCAGAGCTAGAAAAGCTCTGCAAGGGTAAGGGTCCTTTCAGGAAATTGTCCTCAAGTCATTAATTCTTCTGGGAATTCCATTCTATTGTTCCCTCCTATGGTGATAGTGATCAGTGTTTCCACACACAGGGGAGAGGCAGAAGACTGGGTTAATCCTGCAGCAACTCTGCCCCTACTGTTGTTCTCTGTACGCTCCCTCTACCAGCCCCTTTGGCCTCCCTAGGATTCCCCCTACCATTACTCCCTTGGGTCTTCTTTCTCTGGAGCGTCTCATGAAGTAAAGTCTGTCATTACAGGTTCTTATCTCTGTAATGTATTTAATTGTGATGTATTGATTAAGTGTTAATTAATGCACTATGGGAGTCCCCCTACAGCCCTCTGTATAAATTGATCCCCTTCTTTCCATATATTTTGCCCATAGGGTTTTTTGCAGCCCTAGGGCAGCCAGCAATAACCCCCTGTGCCTTTGCAATGGGTTGAGGGAAGGGGACAATGGGTTCCCTATTTATGTGATTTGCAAGAAGTGTTGTTATTACTCAGGGCACCAAATGTGTTTAAATGATATAAGTGCCTCGTAAAATCCCAACGCAAGCTCATTTTCATTTCTCATGTAATAATCTCATATACAGTATACACACATTTTTCATTAATTATATGAGTTGAATTTATTACTAAATATTATTATTATTAGATAGATTACTGTTTTGGGGGGGGGTTCAATGTGGAAAATTGAGTGCTATTTTACAGGTTGAATGACTGAATGACATAATACCCCCCAACACACAATGTCCGTCACTAGGTCTGGTAATTTTGTCAAGTGTTCGTTGTGCAACATGCTGGTGCCTACCCCTGCCCTGCGCTTCAGGGGGACGCAGGCTCCAGGGTGGCCTTGGGGGCTACCAGGGGGGCCCGGTGCCAGCAGCAGCGAGTGACCCGGCCCCAGCCCGCTCCGCCCCACCCTACCGGCTCCTGGCATTGCTCAGAGGTGGGAGTTTGGGGGAGGGGTGGAGTGGGTGCAGGATGGAGTGGGTTGGGGCCAGGTTGCTCACTGCTGCTGGTGCCAGGCCCCCCGCTAACACCTGAGGCTGCCCTGGACCCAGCATCCCCCTGAAGTGCGGGGGCCCCCAAAGCACAACTCCTGGAGCAGTTGCCCCGGTTCGTCCTATGGACAGGATGGCACTGCTTGGGCACCTCCAAAAATTATACAAACCTGGTGCCCATGCGCACAGAGAATCTGTGGTGCATCAGGGACTTGAACCCAGGTCTCCCAAATCCAGGCTAGTGCACTACCCAAGAGATCATTGTTCCTCTCTCATATCATGCGTTTTTGCCATGCCTTTAAAACAGATTAAAATGGACTTTCTGAATATGGAAGACAGAGACATACTGATTGCTAAGAGGCTCTTAAAATTGTTTCAGTGGAAAGGAACAGTGAGATACCATTTACAGTACATATTTATCAGGAGAACAGAAAGACACTGGGAATGGACAATCCGCTAAGTGGGTTCTGTAACAATGTGGCTTGCCAGTGGACTGGAGAGCCTCAGGCTAAACCCACTCTCATTACAAGATGAGCCCAACCTGAAAGGTATGACCTGATTATATCAAAGGCAGTTGCCGGGAAGGGTGTGGATGAGAGAGTAGCTGAGACTGTAGGCGGCAGGAAGCTGGGAAAGCTCAGGAAACAAGCCTGAAAGGCGGCAGCTGGTTTGAAGAAGCAGCTTCACGGGGCAAGACATTGAGCTGTGACCCACCTTTGGGAAAGAGGGCTTGGAACAGCCCTATACACACCCCTGCCTAAGGCAGAAAGACCTGGGACGGGAGCCTGAAAGGCCAGTGTGTACCTGAGGACTGAATACATTGAACCCAGGTAGGGAAAGTTTTAGTTTTCCTTTGGACTGTGTAGAATTTGTTTAAGGAGCCCAGGGAAGATAGGGCACTGCAGAGGTACGCTTGGCCATGAGGGTATGCTCAGTAATTGGCCACTATGCTACAGGCTGTAATAGGCATACAATATGGAGTAGGTACATGAATATAAGAGTTCGCTAATAGTCTTTTGTTAACCTTGTCCTGTTTGTTAAGGACTTTTGGGGTAAGGAATTTAATTGTTTATCTGACTTAAAACAAAACAAAGTCTGATATAAACTAACATATGTGGGGTAGAGGAAATGTGAATAGAGATACCCAGACATGACGACTGAAATGCACAATCTTGGAAATACATCTTGGAGAGGAAAATTATACATTATATTTACTTAGTCAGTGTTCATTCTTCAGGAAAAAATCTTATGCTTGTCATCTGCCAATCTCTACATAAGGGCCCAGCTTCTGCACTGCAAAAAAATCTAGCTTGCAAAAAATACCCCTACATCTGGTGCAAATAGTCTCAGACTGATCACCCCAATGTAAGAAGTTTCTTAGGTGGTACAGGAATGCTCCTAAGCCAGCCTTTATGCCCCCAGTACTATTGGAGGGGCTTTCTGTCTAGCTGACATATATCTCGCTTGATCACTTGGATAGATGGTATAAAGTAGAGCAGACTACAGACACTGTGTCCGCATCCACCCAGCCCAAGATCAGTCAAGCAAAAATATGAGCTTTATGCCAACTTTGCACCCCTCCTTTCCCTTGTTGCCAATATTTATGCTAATTATGCCAAAATACTGGCAATCAAATAACTGATACCTAAAGATCAGATATCAAATAGGATTTTCCAGAACACAATATTCAAATAATTTTATGGATGGTGGAAATGAGATCTAGGTTCAATTCCCCCTTCTCTGCCAGAAGGGGAAAAAAGAATTGAACCACCTCTCCAAGGAGTACTCTAAGCATTGAGTTATGGGATATTCTGAGCTGGGGTTCCCCTGCTGAAGGTGTTCCACTGTGGATAAATAATGAAAGAGTGACTGGAACAGAGGGACTGGGCCCAGGGTCTCCCATCTCCCAGGAGGGTACTCTAACCATTGGACCGCAGAGTCATATTTTCTCTCCCCTCCCCCCTGGATAAATACTTAAATAGTCATCTAGTCTATCCCCATGCTAGTGAAAGATTTCCTCCATTATATTACCTAATGCTTTATCCAGTCCTACTTTAAATGATTCAACTATTTTTTTAGCATCTGATTCCGATCTCCTTCCTCAAACTGCATATTTTTTTATTATTTAAGTAGTCCCACTTACCTCAGTGTTTATAATAATATTAAAGAAGACCATCTTTTTAAAGAATGTTACTGTGAAATTAAAGTTTAATTCTGGGTGTTCCATATATATATGGTATAAACTATCTCAGGTAAAGATGGATGAATCTGTTCAGACAAATAAGAACGGGACAAAAATGTTACCCAAATCCAACTTTTTTTTTCCAGCTTGGGAGAATGTTTGGTGATTTTATATATATATATATATATATATATATAATTATGTTGGCTACATTATTTCCTAGCTTGGTCTAGTATCAAATGGGATAGTGCTACAGTGAAAGAACTGCAGCGTTTCCAGTTGGCTGAAATCAATGGAAATTCCTCTATGAAGCCTGTTCTCAGAAGATTTCTAGCTCAGTTTTAAAACTGAAGATGTTCAGATAAGATTGGGATAAACAGCTGATCTCTTGGATGTTTTTTCCTGAATTGAAACTCTAAAAAAATCAACGCTTCGCTTTTCTCAAGTATCACAAGAATTGAAAAATGTCTTTTTGGACAAGACTAAAAATCCTTTAAGTCTCTGTCTTTTCATGTTCTTATTTTTCAGCGTGTGAAAGAGTTTATTATGTTAGTGTCTCATGCCTGTTTATTGCAATATTTCCAGTGAATCACAGCAGATTGTTATGCTTTGGGAACTTGCTGCTCAGACTTGTGCTGGTGGTTAGTTCAACCCCCTGCCCCAGCAGTCCCCAAGATCAGGAGTATGTGAAAGGAAATATATCCCTCTCTTTGCAGAGGTATATATGGAAATATCCAAAAAATTCAACAATGTGTCCTCAACACAAAGTTCCTCACCATAAAAATTCCTGCTTTCCAAAATTCAGTTATCAAATTATCTTCATAAAGTCACGGGAGTTGGGCCAGCAGATAATTTAGTCACAGCTATCTTTATGTAAAGTGTATACTTGCTACTTTGACATTTGTATTTGAACATTTATGATTAACTAAATTGGACCCCATAGTGATATAGACTATAATTTTTTTTAATGCAACACTTTGTGCTGCCTTGTTTTGGTTTGGAACAAAACGGACTTAAACAGGTAAGACACACTGTTTCTTTGGTTGAAAACCTGCTGTCATTTTGGAGAGACTATCTGATCCAAACTATAGCTGAAAAGGAAAGCAAGAATCTGTAGTTTATGGCAACTTGACAGTTATTCACACTTCCACATTACTTTCATGTCCAGTTTGTATCATGTGTATCGAGACATTATTTTAAAGATTCCTTGGACACTTCATATATCCTGCAAGCCCAATACTTGCAAATGCTGTATCTCACGTGGTGTGAGACCTCACTTTATATTCTCTCTTATCTCCAGGATGAACTGTTTTATTTGCTGGGGGAAAAAACATATTGCCTTCAGCTTAATTTCAGACTGTGGGATTAAACCAAGGACACAAATGTAATTGGAAATGTCACTTAAAATCCCTCGGTGCAGTGACGTTCTTTAAAATTCCATTATATTCTTATGTCTGAATGGGAAATTGCTGGTTCAGGGAACTCCTACTATTGCTAGAGACCACTGGAAATTTTTCATGGAGATATAAGAGTTGCTGTAAAAATGCCTCTTGCCTCAGTTTACATAGTGATGTTACAGCTGTGTTATTCACATTATTGCTTAGTTGTTCCAGTCATATATTTTGTATAAGTAAAATAATTCAGATCAAAAATATATGCAATGTACCTGGAAAGACTTGGGGAAAATATGTGGAGGGGTTTTCTATAAATTATGAGACCTCTAGTATTGTCCAAGTGTAAACAGTTTGCTAACTGGGATCAAACTGCCACCACATTATTCCTAAGAGTGAGCAGTTACTTGCAAAGATAGTCCCATTGACAGTAACAGAACAACTTAGGTAAGTAACTGCTCACAAATGTGAAAAAAGGGCTCGCAACCTGACCCCCCGGATAAGCATCTCAGGGTTCACTGAGCTTCCATTAAAGATATGGTTACATGCAGCTTAGAACACCACTATCTATTATCATATTTTTATATACCTTTCTTACAATACTCCCTATTTTTATATAACTGTACTTCAGGTTCATGTCTCATTTTCCCTTAAGCTTTCAAAGGAGAAAAGCCTTTCACAAAAGGAAAACTAAATGATTAAAGACTGAGCTAAGGAACTGAAAAGCATAATATTTTATACACAAAGCCCTACTTATCTTATGCTGTTCAAAAAGGCCTTATTTTATAGCATTAGCATATTTCTCAAATGTACACATGAAAAGTTGAACCATCATCACAGTCTATCTCCATGTGACATTTCCAAATGCTTTTTATATATTTCATGGGTCAGTTTCTTTATGAAAATAACCCTGCACATCAGCTATCTAACGATCTGGCCTTTTGAAACCAATTCAATTTATATGTTACATTTGTTGTTGGGGGGAAAAACAGATACTCACCCATATTTTCTTTATGTATACTGGTTATCATCTTCTTAATTTGTTTGGAACTCTTTTTATTTTCCAGAGCTGTACCATGGAATACCATGAATGAAATAAACAATGCTAGCTTGCCCACCTTATGGGGTTACCCTTAGGGCCAAAATATGGCCTAGCTAACATGGTTTCACTGGTGAGTGTTAAGAGTTTAAGGAGGGTGGAAGGAAGGAAGGGATAGCTCAGTGATTTGCGCATTGGCCTGCTAAACTGAGGGTTGTGAGCTCAATCCTTGAGCGGGCCATTTAGGGATCTGGGGCAAAAATCTGTCTGGGGATTGGTCCTGCTTTGAGCAGGGGGTTGGACTAGATGACCTACTGAAGTCCCTTCTAACCCTGACCTTCTATGATTCTAAGTGTAACCTCTGCCGCTGGACAGGGAGTGGGTGGAACCTTTAGCACTGCCTCCCAACATGCTGCCATTATGGGAATATAATCTGCACTAGGAGGACTAGTACAGATTACTTCCCCAGACCTCATGCATGCTAAAGTGCATAGGGGGGGGACTTGGAACTAGACTGTGTCACAAGTTGGTACCTGGACTGCTTCTTGTGGAGCTTGGAGACAAAGCCACAATTTAGCCCTCAATCACTAATATGGAATTTTTGAAAACATGAAATTATGTATGCTACAAGTGGGCCTTAATAAGAAATGTTGGGATCCTTATTTTAAAGCATTATTGAGAATTCAACAAAAAGAAAGTATAAGAACTTAAAAGCAGGAGAAGCAGCAGCAGAAATCCAGTCACTGAAAAAATGTTGGTACTTTAATTGATAATGTTTTCTATCTCCTCCAAGTAAAGAGTCATTTTGTATAAAGAGATTGTGGCCATTTCTAGTGTTCTAACACTCTGGGAAAAGAGTTCAATTTTCCACAGGCCTAGAAGACATATTGTAGCTGAATCAATTTCATAGTGTCAGAAGAGGTAAAATGAAAACTTTTCATCTTTCAACATTCAAAAGGGAACTCTTTTTGCTGTTTTGTGAATAACCATGTTAATGTTTCTAGTGGTATTTTTTAGGGATCAATCCTGTTACTACTGAACTCAGTTTTGCTACTGACTTCAATGCGAACTTCTACTAGTATCCCTGGAATTCAATGTATTGGCAGGATTTCCATAGACTCATAGTTTTATTTATTTTTTTTAAGGCCAGAAGGGACCATAGTGATGATCTAATCTGCAGAACAAAGATCAAAGAACATCACCCAATAATTTCCCCATCAAATCCATAACTTCTGTTTCAAATATAGCATCTCTTTTAGAAAGACATTCAGCCTTGACTTAAACACTGAAAGTGATGGAGAATCCACCACATCCTTAGCTAAGCTGTTCCAACGATTAATTCCCTTCACATTTTTCATCTCCATTCTGTAAAGTGGCTGTGTTGGAAAGGTGTGCTGGTACCCTATGCTATACTTGTGCAGTTTTGTTCCTTGCAGTCTAGAGGATTTAAAAACTGCAGATTGTATGGTGGTAGGTGCTATATAAATACCTGCAGTGAATAAATAAATTAAATATGGCCTATACAATCTATATGACTGAGGGGAAAAAGATTACAGTGCCATTTTACATTTAGGGTTGTTACTCATTTTTAATACATTTGTAGGAATAAAATGTTCAGTTGAAATGACCATGAGGAATCTAACTTCAAGATAAAAGGACTTACAATTGTTATCCGCACCAAAAGTAAAATCCCTGCAAACTGCATGGAAACTTTTTAAAGACACCATAATAGAGGCTTAACTTAAATGTATACCCCAAATTAAAAAACATAGTAAGAGAACCAAAAAAGAGCCACCGTGGCTAAACAACAAAGTAAAAGAAGCAGTGAGAGGCAAAAATGCATCCTTTAAAAAGTGGAAGTTAAATCCTAGTGAGGAAAATAGAAAGAAGCATAAACTCTGCCAAATGAAGTGTAAAAATATAATTAGGAAGGCCAAAAAAAATTTGAAGAACAGCTAGCCAAAGACTCAAAAAGTAATAGCAAGGTTTTTTTTAAGTACATCAGAAGCAGGAAGCCTGCTAAACAACCAGTGGGATCACTGGACAATCGAGATGCTAAAGGAGTACTCAAGGATGATAAGGATGATAAGGTGGAGAAACTAAATGAATTCCTTGCATCAATCTTTACAGTTGAGGATGTGAGGGAGATTTCCAAGCCTGAGCCATTATTTTTAGGTGACAAATCTGAGGAATGGTCCCAGATAGAGGTGTCATTAGAGGACGTTTTGGAATGAATTGATAAACTAAACAGTAAGTCACCAGGACCAGATGGTATTCATCCAAGCGTTCTGAAGGAACTCAAATGTGAAATTTCAGAACTACAAACTGTAGTCTGTAACCGATCATTTACATCAGCTTCTGAACCAAATGACTGGAGGATAGCTAATGTGCTGCCAGTTTTTAAAAAGGGCTCCAGAGGTGACCCAGACAATTACAGGCTGGTAAGCCTGACTTCAGTACGAGGCAAACTGGTTGAAACTATAGTAAAGAACAAAATTGTCATAGATTATAGATTATAGGACTGGAAGGGACCTCTAGAGGTCATCGAGTCCAGTCCCCTGCCTGCATGGCAGGACCAAATACTGTCTAGACCATCCCTGAAAGACATTTATCTAACCTACTCTTAAATATCTCCAGAGACGGAGATTCCACAACCTCCCTAGGCAATTTGTTCCAGTGTTTAACCACCCTGACAATAAGGGACTTTTTTCTAATGTCCAACCTAGACCTCCCTTGCTGCAGTTTAAACCCATTGTTTCTGGTTCTATCCTTAGAGGCTAAGGTGAACAAGTTCTCTCCCTCCTCCTTATGACACCCTTTGAGATACCTGAAAACTGCTATCATGTCCCCTCTCCGTCTTCTCTTTTCCAAACTAAACAAACCCAGTTCTTTCAGCCTTCCTTCATAGGTCATGTTCTCAAGACCTTTTATCATTCTTGTTGCTCTTCTTTGGACCCTTTCCAATTTCTCCACATCTTTTTTAAAATGCGGCGCCCAGAACTGGACACAATACTCCAGCTGAGGCCTAACCAGAGCAGAGTAGAGCGGAAGAATGACTTCTCGTGTCTTGCTCACAACACACCTGTTAATACATCCCAGAATCATGTTTGCTTTTTTTGCAACAGCATCACACTGTTGACTCATATTTAGCTTGTGGTCCACTATAACCCCTAGATCCCTTTCTGCCGTACTCCTTCCTAGACAGTCTTTTCCCATTCTGTATGTGTGAAATTGATTTTTCCTTCCTAAGTGGAGCACTTTGCATTTGTCTTTGTTAAACCTCATCCTGTTTAACTCAGACCATTTCTCCAATTTGTCCAGATCATTTTGAATTATGACCCTGTCCTCCAAAGTAGTTGCAATCCCTCCCAGTTTGGTATCATCCGCAAACTTAATAAGCGTACTTTCTATGCCAATATCTAAGTCGTTGATGAAGATATTGAACAGAGCCGGTCCCAAAACAGACCCCTGCGGTACCCCATTCGTTACGCCTTTCCAGCAGGATTGGGAACCATTAATAACAACTCTCTGAGTACGGTTATCCAGCCAGTTATGCACCCACCTTATAGTAGCCCCATCTAATTTGTATTTGCCTAGTTTATCGATAAGAATATCATGCGAGACCGTATCAAATGCCTTACTAAAGTCTAGGTATACCACATCCACCGCTTCACCCTTATCCACAAGGCTCGTTATCCTATCAAAGAAAGCTATCAGATTGGTTTGACATGATTTGTTCTTCACAAATCCATGCTGGCTGCTCCCTATCACCTTACCACCTTCCAAGTGTTTGCAGATGATTTCCTGATTGTCAGACACATAGATGAACATAATTTGTTAGGGAATAGTCAACATGTTTTTTGTAAAGGGAAATCATGCCTCACCAATCTACTAGAATGCTAGAGGGGGTCAACAAGCATGTGGACAAGGGGGATCCAGTGGATATCGTGTACTTAGATTTTCAGAAAGCCTTTGACAAGGTCCCTCACCAAAGGCTCTTAAGCAAAGTAAGCTGTCATGGGATAAGAGGGAAGGTCCGCTCAGGGATTGGTAATTGGTTAAAAGATGGAAACAAAGGGTAGGAATAAATGGTAAGTTTTCAGAATGGAGAGAGGTGTCCTCCACGGCTCTGTACTGGGACCAGTCCTATTCAATATATTCATAAATGATCTGGAAAAAAGGGGTAAACAGTGAGGTGGCAAAATTTGGATATGATACAAAACTACTCAAGATAGTTAAATCCCAGGCAGACTGCAAAGAGCTACAAAAGGATCTCTCAAAACTGGGTGACTGGGCAACAAAATGGCAGATGAAATTCAGTGTTGATAAATGCAAAGTAATGCACATTGGAAAACATAATCCCAACTATACATATAAAATGAGGGGTCTAAATTAGCTGTTACCACTCAAGAAAGAGATTTGGAGTCATTATGGATAGTTCTCTGAAAACATCCACTCAATGTGCAGCGGCAGTCAAAAAAAACAAACAGAATGTTGCGAATTATTAAGAAAGGGATAGATAATAAGACAGAAAATATCATATTTCCTCTATATAAATCCCTGTTATGCCCACATCTTGAATACTGTGTGCACAGGTGGTGACCCCATCTAAAAAAAAAGATATATTGGACTTGGAAAAGGTTCAGAAAGGGCAACAAAAATTATCAGGGGTATGGAGCATCTGCCATACGAGGAGAGATTAATAAAACTGGGACTTTTCAGCTTGGAAAAAAGATGACTAAGGGGGGATATGATAGAGGTCTATAAAATCACAACTGGTATGGAGAAAGTAAATAAGGAAGTGTTATTTACTCCTTCTCATAACATAAGAACTAGGGGTCACCAAATGAAATTAATAGGCAGCAGGTTTAAAACAAACAAAAGGAAGTAATTTTTTCACACAACACACAGTGGAACCCCTTGCCAGATGATGGTGTAAAGGCCAAGACTATAAGAGAGTTCAAAAAGAACTAGATAAGTTCATGGAGGATAAGTCCATCAATGGCTATTAGCCAGAATGGGCAGGGATGGTGTCACTAGCCTCCGTTTGCTAGAAGCTGGGAATGGGCGACAGGGGATGGATCACTTGATGATTACCTGTTCTGTTCATTCCCTCTGGGGCACCTAGCATTGGTCACTGTCGGAAGACAGGATGCTGGGCTAGATGGACCTTTGGTCTGACCCAGTATGGCTGTTCTTATGTTCTTATCTTATTTACCCAGAGCAGCAGGATGTGAGCTGTTCCTTAAGGGAATTAGGAAACAATAGAACAAAGTTGAGTTAGCAGAGGAATTTTAGCCTTGATAGAATTGAATTTTCCTAATAATAAATGCATAGGGCTAACGCTTCTTCACACCAAAGTCAAATATTGTGTTTCTATTGACTTTAATGGGAATTGGATTTGACTTATAGCATGCAATAATTCCATATCAAACACAAAAACATTTTTAAGTTACAACGTCAAACATTCAAAAGTGAGAAAATGCCAAAACTAAAGTTGCCTCTGCAAAAAGAGTTTGTGAGCAAATAATTAAGGATTGTATAATAATGTACAAGGGGACAGAATTGAGGTTGTTTGGGCAACCTTATTTCTGGCATTTCTTAACTTGATTTTGCATCCTTAAAGACAAACCAAAAAAAAAAAAATGTAGATTTTTAAAATTCCTTACGCGATTTAAAAAAAAAAGAAAAAAAATCACTTGGTAACAACTTCCCACATGAGTCATTAGGAGGGTTTGATTTATCACTTGACCTAAATGAGTAATAACTCAATCAACTGATAGAAATAGTATGTTATGATCTGTGTACATCAGTCATTTGAAGGGGAAATGACACATATTTTGCCAGTTGGTCACACAGTTGTTCGCTAGACACCAGCACAATGCTGAGAATCTGGATTCCTGGAGTCTATTCCTGGTGCCTAAGGAGTGATATAGTGGTTAGAGCATAGAGTGAGAGTTATGGATTTTATAAGCTTCATTAACAAAAAGCATTCATTTACTCAGGCCTTATTCATTTGTGTCTTTCAAAGGAAGTATGTAGGAGTAATCCCCTTTTAAAGACACCAGAGCTAATTGCATATATTTCTCATATTCATTCCTATAGGCAATATGTTTAAAGGAATGACATATAAGTCTGCCATATTAGAAACTTGGGTTGTATTTCCAATTCTGCCCAGTGCAAGATCTTCTGCAAGCTCTCTAATCCTCAGCTACTTTCTCTGTAAAATGGGGAATGTGATGTTATTCCTAATATAGGGGCATGAGGCCCTATCCAGTAATAAGGGTTGTGATTAATGCTAGTAACCTGGGGTCTTGGCTCCAAGTCCAGTGCATCTTCTTCTAGGCCAAAGATTATTTTCTTGGGATAAAGGTGTTGGGAGAATAGCAGTAAGTGGAGAAGGAGGTAATATTTGGTTGAACTGTCCTCCTGGCTAGAGCTCTAGCTTTGTGTAGTGTAGGTATTCACTAAGGAAGGCTCCGTGAGGTCTGGGAACAAGGTGCAGTGCAGTTGTAACATTCACAAAATGAAGGGACAAGTGTGGAACAAGCTCTACTGCACATGTGGAAATGAGATTTTCTGTGGCATATAACCCTGACAGATCTCCATGGTCTTTCTTGGGGACAGAATGAATCTCTCCAGTCTCAGCATTGCCCCCTTGTAAATTTCAAATTCCTGCTTCAAACCACATAGACTCTAAAGAGGTTTGCAAAACTCCTTATATTGTACTAATCACATTCTTGGTAATGGCCAAACATTTTTTGATCAAACCTAATAAAATAAAGTAAAATTGAACTTGAGACAGAGACTACACATGGAAAATGTCAGCCCAAATAGTTAAAATTTGTTAAAGTTACACGCAACTGAAAGCACAGCATTAAAATGAAAAGTGGCAACCTTAACTATAAGCATCAATCCAGCTCCAATTATTAAACATAACATATATTGACTTTTTATTGAATATAAGTGAATATCAAAATTTATTGATCTTGGTCAATATTTACTGAGAATTTATTGATCTGAGTGGTAGTCACTGAAATAGGAAGTCATTATTGTGAGATAGTTTCTGAAAACTCTAAACATTGGTCTGCGCAGATACGAAATCAATACTAGCATTTCATAGAATATCTGACATAGCTAAAAATAGTTTAAATTGCAGTTCTAATAGTAATCCAAATGTACTGATTTGTTTTATCCTATTCTATTATGTATGGCTCTCCTCAGTGTATTGTGATACCCCAAGTGATATTAAACTCTTTCCACTCCTCCCTTAATTAAAAACATCTCCATGCATGGATTTCATTGTCCATTAGTTGGTCATAATTCTGATGAATTAATTAATGTCAGAAAAGGCAATAAAAACAGAGCTCTGTAGGCACACATACACCACAATATCTGTCTGGTTCAATCACGTTCAACAGAGATATGCCAAACTTTTAAAAATACATCTCTGCAATCATAGTTGGTTGAGTGCACAGACCAAATTCTGTATTTAGTTATACTAGTGTGCATCTTAAATGATTTCACTGAAACTAAGTGAATTTTTGTATATGAGAGCAGAATTTGTCTCCAAGTTACCATATATTACAGTGGTGAAATAATCACCCATATCTGTTTCATAGAACAAGGATGTTTAAAGTTCAACACACTGGTATATATTTTGCATTGAAATGATAATTTTTCAACTGTTAAATACCTCTTTTTTTCTGATTGTTTTCTTTAGTCCAGTCTAATCTCAGAAATGTTGTACATGAAAGAGAAACAAAATACCCCACCAACATTCTTGGAAATTTTACTTCTCCTGGCTAATAGTAGATTTACAAAGGAAAGCTCAGTTACAATATATTTATGGTATACTGCACTAATGTTTGAACAATCTTATTTTTCTGGCAAGCACCGTTTTACATGTGAGATCTAATAAAAGCACAGGAATAACTTTCTGCAGCCTGAAAGGCATTCTGATTGTCAGATATAGGATTATAAAGTGAAATAGGATCAGATATGTGCATGTACAGCATAAGAAACTAAAAAGTTTCTTATTGCTGCAGTAGGATGCTGAATTGTGGAACCGATAACACTTCTCAGTCTTTCTGCAAGACAACAGGAAGCTTTTCTCTCATCTCTATAGGGTCACAAAAATTGTGAACACATTAAATGAAAATGTCCTGGATGACTATGGAGTAGATGATGTTTTCATAAATTGTCAGGAGAGGATGCCTTGCAGGAACACAGATTGATAATCAGCAGGAGAATTCTAACATGCAAGGTACGCAAAACAAGTGTAGTAAATGATTCAATCAGGTGAATCAGAGTAAATAAAGTCAAGTTTCCAACAATTACAAGATTTCGAGTATGTTTTGAGAAAACAGTACCGAAGCAGAGCCCTGCTACTGAAGGGTTTTTGAGTGGCTTCTGGTTTTGCATTTATAGGTCTTTCAAATGTACACTAGAGGCACCCAGTTGAACCTTTTTTATTTGATTGGTACAGATAATGAAGAAAAAATATCACAAACTTACCTGTGAGACCTCTGGGCCCTCCTAGCCTTAAAGGAATGGGTAGTATAAAATCAGTTTAAACATCTGATGGAGAAAAGGAAGGAGTTCTTTTTTAACTTCTCAGCCTCCTCCTCAGAAAATTTGAGAAGTTACAGCTTCCTGCCAGTAAAAGACACTTGTGCTTTTAGTTTTGAAAACTCACAGTATGTCACTGCTTACTGCGTGCTATTTTCAGTGCCGGGAGTAAAACTATGAACACAGGCACTTTTGTGCTAAACATCATAAGGCCCCTCTGAAGTTCACCCAGAGTCCAGAATTAAAATGCAGAAGGATCCAGCAAGTAAAATACAAGCTTGTTATTTTCTATTTTCTAGTGGAAAAATAAAGTACTTCTTGGCATGTAACTGAAGTGGTAAGAAGGTAATTCATCTTGCATCAGATTATTTCACAAGTGAAAGGGACATGCTGTCTGTTTAGAGAGTAATCGGGAAGCAAATGATAAATTTAGAGCAGTCACAAAAATTATATAAAAGAGGAGCGGGTTTCAGCAGTCTGTGTTTTGCTCTCCAGCAATGACTTTACTGAATCTTTTCCTTATTTCTAAACAGATATGGTACTGTAAGGAAACCATATCCATAGTATAGCTTTATGTCTTGTCTCATGTTTTCTGACACTTTATGAACTGACTCATTTTATCCTCCTTGTAACTGACTAATAAAGCTAATTTTGACCCTTAGTTTTCACAAAAAAGAAACCAAAACAAACCCTAGTCTACCATAAAAGAGAATATAATTTGGGATGTTAAATTATAAAAAAAAATAATTGCACTTAATTGTGAGATTAAAATATAGTAGTGATTAATCAGTTTTAATTGTACTATTAAACAATAACAGAATACCAATTTCAATTTATTATGCATGTTTTTGGATGTTTTCTACATTTGCAAATATATTGATGTCATGGCAGGGGTCTACTGTAAAGCACCTAACCAGGAAGATGAGGAGCCTGAGGCTTTTCTTAAATCAACTAACAAAATCATCCAAAGCATGGGACTTGGTGTTGATAGGGTATTTTAACTGCACAGACAGCTGATACGGCAGGGTAGATTATCCAAACCAGCTCTTGGAATGCATTGGAGATAACTTTTTTTATTACAGATGATGGAGAAAGTGACTATGGGTGAGGCTCTTCTAGATTTGATTCTGACAAAAAGGAGGAACTAGTTGAGAATTTAAGGGTGGAAGGCAGCTTGGGTGAAAGTGATCACGAAATGATAGTGTTAATGATGCTACGGTATGGTAAGAGGGAAAGCCGCAGAATACAAACAATGGACTTCATGGATGCAGACTTTAGAAAACTCAGAGAATTGGTAAGTTCCTGTGTGAATCAAGTCTAAAGAAAAAAGTTCTGGAGAGTTGGCATTTTTTAAAGAGACATATTATTAAGGGAATAAAAGCAAACTATCCCAATGTGTAAGAAAGATAGCTTATATGGTAAGAGACCACCCTAGCTTCACCAGGAGATCTTCAACCACCTGAAATACAAAAAAGAGTTATACAAAAAAATTGAAACTAGGTCAAATTATGAAGGATGAATATAAAGAAACCCACCCCTTGAAGCATGTAGGGACAAAATTAGAAAGGTGATTAAATTAGCTAGGGACATATGAGATAAAATCAGCTAGGGACATAAAATGTAACATGAAAACATTTTACAAATACATTAGAAGCAAGAAGAAGACCAAGGGCAGGGTAGGCCATTAGTATGAGGAGAGAAAGACGATAACAGAAGACATAGCAATGGCCGAAGTGTTAAATGCCTTTTTTTGTTTCAGTTTTCACCAAAAACTTTAGCAGTGATCAGATGATAGTGCAGTGAACATCAGTGTAAAAGGTGTAGAATCTGAAGCTGAGATAGGGCAGGAACAATTTAAGAATTACTTAGACAAGTTAGATGTGTTCAACTCGGCAGGGCCTGATTAAATACTTCCTAGAATACTTAATGACCTGGCTGAAGAGATCTCTGAGCCATTACTGATTATCTTTGAGAAATTGTGGAGGACAGGAGAGATACCAGAGAACTGAAAAAGGGCAATCTCATACCCTATCTATAGAAAGGGGAATAAGGACAACCCAGGGAATTATTGGTACCCATAAACATAATGGAGCAAATAATCAATCAATTTGTAATAACCTAGAATATAAGGTGATGAGTAACAGTCAACATGGTTTTGTCAAGAACAAATCATGTTAAACCAACCTAATATCCTTCTCTGACAAGGGTAACAAGCCTCGTGGATGGGGGGGGGAGGAAGCAATAGATGTGTTATAGCTCAACTTTAGAAAGGTTTTTGATACTGTCTCACTTGAACTTCTCATAAACAAACTAGGGAAATACACCCTAGATGAACCTACAATAATGTGGGTGCACAGCTGGTTGGAAAACTGTACTCAGAGTAGTTATTAATGATTCACAGTCAAGATGATTTTGTCTAGTTTAATTCAATACCTGCATCAATGATTTGGATAATGACACAGTACACTCATAGATCCTGTGGATAATGCCACGTTTGGAAGGGTTGCAAGTGCTTTGGAGGACAGGATTAGAATTCAAAATGATCTTAAACTTGAGAAATGGTTTGAAATAAATAAGATGAAATTCAGTAAGGACAAGTACAAAGTACTGTACTTAGGAAGGAATAATCAATTGCACCAATATAAAATAGGAAATGATGCCTAGGAAGGAGTACTGCAGAAAAGGATGTGGGGGTCGGGTGACCAGATGTCCCAATTTTATAGGGACAGTCCCGATATTTGGGACTTTGTCTTGTATAGGTGCTTATTACCCCTCATGCCCTGTCCAAATTTTTCACATGTACTATCTGGTCACCGTATCTGGGGTTATAGTGGATCACAAACTAAACTAATCATGAGTCAACAATGTCACACTTGCCACACACACAAAAAGGCGAACATCATTCTAGGATGTTATACCAGGAATGCTGTGAGCACATATAAGGCCTTAACTGGAGTACTGTGTCCAGTTCTGGGCACCACACTTCAGGAAAGATGTGGGCAAATTGAAGACAGTCCAGAGGAGAGCAACAAAAATGATTAGAGGTCTAGAAAACATAACCAAAAAGGGAAGAATTGAAAATATTGGATTTGTTTAGTCAGAATAAGAGAAGACCGAAGGGGGAATATAACAGTCTTCAAGTACGTTATAAAGAGGAGCGTGATAAATTGTACTTCTTAACCATTGAGGACAGGACAAGAAGTAATGTTCTTAAACTGCAGCAAGGGAGATAAAGGTTAGACATTAGGCAAAACTTCCTTATTGTTAATCATTGGAACCAAATATTGTGGAATGTCATTTATATTACATTTTTATGGACAAGTTAGACAAATAGCTTTCAGGGATGGTCTAGATTAGTGTTTCACAAACTTGGGATGCCGCCTGTGTAAGGAAAGCCCCTGGTGGGCTGGGCCGGATTGTTTACCTGCCCCGTCCGCAGGTTCGGCCAATTGCGGCTCCCACTGGACGCAGTTCGCTGCTCCACACCAACGGGAGCTGCTCGAAGCGGCGGTCAGTATGTCCCTTGACCTGCGCCACTTCCCACAGCCCCCATTGGCCAGGAGCAGCAAACCGTGGCCAGTGGGAGCCGTGATAGGCCAAATCTGCGGACAGGGCAGGTAAACAAACCGGCCTGGCCTGCCAGGGGCTTTCCCTACACAAGCGGCATCCCAAGTTTGGGAAACACTGGTCTAGATAATACTTAGTCCTGTCTCAGTGCAGGAGACTGGACTATATGACCTATCAATCTCCCTTGCTGTCCTACATTTCTATAGTTTCTATGATTGTCTAATTTGACCGATATAGTTATTTGGGCATTTGATGCATTGGATGAGGTACACCAAATGTTGTGACAGGCACATGTCAGATGCATAAATCTTGAAAGGTGTGTGGTAGGGAGTACTGATCATAGTAGCAGTGGAGATTAGGGCTGTCAATTAATTGCAGTTAACTCACGCAATTAATTCAAAAAAATTAATCATGATTAAAAAAAATAATCCTGGTTTATCACACTGTTAAACAATAGAATACCAATTGAAATGTATTAAATATTTTTGGATGTTTTCTACATTTTCAAATATATTGATTTCAATTACAACACAGAATACAAAGTGTACAGTGCTCACTTTATATTTATTTCTGATTACAAATATTTGCACTGTAAAAAACAAAAGAAATAGTATTTTTCAATTCACCTAATACAAGTACTGTAGCACAATCTCGTTATCATGAAAGTTGAACTTACAAATGTAGAATTATGTACAAAAAAAACCCTGCATTCAAAAATAAAACAAAAATAAAACTTTAGAGCCTACAAGTCTACTCAATCCTACTTCAACCAATCGCTCAGTAAAACAAGTTAAAATTTGCAGGAGATAATGCTGCCCACTTCTTGTTTACAATGTCACCTGAAAGTGAGAACAGATGTTCGAATGGCACTTTTGTAGCCAGCATTGTAAGGTATTTACATGTTGGATATGCTAACATTTGTACGCCCCTTCATTCTTCGGCCACCATTCCAGAGGACATGCTTCCGTGCTCATGATACTCGTTAAAAAAAGAATGCATTAATTACATTTGTGACTGAACTCCTTGGGGGAGAATTGTATGTCTCCTGATCTGTTTTATCTGCATTCTGCCATATATTTCATGTCATAGCAGTCTCAGATGATGACCAGCACATGTTTATTTTAAGAACACTTTCACAGCAGATTTGACAAAGCATAAAGAAGGTACCAATGTGAGAATTCTAAAAATAGCAATATCACTCGACCCAAGGTTTAAGAATCTGAAGTGCCATCCAAAATCTGAAAGGGACAAAGTGTGGAGCATGATTTCGGAAGACTTAAAAGAGCAACACTCAGATATGGAAACTACAGAACCTGAACCACCAAAAAAGAAAATCAACCTTCTGCTGGTGTGTCAAGGCTGGATCCCCACTTTGAACTTTAGGGTACAAATGTAGGGGCCTGCATGAAAACTTCTAAGCTTAACTACCAGTTTAGCTCTGGTTCCGCTGCCACCATCAATTTTCCCTCCTGGGGAAGCCTTGAAAAACCTTCACTAATTCCCTGGTGAATACAGATCCAAACCCCTTGGATTTTAAAACAAGGAGAAATTAACCATCCCCCCTCCTTCCTCCCACCAACTCCTGGTGAATCAAGATCCAAACCCCTTGGATCTTAAAACAAGGAAAAATCAATCAGGTTCTAAAAAGAAAGCTTTTAATTAAAGAAAAAGGTAAAAATCATCTCTGTAAAATCAGTATGGAAATTAACCTTACAGGGTAATCAAACTTAAAGAGCTCAGAGGACTCCCCTCTAGTCTCAGGTTCAAAGTACAGCAAACAAAGATAAACACTCTAGTAAAAGGTACATTTACAAGTTGAGAAAAACAAAGGAAAACTAACACGCCTTGCCTGGCTATTTACTTACAAGTTTGAAATAGGAGAGACTTGTTTAGAAAGATGTGGAGAACCTGGATTGATGTCTGGTCCCTCTCAGCCCCGAGAACGAACACACTCCCAAACAAAGAACACAAACAAAAGCCTCCCCCTCCCCCAAGATTTGAAAGTATCTTGTCCCCTTATTGGTCCTTTAGGTCAGATGCCAGCCAGGTTACCTGAGCTTCTTAACCCTTTACAGGGAAAAGGATTTTGCAGTCTCTGGCCAGGAGGGATTTTATAGTACTGTACACAGGACAGCTGTTACCCTTCCCTTTATAGTTATGACATGGTGGCATCGGACTCAGATGATGAAAATGAATATGCATCGGTCTGCTCTGCTTTGGATCATTATCGAGCTGAACCCGTCATCAGCATGTCCTCTGGAATGGTGGTTGAAGCATAAAGGGACTGATAATCTGATATTTGCACTATGAGATTACTCACTTAAATCACATGGGACTGTTTTTATTTCCTGATCAAATGACCTGACTTTTACATGTCCTCCTTGAAAAAAGGTAGGGACATGTCTGTGGATTTTTTACATTAACTAGTTAATTGCTAACTCTTCATCTGAGGACCAAGAAGTTGCTCTGGATTTAATAGATTTCTTCTTGAATTTGGCAATCCCATATTTTGCAGGTTCCTCATTAGAAAATGAGATTACAGGATGCATACGCTGGACTTGGCATAAGATTTCTTCTTCACCATGTAGCTCAGAAAAGTTACTTTTGACTGATGTCTCGCTTGAAGATGATCAGGAGGTTACAGGTTTTCTGTTTATATGCTTAGGTTCCTCTCTAGAGTTTAATTTGACCCATTGAGCACATGCTAAAATACAACTTGCTTTGTCCGAACTAGAATTCAGAGCATGTTAGAGTAAGTTAAGTAACATTATCTAACATCACACCTTTAAATCCTGGTCTAGCCTAAGTTTTAAAGTCAGATTTTCCTTCTTACCTCTGAAGTAGTAATTCTCGGAAGGAGTTGTAACTTCCTAAGAAATGTGAATCTGCATGAGGGTCAGAGCATGTGAATAGGTGCTAAATACCATCTGACAACACAGACTTTTTGGAAATTAAGATGTCTGTCTCCAGAACCATCTGTCAGATCACAGCACTTTCTTAAAGAATAAAGTGAGAGGTCTAGCCTCTAGCAGAGGACCTGAAGGGCAACACATGTAAGACTATGCTTTGAAAGCCCTCTTTCTGTATCTGCAAAGAGTGGAGATATATGGATGGCACTACAGTGCAATGATTAGATTTGCGACAATAGAAATACTTTTGCTCTTATTATTTGTGTCATCCTTCATTATTTCTCCAATGGAGATAAAGCTTAACTCAGCAGGACAGAACCAGCAATAACAACATAGAAGTAGGCAGAACACAGCAATATGCTCACTCACTGAGGAGATGGGAAATGGCTGTGGACAGAATCTGGTGATGGGAAATTACCTAAGCTATCTACACAGACCTGCAGCCAGGAGCCTAAGTTGCTATGCACTGTTGCAGTTCAGGGCACCTATATCTGTATTTCCTCTTTGTGGTTCAGCAAGGGCACCCAGTCTGTCTTCCGGCTCCCTAGTCATTGCCTTTCTTGGGTAGAGACCCATGTGTCTCTTCCTAGACACTACAGTGCTAATAAGTGATGGTCACATAACCACCACCCTATACCGGAAATCTACTGACCACTATACTTAACTATATGCCTCCAGCTTTATCCAGACCACATCACACGATCCATTGTCTACAGCCAAGCTCTAAGATACAATCGCATTTGCTAAGATCCCTCAGACAGAGACAAACACCTACAGAATCTCTATCAAGCGTTCTTAAAACTGCAATACCCACCTGGTAAAGCGAAGAAACAGACTGACAGAGCCAGAAGGGTACTGAGAAGTCACCTACTACAAGACAGGCCCAAAAAAGAAAGTAACAGAATGCCATTAGCTGTCACCTACAGCCCCCAACTAAAACCTCTCCAGCACATCATCAAGGATCTACAACCTATCCTGAAGGATGATCCCTCACTCTCACAGACCTTGGGAGACAGGCCAGTCCTCGCCTACAGATAGCCCCCCAACCTGAAACAAATACTCACCAGCAACTACACACCACACAACAAAAACACCACCCCAGGAACCAAACCCTGCTACAAATCCCAGTGCCAACTCTGTTCACATATCTATTCAAGGGACACCAGCATTGGACCTAACCACATCAGCCACACCATCTGGGGCTCATTCACCTGCACATCTACCAATGTGATATATGCCATCACGTGCCAGCAATGCCCCTCTGCCATGTACATTGGCCAAACCAGACAGTCTCTATGTGCAAAAGAATAAATGGACACAAATCTGACATCAGGAATCATAACATTCAAAAACCACTAGGAGAACACTTCAATCTCTCTGGTCAATAACAGACCTAAAAGCGGCAATTCATCAACCAAAAACTTCAAAAACAGACTCCAATGTGAAACTGCAGAACTGGAATTAATTTGCAAACTGGATACCATCAGATTAGGCCTGAATAAAAAATAGGAGTGGTTGGGTCATTACAAAACCTAAACGTAATTTCCCCATTACTAATTTCTCCCTACTGTTACTCACACCTTCTTATCAACTGTCTGTAATGGGCCAATATCTTACCACTTCAAAAGTTATTTTTCCTCCCTTGGTATCCTGCTGTTAATTGATTTATCTTGTTAGACTGACCTCACACATTTCATGTATTTATACCTCCTCCTGTATTTTTCACTTCATGCATCTTATGAAGTGGGCTCTAGCCCACGAAAGCTTATGCCCACATACATTTGTTAAGTCTCTAAGGTGTTTTTGATACCACTCTGAAACTTCTGACCAGAGTATTTTCAGAATGAGTGGTTCCTTGCCTTCACTGCGTTACTCTGAGCTAAAGATAGGGAGCCTAAACAGATACTAATTATAGAGTAATTGCCAACAGTTATCACAAAGTACTTCCTATGCATGCATATTTACTCTTAGGATAAAAGCATTACAGAGAAAATATATTAAAAACAATAAAAGAAGGCACACACCTGCTAATAAGCTTACCAGAATTCCCTGCAACTGTCTCCAATATGAGTTCTTCGACCCCATGCCCCTCAAAGGGATCTTTTCTATGGTCACAAGTCCATAACACCCTCAGATCAGAACTACAATACTCATGAAAAATTTAGCCCATCATTTACAAAGTTCAGGGATCCTTTATTTGGAGTTTTCAGGAGCATGTAAACAGTAGGCAATGAGTTGTTCTCAATGTGCAGCTTCAAAATTTGGAGGTGGGTCATTTGCATTGACTTCAACCCAAATATTTCTTAGGAAATCCACTTAACAACTATCGTTCCAAAATCCTTTGACGTTCCTAATCCTTCCCAGAGATTGGATTAGTCAATCTCCAAGAGAAGTTACATACACTTTCACAATAAAATACACACAATTGTGTTTTTAATACAATGGATCCCAAAAGTATTAAACTTAATTAAATAATGTTTATCTTAATTCCCTAATGTTTGTCCAGGACACTGCAGAATATTGTCATATCTGTTACATGTGCATCAAAGTTGTATCTGCCTTGTGTAAACCCTGCTGCTGTAGTGCTGCTGTGTTGAACTGCTAGGACTATGTTAATGCAACTAGGTACCTTTAAATTTGCTCTAGCAGGGTCTACATGGGGCAGTTTCAACACACTTTAGTGCATGCTGCAATTCACACTCCCATAGTCATGGCAGTGGGGCCATGTAGATAAGCCCTAAGTAGGGCATGCTAAGTTCATACAGAAGAGAAAAGAACAATAGGAGGCTACTGGAAGTTAGAGGTTGACAAAAAGGACAGTAGATGGACTGGATGCTAAGCACACCCATCACGTGAAATGGGAAACCATTGGCCAGAAGCAGATGAGCTTACAGCAATAAATGGCACTGAAAGGTGGGGTAGGGTGGGCTGCACTGTGCACACACACCTTTCAAAGCTATGAAAAAGTTAAGCAAGGTTTTTTGCTGCCTTAAAATGGCCATATTGGGGGGGGGGGGGCTTCCAGTGACTGTGAGAGGAAATCTCCCAACTAATTTCTTCTGAGGAGAACAGAACATCAGCTCTCAGACTGTGGTCATAGCGAATTACCTCTGTGGTGACCACCAGATTGGGGGATGTATGAGAAAATAAATGGAACATTTAAGTAAGTTCTTGGCAATAAAGGATAAGAACTACATACAAACACCCTGGGAGTGTGTTATTTGGCTAGTGGTGCACATCCCAATGTGTTTTACTGATGTGCAGATAGATGAAACAATGATTTTTAATACATGTACTAATTACCACCAGAACTTTTTGTTATTAACTTTCAAAGTAAATAATTAGGACTGTCATATATTGACAAATAAAATTACCCTGATATTTCTTCCCTGAATCTCACAGGTCACAGTCCATGTTACTTCCAACAGAGAGGTATCTGACAGAAAGATGGTACCTTTCAGCAGCCACTGTCACCTTGACTGTTGTCACAGCTTTCCTCCAAGACATGTGAAAGGCCTAACATCAGCTATCTCTACAGGGGAGAACCTCTGCTTGCTGACAGTAAAATCTGTATCACAATCAAAAGGAATGAGCAAACCAGTTCAGGTACAGTTAAGCAACAACCTGAACATTTGTCCATCGCTTTGGAAAGGTTGGAAGAAGCTGAGTTTAAAAAAAATGAAATTTTAATTTTCATACTAGTGAATATTACCTGGGGAATTATTATGATTTTGGGGGGGGGGGGGAATGCTAGAATTCCAGCTGATTTTTTTTGCATATTATGTTTACCTTGCCAGAAGAAGAAATTTTGTATAGCCAAGAGTGCTGGATACTTCCAATAGGTGCTTATCTGGATAGTTAAAATAAGATGCCAAAAATGGGTACTGAATAAAATCACTAAATAATTTTGAGGATTTGCCCATTAACCAATCCTTCTAAACAAACTGCAGTTCAACCTCATTTCACCCTTTTCCCAGGAATTTAGTCTTGCATTACTGTTTAAATATAATGAAATGAGACTTTTAAAATGTTTTTATTGTGATGGCTTAGTGGAAGAGAATTGCAGTTGAAGTTTGTTTAAATACCCAGAAAATAATAATGAATTACTCTGTATGAAGAACTCAAGTTGTTTTTCCTCCAGTTAAACAAGCGTTGGCTAAAACACTTCCTTTTAATGAAAGAAAATGACAACTGGCAACCTTAAAAAAAATAAGATTTTAAAATAAAACAAATCAGAGCAGGGCAAGCTCTCAATTTTGCACAACAGAGGACAGGCTTCACTGAAAATTGCTTTCTAATGATACCACTCTGGTGGATTCATCCAGAGGTATTAGTGGTTGTGATGTTTGTATTCCCCACGCTGGAGAACAAGGGGCTAAGGAGGAGCTCGGGTTCAGGCAGTGCTGCTCTGCCACACCTGCAGAGACTGCACAAGCTGGAGCTGGGGTTCAAAAAGAGAAGCAGAGCCACTCGGAGAAGGCAGGGGGTGAAAGGAAGCAGATCTCTCCTCTGAGCTCTGGGGAAGTACGGCCTGGAGTTCTCATTGCCTGAGGCCTGGAACTCTCATTGCCTGAGACCTGGCAACACAAACCTGATATAGCTTGCAGAGGAGAGACTAGTGAGACTGATTGTGAAGGTCAGAAACTTTCTTTGTGGTTCTTTAATTTGCTGTGGGAGAAAAAGTTATTCTGCAGGTCTGGAGAGTCTGAGCCCCTGTTAAGCTGGGACCTAGGGCTCTGAGCCCAATTGCTTTCCTGTGTGCCCAGGGCCCCAGCTTGATTAGGGTTCTGGAATTCCTCTGGATGTTCCCAGTGGCAGAGGAGCAGCACTGCAGGCAGCCAGCACAGTTGGCTGGAAGCGCCATTACTGCCTAGCTGAGCATGTTCCCCGTTCCTGCCTCTCTCATGATAGCAGCAGTTCCAGCTTCATCTCCTCCCCACTGCTGTGCAGAGCTTGCCTAGAGCAGGGAGCAATGCTGACAGGTGGGAGGCAGCCCCCAGCTGGGCCGAGCCAGGAGCCCTGCCACTCCCCTTTCCTGCAAGGCAGCTGCTTGCCGCCTGCTCTGCTCTCTGGCCCTTGCTCCCAGCTTTCCCCTGCCCCTCTTGGGGATGCACGTGCAGAAGCCCTTGGGCTGTCAGGGCAGTAAATGTGAATCAGCCCCAGTTTTGGGGCTTGTTCACACTTGCCACCCTGACAGTACACGCAGCCTGGGTATCCCTGCACATACACCCCCAGTGAGGGTGGAGGGAGCCAGAGAGCATAATGTGGACCAAGCAGCTGCCCTGTAGGGAGGGGGAGCGGAAAGGGTGTTGGGGATCATCCCTCCCCTGGCTGTGCTGAGCTGGGAGCTCTGCCACTTCTCCTTCCTGCAGGGCAGCCACTTAATCCATGCTCTGCAGGAGCTGGCCCTAAAACTTCCCTGCAGCCACGCAGGGATTTTTTATCCTTGCCTTCTGGGGTATGGCAGAGGCAGAGAGCTGGGATCCCAGGGGGCTTTGCGGTGCACTGTACCCCAAGCCCTGGGGATGCACTTCACCTCTCTTCAGCCAGCAGCCCCCAGGCTGGGGTGTGTATGTTTATCCTCTGAAATCTACATTTTTGGCCAAACTTCAAAACAAACAGAAAAAAATAAATAATCAAGCAAATGAAACCACCTTCATCCAACACTCCATTTTCAGAATGAAGAACCGCAAAGTTTCATTGTAATAGTCTGACATCCCTAGAGACTGATGTCCCCATTATCCTCAGAACAGGTGCACATGGACATCTTCCTGCCATGGGACTCAGCCTAGAGGTGGAGAGCCCAATTCCTAGTAGATGGTAGTTCAGTATAAAGCCTTCTCAAACTGCACTCATTCTACTGAGACAACCACCAAAGGAGCTAATTATGCAGTTTATGTGCTCATGTGCTACTTATGGGCACTGTCACAGTTAGGACACAAGGTGGGCAGTAAAGTTTTCCCACAGTGCAACACCTTTGTAGGGCTTGACACTGGGTGGGGCAGTGCTCTGGGATGGGGTTACTTTGACTCAGATCTATGACTGCACTGCAGTGTAGATGCCAGAGCCCTAGTTTCGAGCATAGGTCAGACAATCAATCCTTAACCTAGGGTTAAAATGCAGTGTGGATGCTCAAGCACAGAGTTCCCTGACGTGGGTCAGCTGACTCGAGTCCCACTAACCTTAGGTTTACATTATTGTTAGACAAACCCTGAATGTGCAATGGCCTAGACCTGAAGTCCACAAACTAAGGCGCAAGCCCTGAAGACCTTGTGGCTGCTGAAATGCTTCTCCGTGATTGGTTTTCTTTTGGTATATATACCCTGAAAGGAGTGGACAGGGATGTGTGACTCAGCCAGTTAGGGGATGGGGGCTGAGCCACAAAAAGAAGAGAAAGACCCCAGAAGACAGGATATAACTGTAAAGGGAAGTTCGTCAAGGAGGGAGACAACTTGCTGCACCCTCGCCTGACAACTAGGCAACACCGATAGTGAGTTTTCCCTTGAGAAAAATCTGTATCCATTCCTTGCCCATTATGTGGAGCTTTCACCATAGTGAAGATGTCTTAGAGTGATCAAACCAAGGGGAAAATGTGGGACTTGGCATCCCAAGGGGGGAGAGAGGGTCAGAAAAACCTTTTTTTCCCTTCAAGGCAAAAAATGTGATTCAAGCCTTATAATTTTTCTTCTTGCCTTGTTTGTTTAAAATTATCCTTCTAAAGTACAGACTGGGCTGACAAGACAGAGAGAGGCTTAAATGGGATTTCAGTGTTGGATAAGCTTTGTGCTGGGCCTCTGCACAGAGTTGAATTTTACACACTGAGCATCAGAACCCTGAAACTAGAGCCGAGTATGAAAAAGAATGAGTATTGCACCAGAAACAAAGCTCCCTTTTTATTTTAGAAAGATTTATGGATCTTAGAGAAGGTGAAAAAATAAATCACAAGTGCAGCATGGTCATTAGACTAGAGAGAGAGAGAAAGAGGGGGAAAGAAAATAGTCACTTTGTAAAACAACTGAACGTTTTGGCAAGAGGTTAATGGAAACCAGTCAAATGGCTTCCAAGTTGCCACATTGCTGGCAAATTGATGTGTTTTATGGGAGTGCTCGAAAAATGAGATCTGTCTCTAGAAATGCAAATAGTTAGCTAATAGATACATTGCCAATAGATGGTGCTCCAGAATATATTAGCATCTTTTCTGGATTTTGAACAGGGCCAACAGAATGGGAAGGTGGTGTGCTCTGGAATTGGCTTCTTGTGTGTATCTCTTTATATGGTGCTTTTATCAATGTGCAGTTTATAACTTTTCAAAATTGTACAGTGCTGATGAGCAGTCTGACAGAAGGTTATCCCTAAGAGTTTCATTCTTATGAAAGGGCTTTAATCTGATGAATTCTCAGTTCATCAGTAATAAGCTACAATATTTATAAGCTTACATATTTATTTAACCTACAGTTTATAGAAATAGTATAAGAAATTGAAGGATATTTAAGTACTGACCTAATATTCAGTGCAGGTTCAACGTTTTTCAGTCCCAGATGGATGCAGAATAAAAGGTAATACACACACATACACACAAACAAACATTCCTGTTTCATGTATTGCAGGCAGTGGACAAAGTGGCAGTCTATAAGTGTAAGGATTACTTCAGGCTAGAGAAGCAGCCAATGCTTCCCAAGGGTAGGTAGGAAGAGGACCGTACATTCATACCAGCCAATGGGTCCTAGCAGAAGTAGTGGGAGGGTGCATTACAACCTCTCTAACGGTTTGTAGTGCCTGTTTTCCCCTGGACTCTGGTAGATGTTGGGCCTGACCCTAAGTCAATGAAAATCTCTTTCATTTCCTGATGTACTTAAGAATGGCCATATTGGGTGAGAGCAGTGATCTGTCTAGCCCAGTATCCTATCCTCTGACAGTGGCCGGTGCCAGAAGCTTCAGAGGGAATGAACGGAACAGGACAATTATTGAGTGATCCATCCAATCATGCAGTTGCAGATTCTGGCAATCAGAGGCTTAGGGACACCCAGGGTTCCATCCTCTAATCATTTTTGTTTTCCTTCTTTGGAGTTTTTCCAGTTCTAATACATTTTTTGAGATGGTTCGACTAAAACTGCACACAGTGTTCAAGGTATGGGCATACCATGGATTTATATAGCGGCATTATGATATTTTCTATCTTATTATTTATACATTTCCTATTCATTCCTAACATTTGTTAGCTTTTTTGATAGCCAGTGAACACTGACCAGATGTTTTTAGAGATTTACCCATGATGACTCCAAGATCTCCTGAGTGGTAACAGTTAATATAGATCCTATCATTTTGTATATATAGTTGGGATTTGTTTTCCAATATGCATTATTTTGCATGTATCAACATTGAATTTCATCTGCCATTTTGTAGCCCAGTCACCCAGTTTTGTGAGAGCCCTTTGTAATTTTTTTCAGTCCGATTTGGACCTAACTATATTGAGTAATTTTGTGTTGTCTGCAAACTTGTTCATCTCACTGTTGACCCCTTTTTCCAGATTGTCTGAGTAGGTTGAATATCACTGGTCCCAATACAGATCCTTGGGGGACCCTGCTATTTACCTCTCTCCATTCTGAAAAGGAACCATTTATTCCTACTCTTTGTTTTCTGTCTTTTAGCCAGTCACTGATCCATGAGAGGATCTTTCCTCTTATCCCATAACTGTTTACTTTGCTTAAGAGCCTTTGATGTGAGACCTTGTCAAAGGTTTTCTGAAAGTTCAAGCACACTATATCCACTGGATCACCCTTGCCTGTATGTTTGTTGACCGCCTAAAAGAATTCTAATAGATTGACGAAGTATGATTTCCCTTCACAAAAGCTGTGTTGCCTCTTCGCCAACATTTTATATTTATCAATGTGTCTGATAATTCCATTCTTTACTATAGTTTCAACCAATTTGTCTAGTACTGACGTTTGGCTTATTGGTCTGTAATGGCCAGGATTGCCTCTAGAGCTTTTTTCAAAAAATTGCTGTTACATTAACTATCATCCAGTCATCTTATATAGAGGCTGATTTCAGTGATAAGTTATATACCATAGTTAGTTGTTCTGCAATTTCAAATCTTGGATGAATACCATCTGGTCCTGGTCACTTATTACTGTTTAAGTTATCAATTTGTTCCAAAACCTCCTTTACTGACACCTCAATGTGGGACAATTCCTCAGATTTGTCACCTAAAAAGAATGGCTCCAATGTGAGCATCTCCCTCATATACTTTGCAGTGCAGATCGATACAAAGAATTCACTGAGTTTCTCCTCAACTGCTTTGTCTTTCTTGAGTATTCCTTTTGCACCTTGATCATTCAGTGGCCCCACTGGTTGTTTGGCAGTCTTCCTACTTCTGATATATTTAAAAAAATGTTTGCTCTAAGTTTTTATGTCTTTTGCTAGTTGTTCTTGAAATTCTTTTTTGGCCTGCTTAATTATACTTATAAACTTAACTTGCCAGAGTTTATGTTCCTTTCTATTTTCCTCAGTAGGATTTGACTTCCAATTTTGAAGAATGCCTTTTTTGCCTCTAACCACTCTTTTAGTTTGTTTAGCGATTGTGTTTTGGATTATGGCCATTGTGCTTATCTGAGATACACCATCCCAGTGCAATCTCTCAGCCCTTGTGTTGAATACAAATGTTTCTCTTTTTGCCTTTCTGTTGGTAATGATATCAACACAGCCAAATCCTACCTCCCCCATTAAAACTATTATAAGCAACAAGTATTAAAATTAATCCAGAAACCAGAAACTGGTCAATTATCTTTAGCCAAAAGGTGTGCATACAATATGCAATATCAATGGATGAATAACATGACAATCCCATTTTCCTTATATATAGGATAATTGCTTTAAGTAGCCACCACATGCTGTAACTTCCCTTATGACAAATAAGACCCCTTCCCTTGGTAATCTTGACAATCAATGTCATTATCTGGTTTTTTTTTAATATTGCTCTTTAATGATGGATTTTGTGCATTCACGTACTATTCATGTTTTTCCTCCTCCATCTTTGACTCTTCATTACCATATTGTGGAATCCTTTTTGAATGGGGATAGGAGTTTAATGAATCGCAACAAAACATAATTACTTTGGGAAAAGTGTAGACTTAGTAAATGTGTGAAAATGTTGTGGAAATGGTGCATAACCTTCTTAATGAAAAGAATCTGAACATTATAGTGTAGTCATGCCTTTCCAAAGGTGAATCTTTCTTTTTTCTAAATGGTGCACTCAATATTCTTATTATGGAGTGCATTGTGTCAGAAAGAGAACATACTCAAACTCCATCACTCTTTCCATTCATTGCACAGGCTAAAACCCAGGGGAATGGGCTCAGGATGAGGGAATCTCCTGAAGAATCCCCTTTCAGAGGCGATCCCCTTCCACATTTTTCTGCCGGGGTTGACCCCACCCCTCCATGGAATATGTCACAGATCCCATTCAGGACCCCTGTATATCCTAAGAGAGGCACCAGAGATTAGAGTAATTCTGTTCTACCACAAAAGTTCTGGCTCCTGGTTGTTCCACTGCTTCCTGGTAGAATTGAGCCATGCTGCCATGAACTCCCTCTGGCTGCAGCTGCACCTGCAACCAGGTCCCTCCTTAAATAAGGATCCCTGCTGAGTTGTTTACTAACTTGGACCAATTGTAGTTTTATTTTCTTCACAAAGGTTACCACAATGAGTTAACTGAAACTGGATTTATTTGATTTTACAAGAATTAGTATAGTATAGTAATTATGGTAGTTTGTGTGTGAATAATCCCAGTCACACTTTCATTTTGTTTTTACCCAGAAGGTACATCTTTAAGTTGCTGCATTCTTCATACCTAGTTCAAACTGAAAAGATTACTAGTTGAAAGCAAAGAAAATAAAGGTTGAAGTAAGCCTGTTTCCATTAGGGGAAACAGGCTAAGTTGTATTATTTCAAAGGAAAGAGTTAACTCTCTCACACTCTTTCTGCCGTAAGCTACCTCCTACACTTGGAGCTAGGAGATTGATTCCCACCTTGTGTAGACATCTTCACATTAGCTTTCATTGAACTAGCGTGCTAAAAATAGTAGCATAGCTGGGGTAGCATGGGCAGCAAGTGGTGGCACAGGCTACCTGTGAGAAGCACACACCCATGAGGTTCAGGTGGGCTTGTACTCAGCATGACTAGCTCATGCCACTGCTTACGGCTGCCTGTACTACACTTGCTACAGTACTATCTTATCACCCTAGCTCAGTAAGAGCTATCGTGAGTATGTCTACACCAGCTGGGAATCACACTCTTATATCCAATAGGGAGTTGGGGGGACGGGAGGAAGCCGGGCTCGCTGTCCACTCCGGGTTCCAGCCCAGGGCTCTGTGGATTGCAGCTGTCTTTAGTGTCTCCTGTAACGACTGTGTGACAGCTATAACTCCCTGGGCTACTTTCCCATGGCCTCCTCCCAACACCTTCTTTGTCCTCGCCACCGGACCTCCTGATGTCTGATAACGCTTGTACTTCTCAGTCCTCCAGCAGTACGCCTACTACTCTCAGCTTCTTGCACGTCTCTTGCTCCCAGCCCCTCGCATGCCCCTCACTGACTGCAGTGAGGTCCTTTTTCAACCAGGTGCCCTGATTAGCCTGCCGGACTTAATGGATTCTAGCAAGTTCCTGATTGTTCTGGAACCGCCCCGTTACCTTACCCAGGGAAAAGAGATCTGCTTAATCTGAGGCTAATATATCTGCCTTCTATCATGCTCCTGTAGCCATCTGGCTTGACCCTGTCACATATCCCCTGCCCTCTGCTCAACACCATGGGGTTGGGCAATTTGGGATGTCAGGCGGTGTACCCATGACAAACCATCTGCATTGCCATGGTGGCTTCCAGACCGATATTGTACGGTGAACTGAAAAGGTTGTAGGGACAGGAACCATCTGGTCACCCTTGCATTCTTCTCTTTATTTCACTGCATTCACTGGAGGGGTGCATGGTCAATCACAATGATAAACCATTGTCCCAGCAGGTAATAGCATAGTGTTTCCATGGCCCATGTTCTGGTCATTCAGTGCCAGACCTGCAGGTGGCTATATTACAACAGAAAAACTTCAAAAACAGACTCCAATGAGAGACTGCTGAGCTGGAATTGATATGCAAACTAGACACAATCAACTCAGGATTGAATAAGGACTGGGAATGGCTGAGCCATTACAAACATTGAATCTATCTCCCCTTGTAAGTATTCTCACACTTCTTATCAAACTGTCTGTACTGGGCTATCTTGATTATCACTTCAAAAGTTTTTTTTCTCTTACTTAATTGGCCTCTCAGAGTTGGTAAGACAACTCCCACCTGTTTATGCTCTCTGTATGTGTGTATATATATCTCCTCGATATTTATTCCACTCTATATGCATCCGAAGAAGTGGGCTGTAGTCCACGAAAGCTTATACTCTAATAAATTTGTTAGTCTCTAAGGTGCCACAAGTACTCCTGCTCTTTCTGTGATAGGACAGTTCCCAATCCTACTTCAGATGCATCTGTTTGTAAAATGAACTTTTGTTGAAGTCCAGGGCTATAAGCATGGAGTTATTGCAGAGGGCTGTCCGTAGATCCGTGAATGCTTTCTCTGCGGCATCTGTCCACTTCACCTTGTCTGGACCCCAGGCTTTTATCAGGTCCTTTAGGGAACTTGCTCTGGTGGCGAAATGGGGAATAAATCGCCGGTAGTACCACACCATACCTGGTCTTGCTTTTTCTGATTTGTCCGGGGCCAATTTTGGATAGCCTCCAGTTTGCTTAGTTGGGGCTTGACCACGCCCCTTCCTACAATGTGGCCAAGGTATTTAGCCTTGGCTTGCCCTATAGTGCACTTGGCTGGGTTAGCTGTAAGGCTGGCCCGTCTTAGCATGTCCAGTACCACTTTCATCTCTTCCAAGTGGGTCTCCCAGTCGGGGGTGTGAATAATCACATCATCCAGGTACGCAGCTGCATAACTGGAATGGGGCCACAGGAGCTTGTCCATAAGATGCTGGAAGGTGGCAGGTGCCCCATGCAGTCGAAAAGGAAGAACAGTATATTGAAACAGACCCTCTGGGGTAGAGAATGCTGTCTTTTCTTTCGCATCTTTGGCAAGGGGAATCTGCCAGTATCCCAAGGGTATTCAAAAATTGGTCATTGCCCAGGCGGTCAACTAACTCATCAATACTGGGCATGGGGTATGCATCAAATTTGGATATTTTTCAGCTGGCAAAAGTCATTACAAAATCTAGTGGTGCCATCGGGTTTGGGCACCAACACAATCAGGCTCGACCATTGACTGTGGGACTCTTTGATGACTCCCTGCTCCAACATCCTTTTTACCTCTGTCTTGATCTCCTCCCTTTTTGCTGCTGGGACCCGGTAGGGCCTTAAAGTTACCTTTGCCCCAGGGTCTGTGATAATGTGGTGATATGCTTCGGTCGTCCGACCTGGTTTGGTTGAAAACACATCCTGGTATTGGTTGATCATCTCAGTTACCGCCTTCTTCTGGTTCGGTGTCAGATCAGTGGATATCCTGATCTGCTCCTGCAGGTTATTTCCCTGGATCAGGGTCTCTTGGGCCACTACACATGCCTCTCGCTGGTGCCAAGGCTTTAAGAGATTAATGTGATAAATCTGTTCTTGTTCCCGGTGTCCTGGTTGCCACACCTTGTATGTTACTTCCCCCACACGTTCAACCACCTCATAGAGCCCCTGCCATTGGGCCAAAAGCTTGCTTTCTGCTGTGGGTACCAACACCATCACTCAAGCCCCTGGTTGGAATTGTCGGAGTTTTGCCTGGAAATTGTAATGGGTTAGCTGGGCCTCCTGCGCCTTTTCCAAATGTTCCTGTACAATAGGAGAGTAGCGAGGCGCCTCCTGCTGGTCTTTCAGGAAATTAGCTTTTCCAGCCTCTGGAGCACCCTCTGCAGGCCAATGCCCCACTTGCCACTGGCCCCCGTGTCCCTCCTGGACCCCAATGGCCCTTTGCCTAGAGGTTCTGCCCCCTGGCAGTACCCCCACAACTCTGGGTCTCCCCTCCTGGGGGGACCCCCAACCCTCTGTCCCCCACCTCGCCTCAATCTATAGCTACTGCTAGTTTCGATCTAGTCCCTGTTTCCTGAGGCAGACTGCACTTTAAATGCCACTCATCACCGGCAAGTGGGGTTTGGACCTGCTGCCTCTGCCTACCCTTGGGCTGCCCCTTTGCAACCCCAGTACCCTTTCTGGCCTTTAACAAGGCCTGCAGCCTGGGGGGTTTCCAGGCTGGAGCTCCCCCAGCTCCTCTAGCCTTCCCCCAGCCCTGCTCCACTTTAGGTACTCTTTCTCAGCTCCCAGCAGACAGGCCCTTCTCCCTCAAGAGCTACAGGAAGAGTCCTCTCAGCTCCTGACTTCACTGGCTTTTATAGGGCCAGCTGCAGTCTGATTGGGGTATGGCCCAGCTGTGGCTGCTTCCCCAATCAGCGAGCCTTTAGCTCTCAGCCCCAGCCCTCTTCCAAGGCTGGCTTCAAGCCCTTTCAGGGCAGGAGCGGGTGACCATCCCACTACAAGGGGTGACCCAGGAAATCTGGTCTCGCATCTGCAATACATGTTCAATTATACTTCTCCCCTCATTGGGTTCCTCTTCCCAGATCCCTTTGGCAATATCTAATATGCCACGGGGGTGGCGCCCATATACTAATTCAAAGCGGGAAAGCCCAGTTGAGGCCCGAGGTACTTCTCGGATGGCGAACATAAGGTAAGGTAATAGGGTGTCCCAATCTTTCCAGTCCTGACTTACCACCTTCCTTATCAGAGCCTTGAGGGTTTGGTTAAACTTTTCTACCAGCCCATTGGTCTGCTGATCATAGACTGAAGTTCTCAGGGTATGTATATGGAGTAGGGTACAGAGATCCTTCATTAACTTCCACATGAATGGGGTTCCTTGGTCTGTTAATATCTCCTTTGGTAGCCCCACTCGGGCAAAGATCTCTACCAGCTCTTTGAAATAAATGTGTATATAGTGCAGTTGAGATGCAGCAACCTTAAAAGTTCCAGAAAGAGATGTCCAAATATACAACACTGTACAATAGGAGTAGGGCGGGAACATTCTGTGGCAAACCCAGGTGAGATGGGATCTGTAGTAATAAAATAATCATCTACATCACCTATATAGTGTTTTGCATTTACAAAATATTACATAATCATGAACTATTTCCTGTCAATCCAAAAGGAGACAAGACTTTGGGTTTAAAGATATCATTCTCTTTTCTGGAGTTGGAATGGCTGGAGTCTGTTCTCATGTAATGCTTACAAAGTGAATGTGCTGTTATAATAGGCAGTATTTTACCCACAGAGGGGGAAAACAAACAAATGAACAAATAAAACAGGTGTATAAGGCTGATATGGATGTTTTGGAAAAGACCATGAAGATGCAATTACAATATAAAACAGATTCTGTAGCTGGTTTGCAAAGGACTACAGCAGACTGTTAATGGAACACTGCATAAGTGAGGAAAGTGACAGTGAAGACGGGAGATTGCTAGCGAGCTTTCTGCCAGCTAGTGCAGAACAGTAAAGAAACAGAAGAAGAGGCACAGAAAAATAGATTCAGTCTCTGCATTAGGCAGAAATCAAGCCAAAAATGAGTGAGGATATACAGTAGCAAGGCTGTAGGAAGGGTGTGTGGGGTGACTATATTAAATTAGCAACAGATGGTAAATCATTCCAAGAATAAACCAGATGGAGAAGTTGCAACTGGGTCATCTTGGCCACCAGCCAGATGGAGAACCAGCTAGCGTGGCAGCCAGGAGTGGAGGAAACCAGACTAGAAGCAAGACAGCAAGGTCCCAATCAGATTAAGAGCTAGCTAGCCCAGCAGCAAGGTCACTCCTGTCTTGGGAGACAGCCAACTAACCACCAGCCAGCTGGAGAACCAGCTAATGCATCAGTTCAGCCTACTCAGTTCCACAGTCAGTCAGTCTACTTTGCAAACAACAAGGTCAAGGGATTTCAAATAGTGGAGAAGCCTGAAATGAAAAGATGACTATTATTATTATTAAGCAGGTCTACTCCAAGATGTCTGAAAGGGCATAGGGATCCAGTTAGCTGAATACAGTATGATGCTAGAGAGGAATTATAGTGTGTTGGTTAGAGCAAGAAATTGGATATCAGGAGTCCTGGGCTCTATTGCTTATTCTTCCAATGATTTACTGTTTGGCCCTTTTCAGGTTACTTCTCTGCCTTAGGACTCCTGAACTGTAAAAGAAGGGCAATTCTATTTACTCATTCTGTAAAGTACTTTGAGAATCTCAGATAAAATTCTTTGTGGGCTCAATCCAAAGCCTGAAGTCAGTGGAAGTCAGCCCTGCATAACTGCAAAGTATTATTGTTGTTGAGATATTTTTTGCTATTCTAATAAAGAGTCTGGACTTCACTAGAAAGAATAGATTAGCATAAGAATTTATATCCATTTTTCCTTAAAGACAAAAGGGTCTGATTCTGCTCTCACTTGTTGTATATCAAGGTAATGCAGTGGAGTTGCTGTTGTTGTTTTACACCAGTGCAACAGAGCAGAATAAGGCTGAAAAAATAGCTCTAAAAATAGAAAACTTCACATTTTCTTCCTAGAGGAACAGTGTTCTCTCTTTCTATTTAATAGCTTATAAAATATTCACACTTAAAGATAAAAACTTTTCCTTACACACACACGCGCACACACACACACATTGGGATCCACTTAACTTCAACAGGAATTTCTGCTCATATCCAAAGGCAGAATTTGCACTCAGTGGCTCACATTGATGTAATTTTGTACACACATTGGTTCCGTTTTTTGCTTTAAATTGTTACTATCACTGATTTGCAGCAGGTTTCTTATGAGGGAGGTAGTGGTTTATAGATTTAAAGCCTCAATTACATTGCCTATCACAGAGAACAAAATGGAATGGCAGGTGCCAGTCTAAACTCTGCCTTACAAATATACCTTAAGCTTGACCTGGAGAAAACACGGCTATAATGTCAGTCTATTTGCTTGTTCAAAAGTACCGTAGTTTCCTGGATAGGGTCTAGACTGGAAGACTAGCAACCTGGATTCTGTTCCTCTCCCGCTGACTTGCTGAATGGCATTGGACAAATGAATCTGTCTTGTCTTGATTTGGCTAAGCAATTGCTTAACTTTAAGCATATGCTTAAGGCCATCCCTATTTAGGGAAGTATTTGAGCACGTTTTAGTTTAAGTGCTTTGCCTCTGTGCTTCAGTATCCCAGTCTACAAAATGAAGACAATATGTCCCTCTTTTGTGAAGCATTGTGAGATATATGGATGAGAAGTGTTATACAAGTGCTTAAGTTTTGTTTGTTTGGTATTCTAGCAAGGTTGTTAAAATTATATACACATGCATGCACTCCCCTTCCTGCCCACTGCCCCAATTTCAAAAGAGATGATTAGTCTCTAATTTCTGTTCAGTTAAGAGATTCAACAGGAAAAATTGGAGATATTTATAGGGACAGTGCTGTAAGCATTTGTTACATTAAATCATACAGGCCACATCTTCAGTGAGAAAAAGTGTAATTTCTTTGATAATGTTTAATACCTGGATTATAAACTAAATTCTCTGAAATACAGAACATAAACATTTTTTCTCATGTCAAGTGATTGATGTATAAAAGTGTTCCCCCCCCCCACACACACCCCGATTCATGAAGCTTTTCTGCACATCCCTAAAGGAACATTAACAACTTTTAAATATTTCTGCTTTAACCTAATCAATCAATCAATAAAGGCAGCTTTCACTGTTAAACTGACATCTCCAATGAAAATTAGACTATTTTTGTCCCTGTACATTCATGTTAAAGAATCTCTGCAGCAATGCAGCAAATGACTACACAAATAACTTGGATCATTTAAAAATCTACTGTGTCTATGTAAAGAAATTTACTTCAGTAAAACCATTTCTAAAACACCTGTAATACACGGTGTTTGTGTGCTGTTCCCCAGGGGTACACAGAGTCACCTCACAACTACCAGCCCTTGGAGTGAAGTATTCTTGTCTGTGTCTGCTGCAGATCAGCTCCCCGAAACTAACAGCCTCTTGCAGCACAGCACTCTCTTACAAGACTTTGTTGACCTTGCACTCTTTCTGTACTGGTAGTAACAGGCTACTAACCCCCCAAACACTCAGAGTATTTCCTGTAATATCCAGCCCCTTATCTAGGGTTGCCAACTTTCTAGTTGCACAAAACGAAACACCCTAGCCCCACCCCTTCCTAGAAGCCCTGCTCCCCGCATTCCCCCTCCTTTGGTGGCTCGCTCTCCGCCACTCTTACTCACTTTCACTGGGTTGGGGTGCAGAAGGGGGTGAGGGCTCTGGCCTGGGGTTACTGGCTCTGGGATGGGGCCGGGAATGAGGGGTTTGGGGTTCAGGAGGGGGCTCCATGCTGGGGGGATTGGGGATGAGAGATTTGGAGTCTGGGAGGGGGCTGCGGGTTGAGGTAAGGGGTTGGTGTGAGGGCCAGGGATGAGGGGTTCAGGGTGTGGGAGGGGGCTCTGGGCTGGGGCAGGGGGTTAGGCTGCAGGGGGTGAGGGCTCTGGGCTGGGGATGAAGGGTTTGGGGTGCAGGAGGGTGCTCTGGGTCTGGGGGGGGGCTCAGGGCTGGGGCAGGAGGTTGGTGCGTGAGTGGGCTTACCTCAGGCGCCTCCCGGTCAGTGATGCAGCAAGGGGGCTAAGGCAGGCTGCCTGCCTGTCTTGGCACTGTGCTGTGTTCATCCCGGAATCAGCCAGCAGTCTGGGTACTACGTAGGGGGGTCATAGCTTATTCTGAAAAAGAACTTTGCATCCAGGACACTCAAGCTCATGGAATTTCTGCTTGATAGCATATTGTGATAGACTGTTTCTCAGTATTACAGTCATTTACAAGAACACAGAAATGGCCATATTGGATTAGGTGAGTGGTCCATTTAATACAGTCCTTGGTCTCTAACAGTGGCCAGTACCGGGTGTTGCAGAGGAAGGTACAAGGTAAACCCTTTAGTAGGTAGATGTGGGATAACCTGGCCTCTGTTTCTTCCTAATCCTCAATAGTTAGAGTTGGCTGAAGCACAAAGCCCTTCCAGGTTTCATAGGCCTGGGCCTGAACAGAATGCAAGACAGAAATTCTTCATAGAGAGTGGGATAGATCAGCTGATTAATAATGGATCCCTTCCAATAATGGTTAAGTTGTCAGTTCAAATCTCACCTACAGTAAATCAGTAGTATCCTAAAGTCATTGTTACAATGTGATGGCTTCTGAAGTGAAATAGTGAATAGATGGTCAGTTCCAGGGCCGGCTCTAACTTTTTGCCACCCCAAGCCAAAAAAAAAACAAAACAAAAAACGCCACCCCGGCATAACAACCCCGCCCTGTGAGCGCCACCTCGTCAAAACAACAACAACAAAACCCCGAGCGCTGCCCCGCTGAAACAACCTGTCCCCCCCGAAGCACCGCCCTGCCGAAACAACACCCCCCGAGCGCTGCCTCGCCAAAACAAAAACAAAAAAAACAAAAAAACGAGTGCCGCCCCACCGAAACAACCGCCCCCTGAGCACCGCCCCGCTGAAACAAAAACAAAACCCCCTGAGCGCTGCCCCGCCGAACCAAAAAAAACAACAACTGAGCACCGCCCCGCTGAAACAAAACAGAAAAACCGGAGCACTGCCCCACCACCCCAAGATTGGCCGTCCCTTAGAAGGTGCTGCCCCAATCACGTGCTTGGTCGGCTGTTGCCTGGAGCCAGCCCTGGTCAGTTCATAAAGATTAACACCACAATTGGTATCTTTGTTTGTTGCCTCAGGAGAAAGCCCAAGGCTGAAGTGGGCATTAAGAATCTCATCACTTGGGAACTGCCTCTAAGACAGGATTGACATGGACATACTACAAAAACTTTACATTTGTTGAATGTTCACTTCCTTTTTTTTTCTTTGAGCCATACTGGGGCATCCATCGCCAGCCACCAGAAGTAGCTTTCTCAAACTTTGACAACATGGTACACTGAGTAGGTGATTGTGGTTAAGGCTCTTCAGCAGACTGAAGAGTGAATGTCAAGATACTTGGAATCAGAAGTGGGAGAGGAAGCTCTGCTCCAGTACCATCTCTTTTCCTTGTGGCTTCTGACCACATTTCCTCTTACTGCACTTGAGTCTCCAGCCCATCTGCCCCCTACATAGTGATTTTCCCTGCCTTTTGTTGTGCTTCCAGTTCTCAAGGGAGACCCTAGTTCTGGAACTCTGGCTAAGAACTGGATTGCTGACAGCAAAATAACTACCTTCCCAACCCCAAATATCTAATGCACAAGATTAATGGGAGCCTTTTTATTGTTTCAATAGGGTCTTGAACAGACCTTGGGATAGCTAGATAAATGGAGAATCAATACAAATACATTAGTGATTTCTGCAAGGAAAACCATGAAGAGCCTTACTAATGTCAATGGGATTCTGTATGGGCACAGGGACGTGCTATGCAGTAATCTTGGAAGCTACTGACTTCAACAATAACCTTCAAGATTTGGGTTCAAAATTACTCTAGTCTGTGTTGATGGATCAGGTGCCACATTAGTCCCGGGGGACTGAAAAGTTGTCAAGTCCAATGTACGTAAAGTACTGAAAAGGTCCCTTACCTTGAGCTATAAGCTCTCTGCAACTAGAAACTCCAGCAGAGGTGCTGTTGAATTTTAACTTACTTACACAATTACAAAAAATGAGAGCAGTCAAGTTGGTCACATGTCTGTGTCAAAGCCATAACAAGACCCCATAACTAGGAAATTAATTATTTTTGCACAGCACAAGAAACAGAGACATCAGTGAGGCTATAGTATGACTAAATGCAATACCGATACCCCAAATTCCATTAGAACCAAACTCCACATAGTATTTGGGGATAGCTTATTTCTTATTTTGCAAGGCTTGAAAAGGTCTGTATAAGGGGTTAAAGAACCAACTATACAATACTAAGAAACAAAGTCAACTGGTGGGCCCTAACCTGGTGAAATGCTCTGATGTTAAATATACCCTGATACTGAATTGGAATGTTGACAATAGACTTCTTTTTTAATTTTGTAATGAATTAGGAAACAGTTGGTATATAAAATGAACAGATGTTAAATATCATTATTATAACCATGGTAATGTTGTATCTTGTAATAAGCAATATATCAATAAAGAGTCCTGCCAGAGCGAGAGAGGATCGGTGCAGAAAATGGTCTGATTCTTAAGAATAGAGAAAAAAGTTCTAGATTAATACTAATTCAGATTTTTTTTAAATGGTATGTGCCCATAAATCATTAAAAGACACACCCAGGCTTTCCTCGTTAAAAGGGAAAGTAGAGATTGGTACCATTAGAACAGAGAAGTGGGTCTTAAGTACATAAATCAATACAAAAGTCCACTGAACACTCTGAATGTAGAATTAAGAATTAAGAGCTGTGCGAATGAAGAGTTATTGCATAGTGCTAAACAGGGGAGAGCAGATCCCATTTGCAATGGAGTAGATGACAAACATCATTATTGTGAACATCAGTATCATCATGCAAGTTATATACATTCTAACAATGAAAAGGTAAAACTCCCCCCCTCCCCAAAAAAACCAACAAAAAAAAAACAATCACACTCTTCTGCTTGCCAAGAAGGGGTAAAGAGCTACATTTCCCATATTCAACTGTAAATGTATTGTTTTGGATTCAGTATCAAATTTAATAGACTTCAAAGGAGCTATGCCAGTTTACATTAGCTGAGGATCTGACCCAGTGCAGGACTAATAGCAAAAAAAAAAGATAAAATTCTCCTGTAGAAGAAATGTTCTCAGTAGAAACTCAGAACAGAAGGAGTGATATCCTATTGAAGTCAATTATATTTTTTCCAGTGACTTCAATGGGGCTAGGATTTCATCCAACCTCTCAATATGGCAATTCTACAGTAGAAAAATTGACAAAACAGGTGGGACTCCACACAAGCCTTGAGAAACAACATACAGAAATGTTTTGTCTTGATTCTTCAGCCAGCTATTCATTATTCTTACATACACTGCAGTGACCTGTTCTGCTAGTATAACAACATTGGCAACAAAAGAGAATATTTTACAGGAAGAGATTATTTTAGGGAACATGCAGGGTAATAATATATTTTGGTAAAGACGATCAGGTGACAGGAAAAACAACTTACTGTAGTTACTTTATTAATAAGGCTTAAAAAAAAAGAAATGCATGGCATTCAAATTTAGTGTAGCACTATAGTCCATTTTTGGAGCACAATGTATCCGATGTAAATCAGCCCCATTTACTTCAGTGCAGCTTAGTCAATTTACACCATCTGAGGATCTGACCTATTTTTCCAAGGATTAAATATCCCTGAAAACCTTCAGCATATTATATGCTCATGTTTTGGTGTGATAGGCCAATATTTGTATTTCTTCCCATAATTTTTAATTATTCTGGGTAATACAGTTTTTTATTTAACTTTTGATGAAAGGACAATACTTTACTTTTGATGAAGAAGCCAAATCTGTAAAGGGAAAAATATGGCTGTGGAGGGGAGAAGAGACTTATATAATGTATTTCACACTAAAGTACTGTAAGTGGCTCATTTAGATATAGTTTTGACATATGGGCTAAATTAAGGCTGTAAATAGTGCAATACATCTTTTAATGAAAAAGGAACAGCATAAATGGGGACTCAATTAATGAGGAGAAAATATAAAAGATATCTGGAAAAAGATATAAATTGCTTACTAAAATAAACCACTAAAATTAATACATAGCAACTCCTGTAGCTCACTATCATGTCCTCCAAACCACAACATTGATCAGAAAAAACAAAACAAAACATGATTATACCTCAGGTTGTGGATTGGATTTTTTTTTGTTTGTTTTTTTGCACTTGCTGAAGCCACCAGGGTGAAAACAATGATGGTTCAGTGTGCTGGGGACAAATTAAAAAAAGCTTTTAAATTGCCAACTCAGACGTACATCAGAACAGTGTGTGGAGAACGTTAATGCTTTCAATCCCACCATTGCAGGCCTCCTTTCCTCCCTCCCTCTCTCTGAAGTGCAAGTAGCCATTCATCAGGCTGCTCTGAAGTCTTCAATGTGGAGAGTTGGCTTTTGCCCCCTCCTGTTATAAAGACTGACTGCCTCTCAATTTCCAGCTCCTGCAAGAGCAGTCTGTTCTGCCATTGGCAGGCAATGCAAAGCAGACAGTTGAGCAGGGGGGTGATGAAGGCCACAATGAGGCGGGGAAGGGCCTGGCTTCTGTCAGAAACCAAACAATGGCAATTTGACAATTTGTTGCCTTTTTCCCATGGTGTGGGGGCTCTTAATCACAAGGTAGGAAATTACATAATTATCTGTTTAACCACAGTAAGATTACTACAACTTCAGGTTTCATTTCCTGCCTGTAAGTGTTAACAGTGCGGCACATTATCACTTTGAGTTAAATAATCCACTTCATGCTTCAGCGATTTTACTTGACATTTAAGAAGGAAAAAAAAATAGTGGTGGATTGTTAATCTCACTGTTGTGAATCATGATTTAGCATTATCACCCCAAACCAACAATTTTACTGGCTTGCGGGAGACGCTCAGTCCTCCAGATGTGATAGCAGCTAACTCCCTTTTTAAAAATAATCAAATATCATTTTAGTGCCTCACAAAGCCAACACACACTACTAATTTTATTGGACTGACACAAACTTATACAACATAAAATTGCAATATATTTCATTTAACTGTCCTTTCCTTTCTATCCACTTGCCTGAAATGTTTTTGTGCACCTTATTAATCTCTCATCACGATATTTGTAATATCCCCCATTTAGTCAAAACTCTGCATCCAACACTTCATCACCCTCAACCTTGAATCCTGACGTGGCTTCTTAGATTTTATTGCATCAAATTCAATATCCTAATCTTTAAAGCCTCACCTAATTTCACCCCACCTATATCTCTACTCTCATTTCCTCCTGCTCCCTATGGACCTCACAACCCCCTTTCCTTATTGCTCTATGTGACAGTCTCTGTAATGCTGCTTCCTATGGCTGTAGAAGTGTCTCATTTCTTGCCCATCCAGGGCCTTCTCTTCACCCAATACTCTCCTTAAAGCACATTTCTTCTTTGAATTCTTCTTCCATTGCTCTTCTCTGCACGGCCCATCTACTAAAATCCCAGGGGCCAGAAACTGCAATTCTAGAGGGTCAGGGAAGGCTAAGTAAGTCTCTGTCTACCATACCTGGGACTCTAGAGGAACCATATTGGTCTGGAGCTCTATCATCCTGACAGAGGCAGTGGCAGAATCCTACTGGGGCAAAAGAAGACTCTAGTTGCTACATAATATTGCAGCCTCACAGTCCTGGATTCTACCCTGAGACATGAGCGTATAATATGGTGATCTGCTCATTTGTGACTGCTTGGAGGGAGGCGAATGAAGGAGCAATTGCAGCACTGATATCAGTCAAAAGAGATCTACTGCTATGACCTTTAAAAAATGGGAAGTACTCTATCCCATTTTTGGAGGTGTTTTTTGAGGCTCAAAAAAATCCAGTATGGTTATTTTTATACCTGTCTAGAAGACGATAATTCCATGACAACTTTTGAGGTGTAGAAATTTGTTTTTGTTCTGCATGGAGCAAAACCAAAATGTTTTTGATGTTTTCATGAAATGGAATTATCTCAGCAGAGCTGTTTTCTGGTCAGAAAGCTCAGGGTTTTGATTCAGGTCTCTCTCTATCTCTATCTCTCTGTGTTCAGAAGTGATCAGAATGCCCTGGATCTCAAAAACCTTCCTGATTAAATATTCATCATAACTGGTACCTCTTCTCAAAACAGCACATTTCAATGAAATTCCATTTGGTCTAAAAAGTTCCAATCACCTCTATTCATTTTCTAACTACTGTTACCCAGCTACAGTGAACTTTGCCACTGCTTTAAAATGATGGTGTCATTCTCTTAGAAGTATACCCCTGTAGTAATATTGGAGTTGGTTTACAGTTTGGGGACAGACACAGGAAATATTAGTGCTGTACTGATATTCCTGGAAGTGTCACCTACCTGAGGCAGCACTTCCAGTAACGAAGTCACTCAAGATAAACCTTCAGATATGTGAGCATTTGGGGGACTTATGCACGGGTACTGTTGTATACTCAGTATTTCAGTGACAACCTTTAGTCTATGCTGGTTTCTGGTACTGTTATATTCTGGGCAACAAATTAGACACAAGTTTACAATATGACGTGACAGCAAAAAATGCTAATGCAATTTTGGGCTAGCTACATATTGTTCTTGAACTGGGAGAAAGTGTAATCATACCTGGAGTATGGTGGGAACTGCATTACTAGGGAGATAGTCACAAAGTAGAAGCGGTTCAGAGAAAGGCAAAATAAATTATTAGGGGGCTTTGAGAAATAATTTGCAAGAAAAAATTATGGGACAGATTGTCATTCCAATTAAGGACCCTTTATATCACTCTGAACCTCTTTACATTGACAGACTGATGTAAAACAACCTTATAAAGGAGAATCTGGGACTAAGAGGGTTAAGTCTATACAACCTGCTTAAGTGCTGATAAAGGGAAGGGACAAGATAGCAATCTAAAACCCTATGAAGGGTTTTAATACAAAGGAAATGTAATAATTATTTTGGCTAATCCAAGATATATAAATACGAGTAATAGGTTGAAAATAAAATATAGAATATTAAAGCTGAATACCAGAAAAACATCCAGACAATAAGATTATGTTAGACTCTAGGACAGTCTTCCCAAAGAATTGGTGGAAGATTTACTGCTTGGGACATTTAAAAATAGACTGGCCCAAACAAAAGCAACATTTAATAAGGAACAACCCAACAGTGGCAGGGCAATAGACTGAAATACTTGACTTTGCAGCTAGGGAAATATAGGCTGGGTATTAGGAATAGCTGTCTAACTATAACAGGGGTCGGCAACCTCTGGCATGCAGCTTGCCAGGGTAAGCACCCTGGCGGGCCGGGTCAGCTTGTGTACCTGCCACGTCTGCAGGTTCAGCCAATCGCGGCTCCCACTGGCCGCGGTTCGCTTCTCCAGGCCAATGGGGGCGGCAGGAAGCCGCGGCCAGCACATCCCTTGGCCCGTGCTGCTTCCCGCAGCCCCCATTGGCATGGAGTGGCGAACCGCGGCCAGTGGGAGCCACAATCGGCCGAACCTGTGGACGCGGCAGTTAAACAAACTGACCTGGCCTGCCAGGGTGCTTACGTGCCAGAGGTTGCCGACCCATGAACTATAAGGATAGTTAAGCACTGAAACAGGTTACCTAGGCAGGTTGTAGAGTCCCTGTCACTGGAGATTTTTCAGAACTGGATAGATGATCATCTGTCGGGGATAGATTAAGTAGACTTAATCCTGTTTTAGCACAAGGGGATGGACTAAATAGGGTGACCAGACAGCAAATCTGAAAAATCGGGATGGGGGTGGGGGGGTAATAGGAGCCTATATAAGAAAAAGACCCCAAAATCGGGACTGTCCCTATGAAATTAGGACATCTGCTCACCCTAGGACTAAATAACCTCTTGAGTTCCCTTCCAGCCTGACATTTCTATGATTCTATGACTTCAAAGGACTTTTTGAAAACTTATACTTAGTTAGGAAAATGGGAATGGTCATATGGGATCAGTCCAGTGACGCATCTACTCTAATACCCTGTGTCTGACAGAACGTAAAAAATACTCCATATTGGTCTACTATGGCGCAACCTGTCCATAAAGGTTTCTGCCTAACTTGCCATCAGTTAGATGTTGACTTAGACCCAAGGGATGAAGGCTTATAACCCTTCTAATATTTTTAAACTATCTAATGAAACTGTGAATGTTCTTATTGTCCATATAAATGCCTAATTTTTTTTTTAATCTTGCTATGCTCTTGGCCTTAACTGTATCTTGTGGCAATGAAATTAAGCATGTGCTTAAGTCATTTGCTGGGTCAGAGTCAGAAAGTTTAGTTTGTTTAGCTGTCTAACCTTCTTCTGGGAACATCAACTGCTTAAGGATATATTTCTTCTCTTGTCTCTATTCTTTTCCTCTTGCTGTGTCCTATCACCACCAGATAATATGATGCCATGTCATCATGTAATGTGACATCAAAACCTGTGAGGACAACCACTAAAGTTGGTGATGTCTTCCTCCCATTTTAATCTATGTTAGCCACTTTAGGGGCTGGATCTCATTTGAAAATCTGACTCATTATATTCTAATTCTCAGTTTTATAACATCGAGTATATTTACTGTTTTTTCTAGATCATGTCAAGGGCTCATGACTTCAGAGGATTTCACAGCCTCTCACCTTTATTCCCTAGGGACCAGGGAATCAGAACAATCAACAGTATTGCTTTCTTCAGAACAAGTTATTTCACTACCGAACTTGAATATTTTAGAAGCATTCTTGAGGCTTATACTGTTGTCAGACAGAAATTATGGCTGTAGCAACCTATCAGTGAATGTGCTGTTCACTCCTACACAAAGTTAGCTATGCCAGATTTATGAGAGGAAAGAGAATGCTGAGAAAGTGAAGTATGTTTCACATGCTCATATATATATTGTATTAAATACTTTTGAGCCAAAAAGAAATACCTAAATCCTAAGCTTATTTGTGCTACACAAGTTTATCCTGGTTAAATAAAAGACCTTGCATAACTGCTGAAAGCTCTTTTGCTTGAAGATAAATAGTCTGGTGCCAGTTATGCAATATATCCTAAAGTGCTCGGCATCAACAAAAATCACTATCATAGGTATCTGAGTGAATTTGTGCATCACATTAGGTTATTTTTATGTCAGCCCTGAAGATATATGATTCCTCCACTACATATTTCCATTTAGATTTAATAGGTTATCTTTAACGAGTAAGCTTTTTTTTCTTTCCTGGAATTTTTCTGTTGTGGCAATTGTTACTGGATACAATCTTTTTTCTACTGCATCTCATTTGAGTTTGGCTAACAGTTGCAAGGGAGCATATATTTTTGAACTGTTAGTAAAGCAACATTTAATAAAGAAGACCTTAGCGAGGTTAGAGTTGTCCTTATTTTTCATACTGCTGTGAAGCAACATGACAGGCTAGGAGGAGGAATCTTGAAGTGCTAGTCACCTGTATAGAAATGAAAAACCAAGGGACAGAAGTTGAGTGACCTTTGTCTGTGAGGTGGCACCCTGCTGCTATATCCGTGGCCAATGTGAGCAGGGTACAAGCAGCTGCCTTAGTGAGCTAGTCTTGCTGTTGCTAGTGGGTGTCAGCTAGTAATGTAGAAAGAGAAGATGGACTGGAGATTAATGGGCAGGGGGAAGAGTTAAATAGAAATCTCCAAAGAAGAGTGTTAGTCTAGCAGTGTTATATTTGATTTTTACTTGGTTACATGTTATCTGATTTTGCTGCTGAAAATAATATCTTACATTTATATACAACCTTCCATGCTTTGTGAACTGTAATGATGATGTTAATAATATAAGAATCACTGAATCCAACACTGAAGCTCCACTAGCTCTGGAGTGAAACAAAGCAACAACTGAACAGTGCACAGCAACACTATATAACAACAGACAGACTTGCTTCAGCTAATTGCTAGTGTTCTGAAGTAATACTAAATGCAGTAAGGAATGTGCAAAGCATTTGTAACAAAACACTCAACTCAATCTTTGTTTAGAAAAAGAGTCAGTGATGTTTGCTAAAGTTTCAGTGATCCTGGACACAGATTTAATTCACTTCTAGGACACCAAATTCCAACAGGCTCTGGACTCATATGACTCTCTATCTGTTTGATATACTCTTCTATTTTCTACGTGTTGAGTCTGACAGGATACAGTTCTTTTGCTGGACATTTTCAGAGATAGGGTTGGGTTGCTGGCTGGCCTCGTCCCAAACTCCATGGATGCCCAATGCATGAATATTGTGGTTGTCAGTCCTAAACAAAGCCTGGTTACATGATAGCATACCTGTTACAAAAGGTAGAACCTTTGTACCCACAGCTTTAAAAAACCTCAAGGCATATGAGTAGCTAACTGGCTTTTCTGTCATGCTGAATCAATCTAAAGCAACAACTGAAAGATTTCTCTAGTAATAATGGAGAATGCTATGACTGCAGACAGTACTCAACAGCCATTAGCTCTAGAATGAGCCCTAGGCTTCCTCCTGAATAGTGAAATGCTTCCTCTAACGCAGTGAGCAAATAATTATAATTTAACAGTTTCACAAACCTTTTGGGGCCTTTTCCTAGCTGCCCAAGATGTACGATTTGAATAATAAAGAATGAACAAGATGGGAGGCTCCTTACCTTTTTCCTAAATCCATTTCTTGTTTTTCACTCTCTTGAACCTGAGGCACACAATCAAAAAGAGGGATAGACTTTCTTCTCATTTGAGCTCTGCACATTAAGCAAAACAGTCTTTTCTACCATTCTGCTTTCCTAACTACCTAAGAGCACCATGTTGGAACCATGACACACACTGGATGGGATTACTTAAATGAGTAAATACTACGCAATGTCAGTAAAGGCTGCAAAATCTGACCCCAAAATGGTGAAAACCCTCAATATTGATTTCTGTGCTATGGGTAAAATGATCACTCACTCTATATTCTTCTAGGTAGCCAGCACCTAATTCTTCTGCACAGGCTTCTCAGAATACATGTGGATCCATATGGGACTGTGCAGATAGTGCCTTCAGTGGGGCCTCTTCTCTCTGCCCCACAGTGTGTTGGCCAGTGCCTTTGAACCAACTTGGAGGGAGAAATAATCTATGCCAATACTGGGATGACCCGGAATACTTTCTCACTGGAACAAGAGGGGAGCCAAGGGCTATACTGTGATTCAGAGATTTTCCTGAGTCACTCTATAATCCTTAGTTTGCTCCTGGTGCAGCACAACTGCATGCTGTCCCTTATTCAGTTCTTGTGGCAAAGCTGCAGTCTAGTCCTATGTGAGCAAGATCATGCAAACTAAATTAATAGTTGACGTATATATGTATTTAAAACATTACTTCTGAACCTTATCTTTTTCCACAAACAGAAAAATATAGCCCTGCATAGATTTCCTAGAACATGCCAAAGATCAGTTAACCAAAAATGTAGTTTAGAGGCTAAGACACATAAATTGTGTAGAAGTTGATTGACTTTATCATGAATGTGGACTCTTATCAATGCTAGCAGGCATCTGGCTGTATTCACTTTGATTTACTCTACTGAGCATTTACTCTACTGAGCATTTTTACAGATGTAAACCTGTTTTGCCAAGACAAATGGAGTGGTAAATATAATAAACTAAATGCTCATAGTAGGAGAAAAAGGAATTGTCAGGGCTCTAGTTACAGAAGAAAAAAGCCCGTAAGATACAGCCTTCATCTTTCCTAAAAGATAAACTCCAAAGACTGAATTAAAAATGAAAGCCTTTCTGAAGAAAAAGAAACAGCTACAATGGTGGAGGGGAAGGAGGAGGAAGAGACAGCCCTGCTGAGGTTAAGGTTCTTTTTTCCCCCCACAAAAGGCAGCTCAACAAACAGTGGCAGATGTCACCCTGACAGGGAAAGTGGCAAGCGGCCATCTCAGTTCTGTTTGTGACTTTTTTCACAAGAGTCAAGCTGCTTTTTCCACTCCATTCAGCATGTTTGTGAATGCTTGATTTGCTCAGAAGACAAAAAAGGGCAAGAGCTCTAGAATTCAATAGAAGGTCAGAATGGCAATCTTTTTGCCGGGTCCGGCTTTCTTTTATACTCTGACATCTGGGGCCTATTACCAGAACAAATTAGAGCAATTCAAACCACCAGCAGGGGAAAGAGAGTTTTCTGTTTTTCATACAGCATAGCTACAAACTCAGGAAGGGGAACTGGGGCTCCTGACAATACAGCGTAGCAATAGATTTGCTACACTTGTTTTACAGACATATACTGCAACAAATGTAATCAGTGATTAAGTAAAAGATGTCTGATCTTCAATATGTCCCCCACAAAAGGAAAAGAAGAAATATTTAAACTGATGAATTTGCACTTAATTTTCAGCCTGTTACAGCATGAAGCTCTAACTGTTTCAAGGAGTCACATTAGTAGAATCTATAACATGGTTCCCCTTCCCCCCATCTGGCACATTAATATGTGTGGCTTTTGAAATTGCATTTTCTTCTACATTCCAATAAATAACAAAGTATTATACTCTTAGTTGAAAGCGTAGCTTTACTTAATATGTCTGGAATGTTATGCCAATTGGTGGTGGTAAACATTTTCCCATGTTTATCCCTCTTTTAATTGTGTTTTTCAGCATTTCGCTTAGTTTCCTCTTAGAAGTCAGTCTACAGAGCCAAATTCCTTTTACTAGCTGGGAAGCAGAGACACGGACAGTTAACACTCTTTCTGGGTACATTGGCTGGAGGCAACAACAGGTCTTAAACATGTAATCTGTACTTGTTTCAGGGACTCATTGAACAGCAAGGCAATTTATTGTGTCAAATTGGTCTGGATCCTCACTATGGGGGATAAACGTATTCACTGAAGCTTTTTGCAGTTAAACTCTTTTCTCCATGGATGAGATTTACTTTTCAGTCCAGTCTACTTGCTTTGGAAAGCACGTTCTGTTGGTGACCCTTCACTTGACCAGCAAAATCAGGTCATGATGAAGAGGAGAAAATCATAGACATGATACAGAAAATGAATAATTATGTTAAATAATAATGCTGATTTTCAAAATCCTTAGTATTTTAACAAAGAAAAACTTTGGTGTGCCTTATAAAGCCCTCTGTTAAAATCCTACCCTCCTGCTACATTTGTATTATCATTTTCATCCCTTTGCAGGGGCCCTATTTTGAGAGATGTTATTGATATATTGGTATTGTGCTGGTGTTCTTAAGGGGTGTGATTTTATTTGGCCCATTGAAAATATGAATATAGTACTTGGGTAACTGAACTTTTAAAGTCCATTGAAAGGCTTATTTTAGTCTACAGATTGTTTAACTGAAAATATGAATACTGTATAGTTATGATGGGCTCTTGAGTAAATTTCTTGCCTGTAAAAAGGACTAGAAAATGTCCTGGGCTAGATTCTTTGTGTCTTTGGTAACTTGTGTGACTTTATTTACAGCCTAATTGCTTCTCTTTCAGCTAGTTCTAAAAAGAACCTCACAGAGTGGAGTCCATATTCAAATAAAACAACATACCTTGTTTAGCACATACCTTTCACCTGAATGGAAGCATTTACTTGACTTCTCCTTAGGATTACCACTAGTAGCTGTTTTGTAATCTACTGAGCATAGGTATAGTATAGGGGTTTAAGGGAGTTGTATTTCACAGAGCATATTTTTTACCTACAGTCAATTGTGTAATGGAAACATTTATTGCATAGTCAATATTCCTCATCCTCATCCTTCATCAGTATCAACAGGTTACTGGGAATAATTTAAACTCCTGGGGTGCTGAGGGTAGACTAGAAATATATCAAAGGTCTTTGAATGAAAAATTGTTTTATGAATCTGACAGATTATAACTTGCTTAGATAATTGTGTGTGTTGGGTATTATAGTATATTTGTTTTTGGATATTATTGACTTCATTTGAAAAAGAACCAGGGGAGTGTGTGTGTGTGTGTGTATGCGTGTGTACTTTTGCTAGTAACACTCTTTTGATCACTCAACCCTATTAACAGATATGTGAATTATATCCAAGTTTGATAATATATATTGAAAAAAAATATGTTGACTAGATTTGTGCTATATTAAACATTTTAAAATAGCCTTCCCTTCCTCGTGGTCTCTCTTTCAAACAGTCCCCTTTAAAGCCTCTGCTATTAATGTTAAACTGGTGTGACTAGGGCAGAACATGAGACTCTGAGATGACCTATTTCATAATAGTGCATTTTCCAGTGTTGAATAAACTGACATGTGAAAAAGTGCTGGTACTTTACACTTGCTGTATGTAATGCTTTTCATCTGAAGACCTGAGTACACTTTAAAACCTTCAGTTATTTTATTCCCACAACATCCCTTGATGTAAGTACATATTATCTGTATTTTATCGTGAATGTAGTTGGGGAGCACCGTGGTGCAGGATTATCCAGATTTTGTGGGTGAGGGATGTACCATAGGAGCTGCTCCACTAGCTATTTACAACCTGATGAGGAATCCTTAGAAGGTTGCATCCATTGGGTTTCCACCTGTTTGTATTCTCCAAATGATACAAAGTGATTGGAGAACTGCTCAGGATCTGTCTTTCCTTTAGTCTAAACATTGTTGCCTGTAGTGTGCTTTTGAATAGAAGCAAACACATGTTCTCCATTCTTTGCTGGATTGTTTGAATATTCTTTTTTCTTCTTTTTCTTCTTTCACAATTTAGAGAACACCACCTTTAAATCTGTTTTCACTTTACAATGAAGTAAATACTGTACCTCTTTGCTTTTCTCTACCTCCATAACTCCTGCTTGCTGGAAGCAAGAAAATACATTAGTGGCCTCCTAAGGATCAGGTTGTCATAATGTGGAAGATATGATGGGCTGGATTCTCTGGTCAAGCCAAGTAATGTTTGGTGATAATGTTTGGTCATGGGAGGGTGAGGCGAAAAAGGACACAGGCAACTTTAAGGCACCTTTATGTTCCTGCAATCTGAGGGCCAGCCAGAGCCCAATTTGGTCACTGGAGTAAATTAGAACAGACTAAAAGGGAAACTGAGAGTAATGGAATTTTTTTTCTCTAAAAAATTAGTGTTAGAGAAGACTTCTTGAATGGTAGACATTTATGTAGCATTGATTCATATTAGATCAGAAACATTCACATTGTGGTCAACAGAGCACCAGTGGTTTTCATAGTCCTTGTAGAATTAAATAGTTTGAGAACAGTTTATGGGGTGACTGGAGTATTGGAAGAGGGAGTGATCTATGAAAGGTAATTTTGCTTGCCAGGTGGTCTACAGAATGAAAAGGGCAGCAAAATATGATCATCTGTGTCTTCATAACTGATGATGCCACTTCAGCATGGGTAAATATTGCAACCAGTGAAACAGATGTGCAATGGGGCAGCTGGGAGACACTGAGATACTAACGCCAAAGTAACAACAGTCAGAATGAACTTTTCCATTAGTGTTCTACTCATTTTCATTGAGGGACTCTAATGGGGGCTTAGTGAGGCACAGGAATGTCAGAGACATTTAGGTATATTATTACTGTTGTTGTTGTTCTTTTTTGTATTTCTAAGGCACATACCCTCAGTGTCTGCATGCCATGGCCCATTATACATTTTGAAGCACATCAGTTCTCTCAGGGAAGAGCAAAGCTACATGCTGTTTCCCACAGACTGAACCTACTTACAGAAGAAAAAACAACCACAAATATTTCTATTTCCCAGTCAAGGCCCTTTTGCAGTTCGGGGAAAAGTTTGTAGAAAGAGATGATCTTCATAACTGCAAATATTAGAGGAGCTGTTCATTGGGTGAAAATATGCAACATTCCAAGTATGGAGTGATCCTTCTCTCTAATGGTTTTAAACTCATCTTGCAGGATGTTCTTCTCTTTGGTGTAAGAGGTGCACCTGTCTATGTATTTGTACCAAACTATTTTAACAAAGAAAATAAAATCTGTAGTTCTTTGTTCTGCATCAGCAAAGTGACAGTCACACAGTGTCCTTCTCTCAGGAGTCTGGCACAAAAATAGCCTCGCTCTATTGCAGGCTTACAGACAAACGTTTTATGCAGGCTAACAATAGCAAATGATTTCATAGGCATGGGGTCGCACCCTGAGTCCATCCAGAGGCTTAGGGTGAATGACTCTATCTCCCAGTCCCACTTAGTCCTTTCCCACTTGTCCCTTTTCATCTAAATTCAGAACACTAACCTTCTTGACTGAATTCTGTATTTGTTTGAAGCTCTCTCCCCCCCTGTTAAATGACAGTTACCACATATTTTTAAGTAACAGCTAGAGTGCCATTGAGTGCTTAGGATTGGACATTTGAGACCCCTTTCAACATTCTCAGTAAGGTGTCAAGGTACCCTAAGTTCCATTGTGCACAGTTCGTCTAATGGGACAAAGAGAAGGTAGATTTTTCAAAGCAGATGAATGGGCTTCTATAATCTATTATGTGTTACTTGTGAATATGGCTTGATTCTGTGTTTGTACGTGATTTTGGTGCTCGTGACAAGTGCGATATTGAAAACCATGTAAACTTCAGTTCTCTATTTATCCACAAAGCAAAGACAAAGTGAGCAGCAGAGATGAATCACATACTGAACTGCCAACATGCCTTAATCCTAACCTGTAGGGCTAACTTCTAGCACTGCAAGGGTAGTTCATTTTCTGTGGCGTTTGAGCTTCTGCCGTGACTAAAGTGATTGCCATTAAAAATAAAATAAAACCAGCTTGTACCACAGCATGGTATTTGATTGTGATGCCTTATTTAGAGCATACCCTATACTGAGAAAACCAGTATGAGAGCAAAGTCCTACAGTTAAGGCACTGGACTGGGATAAAGAAGATGCAGTGGATTGAGACTCAGAAGATTTAGATTCAGTTAGCATATCTGTTACAGACTTTCTCTGTGGCATGTCACTTAGTCTCTCTGTCCTTCAGTTCCCCATCAGTAAAATGCGGATAATAATGCATTCTATCTCCTACCCTTTGTCTTTCTTGTCTATTTAGATTGCAAGCTCTTAAGGGCAGGGACTGTCACTTACTATATTTGTACAGTGCCTAGTGCAATGAAGTTAGATCTTGTTTAGGGCTTCTAAGTGCTACTGAGATTATATTAATAATAATGGGGAATATCGGGGAATACTGCAACAGCTACATTACATTTAACAGCCAAAACCCCAAATCATGCAAATTAAGAAGATTTGTTTTGTGAAATGAACTGAGACTAACACATTTATCAGAAATTGCCAAATACCTCACAGGCGATAGCTATTTTTCCTTACTATGAACCTGTGCTTCAATTAGACTGATATCATCCAAAGTTAGACATCAGTCCTACAATGATGCAGTGCACAGATGGACTAATGAGCCCTTGAAGAATCAGACTGACTTCAATGGGACTGTACACTGGTGCAGCAGTATGCCCACTCTTCTTAGACTAAAAGAAGAACTCTTTTGCACTGTGTTTACCTGTAAACACAATTACTGGCATCAGTTTTGCAAATCATAATTTTAGCTAGCTGGAAGCATACTGGAGAGGAAGTATCCTACACAGGCAACTGTGGTGTGAACAATTCAAGCACTTTAAAACAATAACAAGCAAAACCCTTTCAGGTTCAGAGGAATCTAACAAATCTTTTCTTCAAAGCTTTTTGTCCCTCTTCTCAAATCTACCCATTCAAATAAAGCTGGGGACATCTGAAGTCTGACTGTTTTCCTGCAGTTAGTTTAAACTTTTCATGCAGTCATATTCCCACTGATGTCCACTGCTAGCAATCTGACATGTCTTAGTTGAGAGAGGTTGTTTCACATCGATGACATTGTCCCTTTAAGGGACCATTTTTCACAGACTTGAGCCTCCTCTAAGAATTCTGTTTTTAGCAGATAAGAGCATCATTTTTATAATAATGTTTTACAGATTTTCACAACTGGTTTTCATTGACTAAATCTATAAAAACAAGGAGCAGTTAGGAGTGAACTGTACTGTGGTTTGTCACATCTAACTTGTTTCCTCCCAATCTTGGTGCTGAGATAAAGAAGACTAGAAACACGATTAGATATCACAAATGTATTCCTAACACAGTTAGAGTTGAGAATCATCTTAATAAGTGGATAGGTTTTATCTCCTTTCATTTTCAGAACTATATTACAAAGCCTAAAATGGTGCAGATGCATTTTGAATACTTTCCCTTCATTCCCCAAATACCCTTCATTATTCTCTCTGGTACAGAAAAGGAATGATAAACTGCCACATTTTTACCTTGTAAGTTTTCCCCTGTTACTTTATTGCCTGGTTTTCATTTTTCTCCACTCTAAGCTTTTTTGTTTGTTTGTTTGTTTGGTATTTAGTGACTTTCAAGCTAGACTTTAATTTTAAGATGCAGACATCCCAGCTAAAATATGGGTCTGAGTTACTGATGATAACTTGTTTTACTTCCTACCATGTACCTCACAATTTATATTGTCCTGACATAGTACTTTTACACTTATCTTCCTTCATGTGCAGCATTGTTGTTCTAGTTTAGTAGTGTTAAGGATGCCACCTGCTATGCCAGCAATATGGTGCTGCATTTTGAATCTCTGAGAAATAGACTATCCCATCTCCCTAGAATTATAGTGGAACAAAGGTTTTTATTTATTATGTACTATGATTATTATTATTTTCCATTTTATCTGGAACATCTAAAAGTGCTCTGGGACACAGTGTTCCTAATCTCCTGACTAGTACTGAAAACCATCATGTGGGACCTGCAATGACTAAACCGAGCAGAAAGATCCAGCTGTGATGATTGGCCTTGCGGTTTGGTAAGCAGCACTCTGAGACTTAGGTTCAGGCCCATGGTGTGTTGCAAGGGTGATAAACTGGGGCTCCAAGGGAAAGAGGAAAAAGACGTGGATGTTGACCTGCTTGAACTACTTGCAGCGAAAGATATATTCAGTACATATAACCCTTTCATCTCTTTAAGAACAGACTGTGACTTTTGCACTAAGTAGCATCTGTGCTGAGGCTATCCCTAAGAACTGGGGAGGCAGAAGTGGTTCTTTCTTCCCATTCTTTTGTGCCAAACACAGCTCTGGTTCAGGTGAAACTAGACATTAAGTTAGTGATGATGCGAGGTAAATCAACTCTTCAGTTTACAGTATAAAAGGTTTCATTGTCCTCTCTCAAATAAGCATTACTTCTAAAAGAAAACACTTTTCACACTGAAAAACCAAAGGACTGTGTTAGTCGTATCACCTCCATTTCTGGTACGAGCACTTTGGCAACATTCAAGGAACATCTAACAACTGAATCTTGGCTCCCCTGTATTAAAACAGACAAAGAATCCAAACTAAACATTAAACCAAAACAATCCCTGGATCCAAACACCCATAAACCTTAGGGCAACATTTGCCAAAGTGTAGGACATGCCACTCTGTGGGGAAGTGAAAGTATATCAAGGGGGTCATAGAAGATTCATACACTAAGATGGGCAAGCATTTAGAAACAGATGGTGGTACTGACTATTGGTTGCTCACTAGTCATTTCTCTACAATAATAAACCCAAACTCTGCAGCTTAGTTAGTACTATGTAATATTTTGCATCATTACTCTAGAGAACTATGTATCTTTTGTAAATCAGCCCTGTGCTGAATTAATATTATTGACACAGCTTGAGCAAGTGATGGGAACAAGCTAGAGAGCAGCAGCAATTGTAATGCTGTCAAAGGTGAATGCAGCACCACTTCTTAAATCACTAACTTATTTAGCATTCAGAATTTACTGAGGAATCTTTTGTCACATCATCCATCAAAGATTGGCACTAGAGAGATAGAAGATACGAAAATTAAAAACCTGTTTATTACCATAAACAAAAGAGCATGAACAACATCCATCAAAGACAGACAGAGATGGAAGATAAACAAGGATTGGCTAGAGCCAATACTCTGTGCTTATTTTTTAAAACTATTTATTAAAACATTCTAGATACAGATTAACTTTCTTTTGCTCAATATTATTTCATTTGCCTTGAAATGGAAATGGCAAACACTTTGATAAATTAATTGTAAAGGTCCCTGGTTTCACACTCACTTCTTTTAAATACCTTTGCATCCTCTGCTGAAGTGTAATTTTGTAACTTCTTTCAGCTATACTTCTCCATGAATTACAACAGATGCCACTGACACATCCTACAGTGGCAATTAAGAAAGGGAGTGTTTTTCCTCTTTTTTGCTGGAAACATAAGAGGTATTACTAGTGAAAGGATACTGCACTTAAAGGCTTGATCCAAAACTCGTGGATGTCATTTGGAGTCTTTCCATTGACTTCCATCAAACCCTAGGGAAACCCTGTGTGTTACTATGCCTTCACAGCATAAAATCTATGGCTTTACTGAGGACTGAGCAAAACAATTGGCTTTTACTAAGAACCAGTCTGAAACTCAGTTATGTTCCCAATCAGAACTCAACCTTTTTAGAGTCAGATTATATAATGCTAGCATCTCCCAGAGCCACCTATCTTTGTTGGTAAAATTGCATGATTCAACAGCTATAAAGACTTGCTACTGGGCCCAAAGTGATAAACAATGTAAAGGTAGTGCTCTGACACACAATGCACAGTAGGAAACTTCTAACATGGAAAATCCAAGTATGTGAGAAACATAAATTTACAGAACGTAGCCAAGAGGCAGCTACAGTTGCTCTGCCTAGCAAGTATATTAATAAGAACAAAGAGAATGGAAAAGAGTCCGTTGGTACTACAGGGTGAAGATAAAAGTTGGAAGAGTTCTATGAGCCTGTCAAGGACAAAAACAATGGGAAGGATGAAGGTCATGATGTTCTGGGATGCTATCTGGGGACGTTCAAACAGAGGGAGGTCATTAGGATGTCAGAAGGTTGTCACATATAGAGGTAAGAGGAAGAGAGAGGGAACACAGCACAGGGTGAAGAGTAAAATGCAATGTCTTCTGATAACAGAAAAATATTCAGAATGTCCACACAAGGGTAACTGTATGGTACTGCTAAAGTACCTGTCTAAAACAGGTATCTAAGAAACATGATAGCAGATGATATTCATTGTCATCAGGTGCAAAGTATTATACCTAGGAAAGGGAGGGAAATAAGCTACTCCTACAAATGGATAGTCTACGAATTATGATATGTCTCCACAGCAGCTGGTAGTGTGCTTCCCAGCACTGGTAGACAGACATGGACTAGGTCTGCTCAAGCTAGTGCACTAAGAATAACAGTGTGGCTGTGATAGCACAGGCAGCAGCTTGGGCTGGCCACTAAGTGCAAATCTGCCTGACCCCCTAGCTATGTATTCAGATGGATACCCTGAGCTGCTGCCCAGGGTGCTATGGCCACCCTGCCATTTTTTGCATGCTACCTCAAACAGAGCTAGCGCACCTCTGTCTACCCAGTCTGTAAAACACAATCCCAGCTGCTGTGGAGACATACCTTTAGTTTCTAACCTGGTAGAAAAAAGAGCCATGCATCAGTGTGTACATCTGCTTACTGCACAGAAGTGGTCAAAAAAAGCACATAACATTTCTACTGGGATAGAGAATAATATGAGAAAATGTAAGTTTATTAGATAAGTCACTTCTCATTTTGTGAGTAGCAGACCTGATTCATAATTGCATTGCACTGTGCCAGTGTAATTCCACTAAAATCCTACACTCGCGTGGTGTCCAGACTCCCAGGTGCATAGCATTTTGTTTGCAGAGTTCATTTCTCAACACAAGCATGTTGACTTGGCTGCTGGCAGAACATTCTCCACAGCAACCTCTCCCCTTGGAAATTCTCTGCCCCCTGACCTTCCAGGCACACTACAAAGCTTGTATATGGTGAGGAGATTTAGGATCCCTGTTGCCCAGCTAGGTCCTGCAGCCACAGCAGCATCCACAGCCACAGCATGAAAGTGTAGGAAGGGAAGCTCCCTGACATGGCGATAAAATACATAGGTGGTACAGCCCCACGCTTGGTGTTTCCCTTTCTGAGGGGTAGAGTGAGAGACTCCACCCCATCCTTGAGAGCTGCTCAACTCTTTTTGGATGTCACATACATTACTAAAAAGAACGAGGAGTACTTGTGGCACCTTAGAGACTAACACATTTATTTAAGCATAAGCTTTTGTGGGCTAAAACCCACTTCATCAGATGCATGCCGTGGAAAATACAGTAGGAAGATACATATATGTACACAGAGACCATGAAAAACATGTGTGTTGCCATACCAACTATAACAAGTGTAATCAGTTAAGGTGCGCTATTGTCAGCAGGAGAAAAAAAACTTTTGTAGTGATAATCAGGATGCCCCATTTCCAACAATTGACAAGAAGGTGTGAGTAGCAGTAGGGGGAATAGTTCTACTTTGTGTAATGACCCATCCAGCCTTTATTCAAGCCTAATTTAATGGTGTCTAGTTTGCAAATTAATTCCAATTCAGCAGTTTCTCATTGGAGTCTGTTTCTGAAGTTTTTTTGTTGTAGTATTGCTACTTTTAGGTCTGTAATTGAGTGACCAGGGAAATTGAAGTGTTCTCCAACTGGTTTTTGAATGATATAATTCCTGACATTGATCTGTGTCCATTTATTCTTTTGCATAGAGACTGTCCGGTTTGGCCAACGTACATGGCAGAGGGGCATTGCTGGCACATGATGATATATATCACATTGGTAGATGTGCAGGTGAACGAGCCTCTGATAGTGTGGCTGATGTGATTAGGTCCTATGATGATGTCACTTGAATAGATATGTGGACAGAGTTGGCATCGGGGTTTGTTACAAGGATAGGTTCCTGGGTTAGTGGTTTTGTTGTGTGGTGTATGGTTGCTGGTGAGTATTTGCTCACCCCAAGGTCTGTGAGAGTGAGGGATCGTCCTTCAGGATAGGTTGTAGATCCTTGATGATGCAATGGAGAGGTTTTAGTTGGGGGCTGAAGGTGACAATAGCCCACCTTAACTGATTACATTCATTATAGTTGGTATGGCAACACCCATTTTTTCATGTTCTCTGTGTATATATATATCTTCCTACTGTATTTTCCACTGCATGCATCCGATGAAGTGGGTTTTAGCCCATGAAAGCTTATGCTTAAATAAATTTGTTAGGCTCTAAGGTGCCACAAGTACTCCTCGTTCTTTTTGCTGATACCGACTAACACGGCTACCACTCTGAAACCTGTCAACATACATCACTGGCTCTTTTTGCCCTTTCTTTCCTGCTCCCTGTATAGGTTACTCCTGCATAACAGACTAGTTAGAGAACTGATGGGTTCTGAAATATTGGTTCCTATGCTTTTAAAGTCCATACATACCAGAAAGGGAAGGCCCAAGTTTTTCTCACATTTAATCTCTGAATCTAAAACTATGAATGCAGACTGCACTGTATCCCCAAAATAAAGGTGAACTATTGACACCCTTTAGTTTTCTATAAAACTTTTTATCTTAGTTGTTCCATTGAGCTTACAGCATTGCTAACACCAATACCAAACCCAGAAAGACAGAGTCTGAGTTAGGAGCCTGTGGCAAAAAAAAAAAAAAAAGCTCCTTTTCTGTAATAAAACAACTAATGAGAGGTAAAACCTTTCAGTTTCTTTTAAAATGGGATATAGTTTTCACACCTGTCACAGTTTTATTTTGTCTGCATCTCTCTAGACTCTCAAAAACACTCAGGGATCCATTCTTAGGGCTTGTCTTCACATTTTTAGCTCTAGGTATAACTCAAGTGTTGCCCCCAGCCCAACACCTATCCACACATGCATATCTGTAGCTTGAGTTACTTGAGCTAGCCAGCTTATTAGGAGGTGTGCATTAACGCATGAGTGCTGCTGATGCTGCAACTAGTAATACTGTGGGGACTCAGCTACTCTGTGCATCTTGAGTGTTGTTTGTAGAGTTGCCAACTTTGGTTGGATGAATTCCTGGAGGTTTCATCACATGACATTATCTTCAATTACAGATTAATCTTTAATTCCTGGAGACTCCAGGACAATCCTGGAAGATTGGCAACCCTAGTTGTTTGCAGGGCTGGCTCCAGGGTTTTTGCCGCCTCAAGCATAAAAGAAAGAAAGAAAAAGAAAAAGAAAAAAAGCCGCAGTCTGCTCTACTGCCACCGCTTCAGTTTTTGGCGGCAATTCGGCAGCTGGTCCTTCACTCCGAGAAGGACTGAGGGATGCGCTGCCAAATTGCCGCCGAAGAGCTGGACGTGCTGCTCCTCTCCATTGGCTGCCCCAAGCACTTGCTTGCTGGGCTGGTACCTGGAGCCGGCCCTGGTTGTTTGACAAATCGCTCTTGAGCTAGGCTAACTCACAAAGAGTTAACCTGAGTGTAGATAACACAAGCTCACATTACAGTGAAGACAAGCCAGTAGTTGCACCTGAGGTCTGCTTTGTGCAATTGAAGAGATGGAGCAAAGATGTCTCTCTGATCCTAGAGCTGGCCCAGGGACAAACCTCAAGGCTGTGTTAAATTCTACCAGCTGCAGTGGGCCTCAAAGGACTGTTACAACAGCCAAACTGTCACTGGAGCACTTCACCAGTATGCCTCAAACCTGACCTCTATCCATTTCTAGGAAAAAGAGAGAGAGAATAGTTCTTATTCTAAGCCCATTTAATCCTTGGTCTCTTTGATGAGGAGGCCAAAGTGCGCTTGTTTTGAAGGTGGCTTTGTTGATGAGAACCTTGTCTCCCAGGAAATGTACTGTCACCACCATCTAATTTTTTTATATCCTACTAAAGAGCTACCAGATGTAAGCAAGTTTCAGACCGTGCCTACCTGAGTCAAATACAAACCAAAGTCCTACACATAAAAATCTTTCCAACAAGTAAAGCCTACTCAGCCCATTGTGATCAATCAACTGAATAAAATGAAATCAATTTTCAAAATAAACCCAACCCTTCATTTCTTTGACAGTTTAAGAAACACGCTAGTTAGGTCCCAATCCTGCAAACACTTTTGCATATGTCTGATTAAAATAAGACTGCTCATGGTCAAAAAATTAAACCTGTGTAAGTGTTTACAGGAGCAGTGTCTTATTTGGAAACAAAATTACTTTGAAATACAGCTATAATCATATTTTAATATACAGTATATGGGGATAGTCTCTTGCACTCTCCTCTCTCTTTTACCACTAGGGTGGTGCACGGAGAACAGAAACTCATTTCATCTCCCTAAATGGGGATTCCCTTTACACACTGCAGTGCTCAGTCAGCATGCATGTAACCAGCACCACCACCACCCTTAATTGCACCCCCAGTGCAGGTAGCATAAAGGAGGTGTAACCAAAGTATGCTGCTGGTGACTACTACCAACTGGCAAAGCTTAGGGCAGTGTCCAGGCTGCTCAAAGTCCAAAGAGACCACTGTTGGCATAGAACCAGCCATGGAAACTGTAACTGTTGTTCTGGTTATCACCCCTCTCTGTTGCACCCAGCTGAAAGTCTGCAGACAGTAGGAGCAGAAAATCTAGACCTATGTGTTTTTGAGGTTATATCAATACCTCTTCCGCCTCGGCTACACTTGCAAGTTACAGCGCTGTATAGCCCCCCCCCAGTGCTGTAACTCACTCCCTGTCCACACTGGCAGGGCACTTACAGCGCTGTATCTCCCTAGGGCCTTGGCTACACTCGCGGATTCATAGCGCTGCCGCGGCAGCGCTGTGAAGCGCGAGTATAGTCGCACCGCCAGCGCTGCCAGAGCTCTCTCGCAGCGCTGCAAGTACTCCACCTCTCCGAGGGGAATAGCTTGCAGCGCTGCGAGAGAGCGTGCAGCGCTGCAGGCGCTGATTACACTGGCGCTTTACAGCGCTGCACTCGCTGCGCTCGGGGGGGTGTTTTTTCACACCCCTGAGCGCAGCAAGTGCAGCGCAGTGAATTGCCAGTGTAGCCAAGGCCTAGGTACAGCACTGTATCTCCCTAGGTATACCACTGCAGGTACTCCACATCTCCGAGAGGAATAACAGTTGCAGCGGAGTGGCTACGACTCACGGGTGTGAGTGTAAACGCTTGCAGCGCTGTACTAATCACCTTGTCAAGAGGCCAGTTCTCTCCATTGTTGTGACCGGCTGCAGGAATGTGGAAGTGCCGGTTTCAAAGCTCGTACCACAGAGAAAAGCAAACAGTTTGCAGCTTGCTTTGAGTGAGTAAATGAATGAGCAGGGGGCCGGGAGTTCGGAACTTGCAAAATAGAGAGCTGACATGCTCCAAAAAGCACACTCTCTCCCACCACACTCCCTGTCACAATCCACCTCCTCCCCCCCCATTTTGAAAAACACGTTGCAGCCACATGAATGCTGGGATAGCTGCCCATAATGCACTGCTCCCAACACAGCTGCAAATATTGCAATTGTGGCCACACCACTGCGCTGGCAGCTATCAGTATGGACAGACTGCAGCGCTTTTCCCTACTCAGCTGTACGAAGACAGGTTTACCTCACAGCGCTGTACAGCTGCAAGTGTAGCCAAGGCCTATATATCAAGCTGAAGTAGAACATGATTTGGGTTTATCATTAATCTGTGTATGGGTTTAGAAATGTATTTAATAGTGTGAAATATGGGCCGATGTGGATACAGATGGGGAAAAAAAAACATTTTCCTGCTTTGAAATATTCCTATGTTATGAATTTTGGAAGAAAACATATGAGCTCTGTCAGCATGGCTAAAGACATGTCTTCAGGTCCCAAGAGATGGATTCAAATCTATGAATGGTACTGATAAAACTGATATGCATTGGTGAAAGATTCAGCAAGTAGGGAACATTTTCTAATTTTATACACTAGAAACAAATAGAGAACTGGAGCAGAACTGGTTCATACAAAGGGTAATAAATCCATAGAGTAAGATACAAGTATATGTAAATAAAGGAAAGAGTATAAATGATTTCAAGAGACTCCTAGCATAGAATTATTTCTAAACAAGGAAGTGACTGATGGATATGATGAAAAGGTGAGAAGTTGAACCACGGGAATAAGGTAAACCATAAAAAAGTATGCATGCTGAGCTGAATGGGCATTTTATACTTCAAAAATTCTTATGTTCACTAACCTCTGCTGGAATTTATCAGTTTAGTTTGATCTTTCTGTAGGGTGCTCTGTAGAAGATTTTTGCCACTGTTGCCCATTGCTTCAGTGATACCTATTAGCTGAAAAGTGCATTGGTGTCTTTATTTCCTATAAAAGATGGTACCTTATTCTATGGATTGTATATTATATTTAAATGAGAGTTTGAGCCTTAAAGAAAACATATGTCCCAGTTTTACTGGGAGACTCATGGGTCTTTCATCTGATGTTCCAAAAATATTTATTTGCAGGATGCCTAAAGTGTCCTGGCTAATATTTCATCAGTCAAGATATAAAGAGTTCTATAATGACAAAATGTCTGTGCAAGTCATATTAGTATCCTGATACAAAGTACTTTGTACAGCCTCACTTCACTGTCACTATGTACTGAGTGTGCATTTTATTCTAATCATAGTTTGAGGATGAAGCTAATCAGGTTTTAAATGAGGTTTATGTGTTGGCAAACTAGTCTAGCTAATGCAAAAACTTGTGCAAGACTTCCACTCTGTTCTCTTGAGGTGCTTGAGGGGTGTGAATAGAGGGAGTGGGCACTTGTGCTCTCTCTGTCTCTCCTTGTCTTCCCTCTTTGACGGCCATGGGGGAAAGGAACACAGCTCAGCCTTTCTTCATTTCTTCTCCACTGATCCAGATGCAGCTTTTCCATCCCAATTGGAGCCGGCCAGAATGTTGAGTGCTGGAGTATCTTATAACCTTTAAACATGTTGCCAATAAAACTCTGGGAGTTTGCTTTTGAAAATATGGTCCCCTTACTGAGCCTACTGTCATTTTTAATTACTGTGAGTTTTAGTGTTGATTTCAGTGAGGGTCAGAGTTCCAGAAGAACAAATATATATTAGTCCGATCCACTTATATAGGCTGAATTGTCTGGTTGCCATTTGTTTGTAGTTCATTTGAGAGTTTTCATGCTCACTTAACCCTGTGGGCTTCTTGGCCCTTTAAGTTAAAGGAGTTGTTCACAGAGACCAAAGCTACAATCAAGAGGGACACTTGGCAAAGGCAGGAAACACTGTCAGCCTGTCTCACTAGTCTGTCATAGATTACTAAATATTTCAGTGCCAGTTGTACCAGCTCAGCATGGCCACTGTGTAAAAGGATGGGAAAATCTCACAGGCTTATTTTGAGTAGGCATCCCAACATTTTAATGGTCATTTAGCTGAGCATCTCAACCTATTTGATTAGGATATCAGAGCTTCCTGAAAAGAAACGGAATGCTCTTTATTCTGTCTGTCTAGAACAGTGGGAGAAAAACTTCCCTCTCAGCACATGCATGAACTTACTAAGTGTTCAGTCGTCTGGCCCTGATCCAACAAGGTATTTTAGCATGAATTTACCTTTAAACACATACATAATCCCATTGAAGTCGATGGCACTATCTATGTGCTTAAAGTTAAACTCATGCAAGAGTGCTTTGCTGGATCGGGGCCAGAGTCTTCGAGTCCTCTTTCTCTTTATGATATTGGCCTAATGCAAGCACTACAGAGATATGTGCATAATTTAATTAAAAGGTTTTTCACCCTCTCCTTAACAAGCCCAACCCTACAAAATGGTGCAGCTCTGGTAGGAGTTCTGAGTAAAGTCTTGTGTTAACACTTATTTAAATCATCTTGAATCACCTGAACAGCAGACTACTTTTGTTTCTTCTTCCAAAGGCTTCTCTGTTTTGTATAGCTAAAAAAAATTAACTACAGTTCTACTCTTAGGTTTACTTCATGACCTATTTCATTTACAAAATGAACATGGATTTATAATTCTTAGGAAACTTCCCAGCTATATTGAAAGTGAGGACATTAGAACTCCAGCAGCATCTTATCCAACCCTGTCTGTGACTCTTCTTTCTTATTTGATCATCTGGTATTTTATAACTCATGAGACAGAGATTAAAGTTGGTGTTGTGAATAAAAATAATTTGCTAACACACATTCTGCTCTCTGCAATATTCCAATAACAAAGCCTAGCTTAGTATGTAACAGATTCCACATACCTCCAATGCCTGGATCCACATTAAATGAATGCATATTTTACAGATTGGACCGGCTGAGCCATTTTCATATGAATAGGTAGCTAATAAACCATAGAAAGCTCTTTGGAAATCCAAAGGAACAGGAAACGTTAAGTATGTGACGGTATTACATGGCCTGCTGTGGTATATTGTGACAATATGAAACTTGTGAACTTGAGTTGGGTATTCAAGGAGCAGAGACTCTTGAGCTTCTTCTTCACTACAAATGTGAGAGAGCTGCTGACAGAACGTTCTCTGTAATGGCCTCCTACCTCTCACAAAGGCAGAAATAGACCCAATTTGTTGACTTTTCAGGCACATTGCTAAGACCGGCTGTTTGAATGGTCATCGGCAAAGGACTGAGGCAACTGAGAGTGGAATTTGTATCTTGTTGGAAAGTTTGTGTTGTTTTAAACTATATTAGTCATATGACTGGATCAAATCATGTTCAGTAGTATGGGAGAAAGAAGTGCTTCTGCTTTGGTCAAGTTTTACTTTCTATCTTTGATATTTTTTATCTGCATGGCAGGGGAGCCCAAAGCAGTGGATTTGATATAAGACTGAATCTGAATAAATAAATACAATATTTGTAAGTGGAAGATATGCAGATAATTGCTGTGCTAGATGTCGATGCTTTACCACACCTGAATTGTCAGATCCGTAGACTTCAGTCTTCAATCAGTTTCACAGAGAATATCTTTTCAGACTCAAACTAGCCTGATTTGGGTAAATTTAGCAATAAAGTCAATTCTTTTTGAAAGAAATCTTTATATATATATTTTTTCATTTTCTTTTCTTCAGTGTTCTTGTCAAATTTCAATCCAAATTCCTAGTCTAAATATCAGCCAATCAGACATTCTATCTTCATGGCCTATTGATACATTCCAAGTATTATTTACTTGATTATAAAGCCTGATTTGATGGGATACAATCACTATTCTGTTCTCAATTACCCTTTGAATGTTGTATTACTCAGATACCCATTTAGATGATGTAAATGTAAATGACCTAATAGGTTAGTAATTCTACCATGGTGATAACTGAACTCAAATGTCAAAGCAAACTTATAAACAAAATCTGCCTTTTTGCTTAACTGAAATTATGATCCAAAAAACATAGGAGTATTATCTATGGCAGTTGGTTGTTTTGTATTTCTTTCACTTACATGACATAAGTATGTGTCTAGAGACATATAGCTGTTATATAGGGACATTTCAAGATTTTCTCTACAACACAGTGTAAAGGAAAACTGACAATGAATGAACAAAATGACACTAAATATAAAACACAGCAGATTGTTAATGTATTTTGTTTTTACCATAATGTGAACTGAAATCCATTTCAATTGTCGGGGAAAGTTGAGCGAGGAAAATGTCTCTCTCTATTTGTTAAATTGATCATATTTAATTTACTTTCGTTTAAAGTCCTGTAAGTAACATTTCATTGTTCTATGACTAAAAACATCTCTCTCTTATCTGGTCATCCTGTCTTCATAAAAATAATTGTTTGCAGATTATAACTATAAGTACTTTTGAAACACTGAATCTGATTCTATTAGTTTAATATAAAATATGGATTTGGTTCTAAACTCAAATCTCTCTCTCTCTCTGTCTCCCACATGCATTTTTGAAATGGCCCCAATCACTGTAAAATTTGAGCACTTTCTAAAGAATTGGAAGCCAAAAATTTGCAATTTGCCTCAGGGCAAGTGAGAAGGAAAATCAGACCATAGGCTGTCAGACTAATTTTTGGTTCTAATTTTTTCTGCCTTTTTTTTTAAAGTTTTATTTCCTCCTTCTCTCTTCCATCTTGTCTCCATTGCTTTATTCTCCTCTTCCTCTTAATTCTAATTCATGTCATCATAATCTCCAGTGGATGAGAAAGCCATGTCTCCCACTCCCCCAAGCTTCACCCTTGAGGTTGTTAATGTCTTAATTCCTGAGGAACAGGTCTGTTGAGAGAGAGAGAGCTTATAGTCACCTAGAGAGATGTGTTGTCTGAAATGCCCATGCCCAGTTCTGTGGAGTACCCTGAAAATTAGGATCACAATTTTGAAACTGACGTTTTCTGTGATACACACTGTAGTGAGCAGATCACCTGAATGAGATTCTATGAACTGCTAGAATTTTTTTGGGAGGGAGGATGCTGCATTTTGGACTGACTGAGGCTTTTGTAAAGTTGAAAAGGGCATATTCCATTGGATAATATGGTGCAGTAATCAGCTTGGTGGTTAAAAAGTGCGGATCGCAGTGACAAAGAGATTATCTGAGAGGATGAGGCTCAGTCTTTTAGCCAGTCTCAAGTAGAATAAGATGTTTTTCGCAGCTGGAGGTAGTTGAGACTCCAGCAACTGTGAGAAGTCTGAAAGAACTCCAAGGGTGAAGAATGATTTGACAACATAGTGACAGACTCTTGAAAAAGAGTGATGTGAAGTTGGCATTCTGGTCTTCAAAACATTTTCCTCTCCCTCCCTCCCTCCCCCCAGTATCATCCCTATGCCCCGTCTTACTGGGATTCATCTTCAGCCAACAGTGTTTTATTCAGATTTGCCAGGCACTGGTAATTATGGAATTCTGTGGAAATGATGGAAGTGAAGCATACAGGTAGGCATGAGAGTGCCAGTAGCAGCTGTCAGTGCTACCTCATAGAATCTGACTAGATTGTCCACATCTCAGCTCTTCAGTTGGGCGTAGTTTTTATCTGGCTCCATGGGGGTGAGCCATAAAAGGCAGAATCTTCTATTTCCTTGTTTTGTTGTGCTCTCAGTTTTGAGGAGGGAGTGCTCTATCAGAAGAAGGGTTTGCTCCTGCCTTTTCTGATGTCTGCTCCTAGGCTAAGGATCCAGTCTTGAGTCTGTTCAGCTATGTGAGTTGCACATGAAGTCACATGTTGGGAATCTATCAGTGGATTGAGAGGACAAGAACATTTGGTTCACTATGTCTGAGGTGTTGCCCACATGGATATTAAAGTTTCCTAGGACACTTCTCCTGTGGACACCATCAATGAGTCAGAAATGTTATCAAATCCTCTGGAAGGTCTTCATTGTCTAGGGAATCTGTAAGCAGTATGCCTATGTTAGTATTATTGTGTCTTCTTAATGTAACTTGAGTTACTGTGAACAAAAGCTTAAGGAAGATCTGGAGTGATTCTTTGTTAGGATCCCTCAAAATGACCAACAGCAGATTGAGATTATTTTACCTACCTCACTTCTGCTACATACAAGCACATGAAGATGAACTGAGGAAGGAGTTTCTACCTTAAATGAAGGTACATACTTTGGTGGGTTTCATTCACAAGATAAATATTGTTCTGAGCATCTAATTGTAATATACTATAAAATATTTGCTACTACAGTACTTTTTTTCCAAGAGTGAGAGCAAATGGGAATAACAAAAAAGTAACCTGAGAGGACCAGAAAAATCAAACCAAACCAAAACAAAAAAACCCAAAACAAAACAAAAAGTCAACCTTTTTTAGAGAGCACAGGCTACTAGTAAAAAAACATGTTAAAAAGCATACGACCTTAGTCTTTGTTCACACAACAGCAAAGACAAAAATGGTACTTGTTCATTCTCTTCTTGGTTGACTTTGCATATGGGATATGGCATGCACAAAGCAAATGTTCAAGCAGGGTTCATGGGCAAGAGAGAGACTTGCCCATAAAGTTTCCCTTAAAAAAAGGTTATATTTAAAATATTTCTATAACATTTTTATTACTTCATTGTTAAAAAATATGTATTCACCTAAGTAGAGTGTTCCATCTATGCCATCCAGTTTAGCTTGGCTATCTTTACTGTTCACAAATTTGGTATTTAGTAACAAAACATTAAATAAACTAAGCATATTGTTTTTTATTATTTTTCTTTTGTATGAAAAAAATACAGAAAAAGTCTGAATCACTCATTCTGTTATCAAATGCATTGGATTCAGAACATTTGAATTGTATTCTACAGTGTTAAGGAAGCATCTCCTATATAATAACTATCTGCTGCATTTATATTCCTTTAGCGTATTTTTGTTATTTCTAATCCTTTTTTTTTTTATCCTTGTTAAATCTGAAATGGGAGTAATTAATTTTAAGTTCCCCATGAGTCTACCACAACAACCTTGGGAATCAGAAAATAAATGGCCTACAATTTCCAAGCCATGTCATCAAGATTATTTTACTGCAGCCTGATGTTCCTTGTGCCATTCTAATAAAGATCACCACATTTCACGCACATAAAACTATATTGACAATCAATCCTACACACTCTGGGTTTCCCTACCTGTTGTTCACTTTCTGTAGTACCTTTGGGTACCTACACTAACTTATTCTATGGTACATCAACTGCTTGAATGCCTAAGCTTTTAAACAAGTGAGCCAAATTTTCATCAAAGGAAGGGCAAACCCGTTTGATTGTGATCATTGAAAGGAAATGGTGACTGGGTTTTTCAGCACACGGCTTAGATCACCTTTTACAGAAATTTCAATGACTGCTTTGAGAACATCTATCACTAGTTTTAGTTCCTCATCTGATATTCAGGGATAATATTGAAGAGACATTGGAGTGACATGAGAGCCAAATTCTCACTTTTGAAATAGATTATATGTATTTTTGTCTTCAGACATTGACACAATGGCCCCTATCCCTTGGTAAACAAATAATCTCTGACAAATAAAGAGGAAAGGAAGGAGACTACTGCACTGGTGGCAAAAACAAACAAAACAAAACAAAAACCCACCTCATTCCAAATCTGACTGATTGCAAAACAGAGAGAGACTTTCTATATTTTCTAGATCACTGATGTGGTAGAGGCAAAAAGTAAGTGTTCCCTACACTTCTCTAAAGTCCAGACCACTAGAATTAATAATTCTAGTGAATGGCCTAGTGACTCTAGAGCAGTGATACTCAGACTGTGGCTCGCCAACTGCAGATGGCTCTTCAATGCATCTCCTGTGGCTCTTTGCAGCATATAATAATTAAATCACATAACATTTTAATATCAACCAGTCTAAGTTATTAACCAATCAGGATGCTTTTACTATGTTGTTAATAAATTATGTTATCAACTTCACTAAGTTATTAACTTATTTGCTATGAGAATAATATATACATAAACTACTATATTATATTTATATAAACTAAATATTTCCCCTGCCATACTATTTACATATGAATTAAAGAACTTTGGACTGAGAAAGCAACTGGAAACTGAGTGAAAGGTGCCTTGGTGAAGGGAAACAGAGGCAAGTGGTCTGCATCGTTCTACATCTCCCTCTGGAAGGCAGAATACAGGCTGTTCTAGAACAAATAGAGGTTATGCCCTTGCTAAATAAGCTAATACTTAATATTACCACCCTGTCTCAACCTTCCCTTTCTGGGAAACGTTACGAGACAGTCCATCATTGGGTAGCTTCATCTTCATGTGAATTATTCTAAATTTCTGTGTATCTATCAGTTTCATGGTTTCAAGTTTGGTTTTGGTTTTAAAAGCTTCACTAATTTGGTCAAAGGTCAAATGTTCCTATTGACTTTAATAGCTATGCCAGTGGCCTATTGATACTGCTGATGACAAGATATTGCCAACTCATCTGAGAGATCTGACAGCGATGGGATAGGTCGCTCCTCAGTGACTCTGTTCCTTTCTTTTTGTGATTGTACTGAGAATGTAGCATTGCTAACCACATTTTTGAGATTTTTAACAATAATACATTTAGAGTTTTCTTTAATTTGCCTGATGTGATTGACCATGTACCCTGAAGACCTGCCGGATGCTGTTCTATCACCTCTCTTCCTTTTCATGTGCATGTAACACTATAGGGGAGACTTTGTGTAATTTGGAATGTGAGTAGGCTTGATTCTCAGCTGGTGTGAATCAGGCCCAATGACTCTTAGCTCTTCCTCCACTTATTGTGACATCTGGATGATGCATTTTCCTTACTTTTCCAGTGCCTAACAATGAGATGGCTAAGGTTTAGTCTGAATACTAATCAGCTGATCCTGGTCAGCAGAGGGAAAGCAATTAAAACCTTCCTCTTGCAACTAAAGATGTCTTTTCTAATGCAGAAATACAGACTTAATAAAATTATATTTCATGGTAAGCTTATGGTAATTGAGTTCTAGCAGCTGTAGCATAACAATGCCTTTTCTTCAACGTGGAGGCAACATAGCACATTATTAAATTCAATTAATTTTTTCAGATAGGGTCGTAGTATATAGACATCTGACTAGATGTTAAAAGTTTTCACAGACATAATACTGCAAATCAATAGTCACAATAGGGATGACAGCAACTCTTAAGTAATGTTACAGCAAAAACATATATTGTTATATCCAGGGTTCACCAAATGGTGCTGTTACACATAGTATTACATGTTTTTCTTAGTATGTGAGCCAGGATTTAATCTTGGAAGAAATAATGTATTGTTTTTAGTGGTCATATTGTAGCTTTTCTTGTGAAGCTGTGGCAAGGAGCAAAGGATTCTACTCTCTGTCTTAATCTCTCGAACTAGAGTCAATTATCCAGGTAGAGTTGCTCCCAGCAAATTGGGCATTAGTGGCTGGGCTAAGATGCCTGGAAAAAGAGAATTGGCTATGTGCTGTCTGACACCTCCTCTCTTCCAAAAGTGATGTATATTTGTAAATTAAGTTGTACTAAAAATATGCACAGATCCAACATCACTGGAGCCTTGCAAGTCAATTTCTTATTGGAGAAGAAATTGGATATCTGCCACTGATCAGTGGAGAAGCAACAATATTTAAACTTGACATTGAACATAATTTAATTTGTTGAAACCATCTTTAACATACTTTAAACAATGATAATGTGAACAGTGAGTTCAGCTGAAGTATGTTGTTTTATCACAGTTGACGATCCCTAATTTTAATAAAAGAAACAAAATATGTTGTGCAACTGTGAGAGCTGATTTGAAAAAAAAAATAGTTTGTCTTTTTGTATAAATAAGTATGTAGCATTAGGTAAATATATATTTAACACTTTCAAATCTGTTATATATTTGACAGGCCTCAATATTTGCTTTACAGCTGTTGTGGTATACTAGGTAACCATGTTTGTGTCCAAATTTTGAAAACATAGATTTACCCAATGGACTAGCCACATGCACTCTTAAAGTAGAAAGTTCTAAGATATTCCAATACTTTGCATGAACCTTTCTTCATTTGTGGATCATTGACCTGGTCAACTGAAAGAGCAATGGGCTCTTACTACTTATGGTCTGTCACATCAACCTGGTTGTGATGCACATGAACCAAGTGCTGTTCTGTGTACCCATGAATCAGGAAAAATGCTCAATTTAAGTCAATGTTTTTGACTGAATAAGAGTGCAGGATTAAGCCTGACATCAACAATGTATAGGACTACTAAAAGTTCAGGTGGGATCAACTGTGCAATTTTTATGTCCATAGGATGAGTAATTCTTTGTGCTATGGTAGCACCGGTTGGCTCCAACAGAAATCAGGGCCCCATTGTGCTAGGTACTGTACAAATACACAGTAGGACATGGCCAATGCTCTGAAGAACTTGCAGTATAAATAGGCAAGACACACAAAACGTGTGAGTGGAAACGGGAAATGACTTCTCCTAGATTACACAGCAGATCAGTAGCAGAACCAGGAATGGAACTGAGGTCCCTTGACTCCCAGTTCAGTTCTTAGCCAACAGATCACACTGATTTTTACCCTTCCTTGGGCTAACTTCATTATGTGAAGTAAGTGATCACCTTTTTTTACACATACACGGTTAGTTAGATTCTGCTTTAGGGGGAAAAATATTGGGGTTTAGGCTGCAATATTCTTTCTAGAGTCAACAAACTCCTCGCGGCAGCTATTCTCTTCCTGTCTGCATGTCCAATGCTTAGAACAGCAGGGAGCAGATCCAGAAAGTATTATATACCAATAATAGCTGAACACAAGTACGTGTTTGTGTTTGGTGGGTTGTTTTGTTTGTTTTTTTTTAATATTGAATCTGGCAGCACAAAAAAAAAAAAAATAACTAAACCTGGTAAACGTTAGGACCAAATTGGCTTCCGGTCTAAACTGGCACAGCTCCTTTGACTTCTTTAGAGTGTCCCCAACTTACACCAGCAGAAAAAAATGTTCTTTTGTGGGATTTTTAAGCAAAATCAAAACAAAACTACATTTAACAATGATCAAATTGATATAACACTTCAAAATTGCCTTATTTTTTTCTCCTGTGCTGAAATCATAAAGAAGTTTCAATAGGTCAATAACATTTTTAAAGGAATTTACATTTCTGTGGTCTAATATAACAAGAAAACCACTTATAATGGAGTTAGGTGTCAGAGGGGTAGCCGTATTAGTCTGAATCTGTAAAAAGCGACAGAGTCCTGTGGCACCTTATAGACTAACTATAGTCTGTTAGTCTATAAGGTGCCACAGGACTCTGTCACTTATAATAGAGATCATCTACGTTGCAGCGTAGCATTGAGGACTGACTCTGCAATAAACTCACTGATTTCTACCACACTATTGGTTTGATAGGATTTTTGCCCTCTGAAGTTCTTATAGTGACCATCATGAGCATTAATTTCCATTTTTTTCTTCATTTGGGATTTCCTCATGTGGCCTGTTCATTCCTTAAATTCACACTTATTATGGTTTGCTATCTTGCATAATAGAACAGGAAGATATACTGCATAATAAAATCTGACAACCATACAAATGACTGTGCCATGTTTGTCTAGCTGGATGGTTACACTCTGTATTTAAACACAAATAGTATCTAACAAAATTATTTAAAATCTTACATTAGAGTCCAACACTATCCAATGGCTGAATGTTTGACTCATCAATAACTGCCTCTCCACCACATCAACCCAGACAAGTAATTTGTATAAATATATCACTTCAGCATTGGGTCAAAACCTTTCGCAAGAGAGCTGATGAGTAAGTGGAATTCTTTAGTGCCTGTGACATGTCTTATGTGGAAAGGGTAGCTGGAAGATGCTAAAAGAATCTAAAATCTGAGAAACAAGTTTAGAAAGTGCCTTTTACCACTATGCCCCATTTCCCCTTATTTCACAGAGGTGTTTCAAGGTTTAATTAATTGGGCTACATTCTGCGCTGGTGTAAACTGGCACAGCTCCACTGACTAATTTACATCACCAGAGGATTTGGCCAGCTGTTTCTAAAGTGCTTTGAGCTCCTTAGATGAAAATCATTATTACTGTATGTATCCATCTTTTAGCACCTGATCTGTACCTATAGTGTAGGTACTCTCACCTCTTGTCAGAATACACTACAGAGTAGTGCAGTGGAGACATCCTCTATTTCAATAGGTATCTAAAGAAGAGTACATGGCTTTTCCTAACAAAAGGGAGTAAAGAGGCATATAAACAGCCTATGGTGCGGTGTATAAACCCTGCACCAGTGATGAAGGGGTTAAATACACTGCTGTGGGCAAGGCTGGACCTGCCTCTTCGAGCCCTATCAATCATGTCAAGGGTGGAATAAGAATTTAGAAACATGAAGTTCCCAGCAGTTGCTGAGCAGTGGTGGGAGACACCAGATGGCAGTGCTATAGCTCCCAAAGGGGATTCCTGGAAGCCTTTGGGGAACTGCCCTCAGGAACGCCCTCAGTATCATTTCTCTCTCCTTGTGCCACTGCTGTCCCCAGCCTCCTCTGGATACAGGGAAACTGACTCTGGTATACTGGCGGTAAAAACAAGTCGGGTAAGCCCCCAGACAAGTTGATTAGGTGGTTGGTGCTGTTCCTTTCTGCTCCTGTTGGGGTTAAACAATCTGAGAATTGAGTGGGACTAGGACAATGGGAGCCAAAAGGTCCATCCCCATCAATCCAAAAGGATTATATAAACATTGTATCTTTGGGGCTCCTACTTAGGCAGATGGAGGCACCCTAAGGTCGTCTAAGAACCTGTCTGATAGGAGGTGCCTGTCAGCAGCCTGAGAACAATGACAGAGCTGCATCAGTGGTGGTTACGGTTCAAGGTGGCAACTCCTTGCTCATCTGCATGGTAGGGGCAACAGGCAGAGAATGGCAGGCAGCGTGACTCCACAGCTTGGTGTTTTGGTCAACATAGCTAAAACATGGCGGGAGAAGCAACTTGCATCAGGGAAAGCATTGACATATTACATCTCCCTGGAGCAAGGACGAAGGTTGAGGGATTAACTAGGGACCAAACTGTGACTTTTACAACTATGTGCTGCCCCTTACTCAGTGCTTGTGGTAATTCCATATTCTAGTCCTAAAAAAACTGCCCATAGGAAAACATTGAACAATGGTCCATAGAAAGAATGTTATTCCTATGCCACAGTAGGTCAACTATTTCCAGCTTTCTCTTCCCTATATTCTTCGTGATTAAGAAGATGGGCATTAAAACAGGAACTCTGTGTAGAATTTCATCTATACTTGCTGCTTAATCCCTATTTTTATTTCCTACTCCTCTTTGTGACATCATAATTGGTCAAGTGGAAACTAGTCTGTCACAAAGGGTTATAATTTTGGGTGGGAATTAAGCAGAAGGATAATAATGAAAACAGGAATTGGATCCTTACCTATGCCAATGGAATTAATCCGGATGACTAAAGTGAACAAAGTTTGGCCCAGGTATTCAGGTGTGAAACACTATACTATTCGTTTATCTTATTTAGTTAAAAATATATTTTAATATAGCTCAGTACAAGAAATGTGTTAACTTGGTAGACCCAAACACTCTTAAAATAAACACAGCCAGCCAGCTTGTGGCCCTAGAGAGAGATAAAATCAGCGAGGGGAAGGAGTGGTGGAAAGGAAAAGCTAGAAGAAAGTAAGGCAGAAATAAATAATAAAACAATGCTGGGTCTTGAAACCAGGAGGCTACTGGGGTGGAATTCAAGGCATGATTGATGCCAGGGATAGGACGCATCAAGAAGAGGGAACTTAATACATTATTAAAGCTGCAGTGTGGCAGAATTGCAGGTAAATGGTGAGGAGAAGAGCATAGGGCATAAGAACTAGATCTAGAGAATGATGGAGACTTGGGGAATGATTCGATGAGCTACTGTGTGCCCTCAATTCCCACTGTAACCAGTTAAATATGCATAGCACCTCATAGAAAGCACTCAGTTCCTTGTAGCATTATGCCTTTGTTGATCAATATCCATGGCAGAAATGCCCCAAATAGGTGATCACATATTCTAGTGTTCTCTCCCAATTGCTTTCTAAACTCAATTTCTATAAAAATCTATAGATTATTTGAATCATCACCTCCCCTAAATAATGTATACAGCAGTCTGATAGTGATGTAACTAGCCCTACTAAACTCGTAGAGCAGATAAAATTGTACTGCTTCCTATGCCTCTTCCAAAATCATAACTCCCTCCATTGAAAATATACAGCCTAAAATGAGTGGCTGGGGGGAGAATCTACTACGTTTAGATTGCCCTCTGTTTTAGAGGGAACAAACACAGACAAGAAAGTAAAAAAATGAATTCCATACCTGGTCTCTCAGTAAAGTCAATTCTCCCCTGTTTGGAGGATTCCTTCTCTGTGTGTTTCAGTATCTCAGCATTAACTCACTTGTACACCATTCATCACTATCACAGATGGAAGCTATGCTAGCATCTGTAGCAGCTGCAATGGGCTTTGGATGAAAGATCTCCCTGTTTCCTGCTAACAATGTCTATTGTTCTACAATCTCAGTATTCAGAGTTGGCCTTTAATAGTTAGAGACAACATTCCCAGCTGTGCCTAGAATGAGTTTTGAATAAAAACTGTCCAGGCGGCTAAAAACTCAGTGGTATTTATAGTTCACGAGGACCATACTTTTTGAATCTGAAACCAATATATGAGTATATTGTGGTAGTCTCTCTCTCTTGCTAGACTGCTACTATTGTATAGTCATGAAAATAGGCTTCCATCAGAGATGAATCTGGCAATGAATGGCAGTGAACTATTTCTGCTAGATATCTTGCACAATTTAAATTCCATGATCCTCAGCTGGTGTAAATCTGTGGCATCAAACAATTGTTCCCATATTTGTTTGTAGCCCCAATTTTCAGTAGTTGATATGGTATAAGGTAGAAGAGACAGAAGGTAGATGACTGGCTCTTATGATAGTTTACACTCTGTATCAATGAATGTCATGTTTGCTGGAGCTTACCTCTTATTGGCTGCTTTCTGTGATCATTTATTCCCCTCTGCCCTTAAGTGAAGTTAGTACTCGTGAAAAAAGCCAGACTAACAGCGGTACAAACCCAATTCCTTCATTTGTCCATAGGCCAGAAAGCTTCCCATGCTACCTCACTGGTGGCCTTCTTTCTTAAACCACCCAGACTATCAAAACATCTCAGGGGGTATCTCCATTCAACTTTTGGCTTGTCTGACACTGTCAATAAGTCTACCATTTAATGCTAACAGGTGGTGACACTCTGTGGTGATTACTTATACAGCAACGTAAGTGTTGATGAGGATTCACAGACAAGTTAAAGAAATGGTCCCTAACTGGAGGACCCAGGAATCCCATTGGATTCCTATACACTACAAATCAACTCACATCAAATAGGCATTCAGAATCCATCTGAGGGAAATGAATTTTGATGATTGAATAGGATTAAGAACTGTAATCTAGCACTGAAAAGGCAACACTCCTCTCTTTACATAAACATTTTTTTATTATTATTTTCAGATTGCATCTGTATTCATCAGCTTCACTCCAATATTTGGCCTAATACTGCTCTTACATCATTGATTTTACATGGTATAACTCCTCTAGCTTCATTTACTGACTTGTATTGATCTGAGAGGAGAATCAGGCTCCTTATCTCTAGGTCTAGTATGCTTTTTAAGATGGCTCTTTGTGATGGATATCAATATGATTTTCAATGTCTCCATCCAAATATTTCAATATCTGACCTTGTCCACTGACCAGAGATTAGAACAACACATTTCTTTTCCTGTACCTTGTACATGCTTTGTATCTGGAGTATTAGTTTATTGGTGTATTTGTTGTTCCACCAGCCCTTTCACCAAGTGGGGAAAAAATGTTAAGTTGGAACTTCTCGTTTTAATTTGAATGAAGGAAGATAGTTTATCTCCAGCAGTTCTCACATGGGTTTATGGGCTTTTTATAATGACTAAAATGGGTGTAGATATTGTGAGCATCTGCTAAAAAAGAATTGAAACTATCTTCTTTCTAAAAATATAAGAAGATGTCCTAGTAACTTGAGATGGAGTATAATATGGTACACATGTAATTTATATATATATTTATTTATATATTGTGTCAAAGTTCCTCCTCTATCTTGGTGGGTCCTGCACTTATTGGTGGATTTTCTTGCCTGAGAGATTCACCATGTGGGTTGGGGAACAGCCCAGAAACCTTCCCCTCTAGAAGAACACAAAGTCCAGGTCAATTGGGAGGTTTGGGGGGAACCTGGGCCCACCCTCTACTCTGGGTTCTAGCCCAGGGCCCTGTGGACTGCAGCTGTCTATAGTGCCTCCTGTAACAGCTGCATGACAGCTACAACTCCCTGGGCTACTTCCCCATGGTCTCCTCCAAACACCTTCCTTATTCTCACCCCAGGACCTTCCTCCTGGTATCTGATAACGCTTGTGCGCCTCAGTCCTCCAGCAGCACACCCTCTCCCTCTCAGCTCCTTATGCCTCTTGCTCCCACCTCCTCACACTCATGCCACAAACTGAAGTGAGCTCCTTTTAAAACCCAGGTGCCCTGATTATCCTGCCTTAATTGATTCTAGCAGCTTCTTTTTAATTGGCTCCAGGTGTCCTAATTAGCCTGCCTGCCTTAACTGGTTCTAGCAGGTTCCTTATTACTCTAGTGCAGCCCCTGCTCTGGTCACTCAGGGAACAGAAAACTACTCATCCAGTGACCAGTATATTTGCCCTCTTCCAGACTCCTGTACCCCACTGGTCTGGGTCTGTCACAATATATATACACATACACACACCACATTACATTGCTCTTACGATGTTAGTATCATTGCCCATGCTAACAGCTGGGAGGGAAAAAAAACATTGAGAGGTAATATTAGTTCAACCAACAGACTCAAAGTGCAGCTTGCTTTTTAAATGTTACTGCTCTTGGCTAAGACCATTATCAGAAATAACAAAAGGTGAGCTGTGAAACAAAGGGAATTGTTTGTCAACCTGCTCATGTATAGGTTCTTATGTATCTTCCTTTCATCTCAAGAGTATTTTATTCCTTTAGGACGTTGTATAGAATAGGTAACATATTGTGCAGCCTTATATATTTGAGATGCAGGGTTGTTTTTTTAGTTTATAGTTGTTTCATAGATTGTAAACAAATAGTGACCACCATTTATCAAGTCATTCACCAACCATTACTGCACAGTTGTATCTGAAATATTTATATGATGTTAGTGCTTTGAGGCACTAACCATGATTAGGAACCCGTCATGCTAGATGCCGTATATACATATCAGAAGAGTCAGCCCCAGTTCCAAAGAGTTTGACAGTGACAGTGAGAAGAGAAAGAGGGACAGAGTTCAACTCATCAAGCTGGCAGTAGAAACTAGGCCTCCTGATTCCCAGTCCAGTGCCCTACCAGATCACACAATCAAAAGAATCCACTGAGTTTAAAATATTCTTTATTTGGTTTTGGCCTCTTTTAGGCACCTCTTTTTTTAAATGAATGAAATTAACTTGTAATTTTAACCTAATTACTTAAGTACCCAAATTTGCAAAACTTGCACTCCAATTAACATCACTGAGAGTTTTGCATGCAGGATCAAGCCCTGGGGTTTGGGGTTTTTTTCCTTATAGAAAATAACAAATCTCTCATCATGAAGGTTTTGTTTTCTTTCCTGTTCACATTATGAAAGACAAGACTATTGAACTGAAGCACCAAGAGCAGAATTTGGTGAGTTGTGTTTTGAGGCAATGGTAAATCCAGAGACAAAAAGTCAGTACTATGGGATTATATTCCCAACTATGTCACCATTTTCTTGAGCAACCTTGAAAATTACTTTGGTTAAAAAAAAATCATATGTTGACACATAGAATATCAGGGTTGGAAGGGACCTCAGGAGGTCATCTAGTCTAACCCCATGCTCAAAGCAGGACCAATCCCCAGATTTTTATTCCAGTTCCCTAAATGGCCCCCTCAAGGATTGATCTCATAACCCTGGGTTTAGTAGGCTAATGCTCAAACCACTGAGCTATCCATCTCCCCATCCTTAGCTGCTGGTAGACACCTAAACTGTGGGTTCTCAGTAATCACCACTGAAAATAAGTCCACTTATTTCAGTGGCTAACTGCCTAGTATTACCTACCTTGTCTCTCTTGGATGGCTAAAAATATTTTATTGGACTGACTTCTGTTGGTGGGAGGGACAAGCTTTTTCACTTAATAGAGTCTTTCTCAGATCTGGAGAAGGTAACTGGAGCATCTGAACTAAATACAAGGTGGGACAGCTTGTTAAGTCTACTAGGTTCTCACCTTTTGTTTAGCTCAGAGACTGCTGTTACCTTCTCCAGATGTGATAAGAGCTCTGTGAAGCATAAAAGTGTGCCCCTTCCACCAACAAATGCTGATCTACTAAAAGTTCGTATCCCTCATCTACTGGAATCAACATGGTTACAACACTTCAGCCACCCAAATCAGAAAATGTTTCTCTATTATCTGTGTTCCTTGGCTGAGTCATTTGAAAAATGAGGATTTGTGCTCTCCTCAAAAGAGTGATGAGGTTTCATTCAGCAATGTTTGTAAAATGTTTTGACATATTCAGATGACAGGAACAAATTAAAAGCCTGTAAAATGTGATTAGGATAAATAGCATGGGACATATTTACCAATCAAAGGGAAGATACTGTATCCCCTCTGTTTCAACAGGAATTAATTCAGTACTATTGTCTGACTCCATATCACTCTGTCCCTACCAGTCCTTGAAACCAATAATAAAAGTTCTCTAACACTTCTGCCCATTCCACCAGAACACATATTTAAAAATCCTCTTCCCAAGGTAACAATATATTGTTACCTCAACTCAGGCTCCACATCTGTAGCCAGAGGGAAAGATATGACCGTAATAAAGCAAGCATTCTCAACCAAAGTTGTCACAGAAGCCATTCTTTTTTATCCCCATATTAAGGATTTAGTATAATGGAAAACTATTTGTTATACAGATTCTGTCATACTCTCTGAGAACTTTGAGCAGACACACTAACCAATAGTGACAACTCTGGGCAATATTTTGTTGGTATTGTTCTTACTTTAGAAATTTACTGCTTTAACAAAATATTACTTTTGTGTTTGGGCTTCTTTTTTGCAGCATGAATTTGACATGTGGATGTGGTCTCTTGAGGAAAACATACTGAGCTGTTGTGATAAAGAACCCTGAAGGACATTGTTGCTAGGAACTGAAGAAATTAAAAAGACTCGATATATTTTAAACCTTTGCAGACTATATGTGGGTGTACAAAGTGCAGCTCTGAGTTTGTAATTGTCTTGCATTGAAAAGTCAATAGCCAGAAAGATTTTAGAGAAAATAACCATGATACATAACTTTATGCTGTGGTTTTGTAAACTTACAGTATGAACACCTTTAATTTCATTGAAATATATTTGCCTTCCACAGCTCTTCCTTGTCCCTTACTCTGACAACCTGACTTTCACACACAATGGCTTTATACTGGTGAAATTCCATTGAGCTCAATTTTTGTCTAATATCCACTAAGAGCAGTTGAAGGTGTGAACATGCAAAGGAGCTGTTTGTGACTTCCCCAATCCTGGGGCCAGATGTTGGTTGTTATTGTTCAGTATTATATCATCTTTGTGTTATTTGGTTGTTACTGTATATTACAAAGGCTATTTCTGTATAAGATTTTTAAGTATAAAAAGGAGAAAGCTACTGTCTAAATTGTTTTCCCCTATGAGCCACCAAGAAATCCTCCCCACAAACTGACTTCCTAGGTCTGGGCAGTCAGGAGCTTACGTTCTCAAATGCACTCATTCTCCTTTGAATTTCCTTTCAATTCTCAGTGTGTAAGAGAGCTGTCTTGCTGAGGTCACCAATTGTGATGTCTTGCACTCCTAACAGGTTCCTGAGTTGCTGCTTTACACTCTTAGGGATGAATGATCACTGGAATCATCTTTGTTCTAGTCTTCCATAATCACTTCACTTCATGGCAGAATTCTTCATACTTTGCCATCTTTTCTTCTTGTTTCTCTTTTATGTTGCTGTCTGCTGGTGATATCAATTAACATGGTCTTTGTCTTCCTTTCCACAACTACATCCAGCCTGTTTGCCTGCAGGGTTTGGTCTCTGACAATTGCCAGGTCTCATAAAATCTTCATTCATTTCTGTGGTTGTAATATTGCATGGTTTGTTTAAATCCGTACTTGCCACAGAGGCTCCAGTGTAGATGCTTGGTGACCTCATTGTGTCTGTTCATATATACTCTCCCAGCCAGGCTCCTGCAGGCACTCAACACATGCTCCACATCTCTCCCTTTATGGAACACATTCTGCAGTTTGGGGAGCAGTTCTGTTGGTCAAAATTTTGTTTTGAACACAATTAAGCCTTAAGGACTGCTCTTGTGCACTCATCATGAGGCTCCGTGCCTCTTTTGAGAGGTCCTTATTGAAGCCATGAGTTTGTTAATTTTCAATCACTAATGGGTTTGATTTCTCATGATCATTGTCAGTGCTTGATTTCTGTGTAAATCTTTGCAGTTTTTCTTTGGTGACTGATTTTCTCCTTTCTTTTATGTTTCTTTGGGGTTGGGATCAATTCTTGGCCATCACTTGTTGTGAACAGATCTTACTCTAGTATTAATTGAGATTAGTATTTTTTGTACTGCAGCTGTGCCTAGGGTCCCCAGTCATGGACAAGGACTCTATTGTGCTCTGCACTGTACAAACATGTAACAAAAGATGGTCACAGAACAAAAACATGGTGTAGCATAGACAAGCTGTAAAGCTTCTCTGAACTACTACAGGTTGCCTATAACCCCCCCAGTAAATCATCTACCAACTGGAGAATGCCCATGAGTTCGGTAAATACCATTTGCCCCACTTTACAGATGAGGAAGATGAAGCATAGTGGGGTGAAATGATTTGCCTGAGTTGACAAAGCACTGAGAGAGAGCCAGGAATAGAATCTAGTTTCTTGAATCCCAGTGTCAATAACTTGGCTGCCTACACAACTTGTCTCTAATACTTTGTTAATAACAGTTTAACAATTCTTAAGGTAAAATTCTTCTCCTTTTCAGTGAGAATATCAATACCCTCTTCATTCATTCTTCATAAAGAGCTACTATTATTATTGATGAGGTTGCATGCATGGAACACAACTAGATGTGCAATAGAGTAGATAAGAGATCTGGAGTGTGGCTTAGAACAGTGGTTTTCAACCTTTTTTCTGGGGACCCAGTTGAAGAAAATTGTTGATGCCCACGACCCAACAGAGATGGGAATGAGGGGTTTGGGATTTAGGAGGGGCTTAGGGTTGGGGCAGAGAGTTGGGGTATGGGGCTGAGGGCTGTGGGGTGGGACCAAGAATGAGGGGCTCAGGATATGAGAGGGGGCTCAGAGCTGGGGCAGGGGATTGGTGGATTGCTCGGGGTGGGGGCAGTGCACAGAATCCCTTTGTCCCCCTTCCTAGAAACCGGACCCACTGCTGGCCACTTCCGGGGCATAGCACGGTGTAGGAGCAGGTAGGCACTAGCCTGCCTTAGCTGGGCACAACGGCCAACGGGACTTTAAACATCCCATTCAGCAGTGCTGACCAGAGCGACCCAGTGCCTGATATGTCACAACCCAGTACTGGGTTGCGACCTGAACTTTGAAAAACGCTGGCTTAGAGGAGTGAATTTTTGCCCTCACTGTTTTAAGCTGTTCTTTTTAAAAGAACATAAAACACTTCATGAACACAATGCCCTTTTATTTTATCTGAATTCCATTTTCCTGCTGCTTCCTTACCACTAGCACGCCTCAAGTACTGCCTTCTCAAAAAACAGTCTACACAGGAAGTCTACTGAGGAAATCATCCCTCAGTAAATTTATAGGGTTGGCCTACTCCTGGTTGTATATGCTCCCCAAGAACTGAGTACACTGTTTCAGGGGGTCTCTACTATAGGAGTCACAAACTCATTCATAATTGTTGCTTCGGTGACCTTTTGTGGCAAGCTGTTCCATGAATTATTAACCTTTTGCATAGAATTGTTCTGCCAAAGTTCCTCCTGCTCCCTGAGCTTCCAAATGATTGAGTCTTTGTTCTTCAAATGAGAATTGCCTCATTTTTCTGATTTTGCTCAGACATTGATCCAGTACCTAAAAATTCAACAGCGTAGTATTAAAAGCAAACTTGTTTTCAGCTGTTGACTTATTTTTTCTGGTCGTCCTGGTTCATGACAGCAACTGAAGCTGACATCACTGCCATTAAAAGAACTGATACTTCTGACTCTTTTTCTGCACAACTAATTGGGAACATTGACCCAATTATGTTCTGGCTCCAGAAACTCTAGTGCTTGAAAGAAAGCATTGTATTTTGTTTTTTACGAACCATTGGCCTAGCCTTAGTCTCTCCGCCACCCCTATGTTTGCACCAATATGTCCCAGCTAATTTCTTTAGTAAAAAATAGCAGGCTGCTTGCACTGTTCACTTGAGGGATGATTCTGAAAGGAAATAAAACCCATATGTCTTCTGTTGCAAAAAGATGTTTATGATATGGAAAGCAGCTGGATTTTTTTTCTCTCCTAAACCAGGTGCTTCTTAGTGCTGATATTACTCATTTGCAATTCTGAAGCCTGCTTATCTGTGTTGTGTAATATAAAGACCTAGAATCAAAGAGATCACTGTCTTAAAGGAACACCATCTCCTCCAACTAACTTCTGTCTGGAAAATTTTGAGCTTGCTATTCTTACAATCTAGAAGTAGCACCTACAATTATTATGAAGGGAAGATCAGAGGGGCAAGGAAGAATAATCCCTTTGTTTCAATACTTTGTGCATGTGAAAAAACTGTCTACAGTTAACTTCAGTTTCCCATCTGTAGACAGTCAGATTGCCCTTTTTTTCATTTGATTCTTTCATACAAGAACAGAGAAGAGAAAAACATTTTTTTTTTTAAACTGGAAAATGTGATTGTAAAACCAGAAAAAAAAAACTGTCAGAGGAGCTCTTTAGCAAGTGCAGTACCTGATTTATTTTTAACACTTAAAAGAAAAAGTCTAAATTTCAATTTGTCAGGCTGTCATGTCCCTTGAAGTTCATTGAACCTTTCCCTTACTTATATAATCATACAGTACTAAATTCATACGATCTATTTGTGCTGCCTACTGAACTTCATATCCTTCATGAAGGATTTTGCTCAAACATAAAGATCAAATCCTGATTCCTTTCCTATTTTCATTATGAAACCACATATAAACCCACAATACTTTTTCAGACTTTCAAATGTAAAGATGTATTTTAGAAATAACATCTGCAGCAAAAAATATTTCACTAATACATCAAATTTCCTTTTCTTATATTATATAGGCCTGGTCTACACTACGACTTTAATTCGGATTTATCAGCTTTAATTCGAATTTACCCTGTAACCGTCCACACAACGACACTATTTATTTCGATGTAAAGGGCCCTTTAAATCGATTTCTGTACTCCACCCCGACGAGCGGAGTAGCGCCAAAATCGATTTTAACATTTCGAATTATGGATAGTGTGGCCGCAATTCGATGGTATTGGCCTCCGGGAGCTATCCCACAGTGCATCATTGTGACCGCTCTGGACAGCAATCTAAACTCGGATGCACTGGCCAGGTAGACAGGAAAAGCCCCGCGAACATTTGAATTTCATTTCCTGTTTGCCCAGCGTGGAGAGCACAGGTGACCACAGATAGCTCATCAGCACAGGTAACCATGCAGGCTGATAATCGAAAAAGAGCACCAGCATGGACCGTGAGGGAGGTACTGGATCTGATCGCTGTATGGGGAGAGGATTCAGTGCTTGCAGAACTTCGTTCTAAAAGACGAAATGCAAAAACTTTTGAAAAAATCTCCAAGGGCATGATGGAGAGAGGCCACAATAGGGACTCTGAGCAGTGCCACGTGAAAGTCAAGGAGCTCAGACAAGCGTATCAAAAAACAAAGGAGGCAAACGGTCGCTCCGGGTCAGAGCCGCGGACATGCCACTTCTACGCCGAGCTGCATGCAATTCTAGGGAGGGCTGCCACCACTACCCCACCTGTGATCGTGGATTCTGGGTCGGGGATAGTCTCATCAGCGACGCCTGAGGATTCTGCCGATGGGGGAGAGGAGGAGGAGGAGGATGAGGATGAGCTTGCAGAGAGCACACAGCACTCCGTTCTCCCCAACAGCCAGGATCTTTTTCTCACCCTGACTGAAGTACCCTCCCAAGCCTCCCAAGCCAGTACCCAAGACTCTGACCCCATGGAAGGGACCTCAGGTGAGTTTACCTTTTAAAATATAAAACTTGTTGTAAAAGCAAACGGTTTTTAATGATTACTTTGCCCTGAGGACTTGGGATGCATTCGCGGTCAGTTCAGCTACTGGAAAAGTCTGTTAATGTGTCTGGGGATGGAGCGGAAATCCTCCAGGGACATCTCCATGAAGCTCTCCTGGAGGTACTCCGAAAGCCTTGCCAGAAGGTTTCTGGGCAGTGCATCCTTATTCCCTCCTCCATGGTAGGACACTTGACCACGCCATGCTTGCAGCAAGTAATCTGGTATCATTGCCTGACAAAGCCTGGCAGCGTATGGTCCCGGTGTTTGCTGGCATTCAAGCAACATCCGTTCTTTATCTTGTTGTGTAATCCTCAGGAGAGTGATATCACTCCTGGTAACCTGGTTGAAATACGGGAACTTAATTAAGGGGACAGAGGTGGCCGTTCCTACTGGGCTGTTTGCCTGTGGCGGAAAATAAATCCTTCCCTGCAGTTAGCCAAGCGCAGATGGGAAATTGGGCCTGAGTTTTTCGCGTTTGGCTAGCAGGGATCTTCCCTGTTACCAGCCACGTGGTGGGGGGGGGTACCGTGATCATCCCAGAGAATTCATGGCGGGAGGGGGGCAGCGGCGGGGGGGTGGGGTGGTTAGTTTGGTGCCTGCAGGGATCTTCCCTGATACCAGCCACGCGGTGGGGGGGAGGGGGTACAGCGATCATCCCAGAGAATTCATGGCGAGAGGGGGGGTGGTTAGTTTGTTTTCTGCTGCTGCTGCTGAATGTTAACAGAAAAACCGCAGCACTCTACAAGCTATGCTTGGTATGTGGGAAAGGAGGGCGCAGAAGCTGTAAGACAATGGCTTACCATGGCCGCATGCAAGCCGAATTCTGTTGCCCAGACCTGTGATCTCTAGCAGCAAAGCCACAGGCACTCAGCATTAAGAGGCAAAATGCGACCTTGCACAGAAATCACATGTGCTATGTAATGTGAATAGTGTTGGTCACCGTGAAAGAGTATAAGCATTGTTCTGCAAAATGTAGCTTTTTAAACAATTCTCTCTTTTTTCCCCTCCCTACAGCAGCTGCAAATTCCTCAAGCCTCCCTCCTCCATCCCGAAGGTTATCACAGATAAGGCGTCGTAAGAAGAGAACGCGAGACGAGATGTTTTCTGAAATTATGGAATCTAGCCGCAGTGACATCTGAATGAGTGGAAGGAAACACTTTCAAAGTATAGGAAAGAAGCCAGTGAACATGAGGACATGAGGGACCAACGTGAGGACAGGAGGGACCAACGTGAGGAGAGGAGAGACGCTCGAGATGAGAGGTGGCGGCAGGAAGACCAGAGGAGGCAGGATGCAACGCTGGGGCTGCTGCGTGAGCAAACAGACATGCTTCGGCGTCTGGTGGAGCTTCAGGAACGGCTGCTGGAACACAGACTGCCGCTTCAGCCCCTGTTCCACCCTCCCCCCTCCCCATGTTCCGTATCCTCCTCACCCAGACGTGTAAGAACACGGGGGGGGGAGGCTCCGTACACCTTCCCATTCCACCCCAGTAGACAGCCCAAGCAAAAGGCTGTCATTTTTTTAACCTTTTCTTTGTGGCTTTTTCCTTCCCAGCAATCCTCCTCCCAAATACCACCCGGGTTCCCTCCCTCTTTTTCTAATCTATTAATAAAGAATAAATGATTTTTAAATGATAGTGACTTTATTTGGTTTGAAAGAAACCTGGGGGAAGGGGGAGGGTGGGTTCCTTACAGAAAATGAGTCAATAAAGGGGGCGGGTTTTCATGAAGGAGAAACAAACAGATATTTCACACTGTAGCCTGGCCAGTCATGAAACTGGTTTTTAAAGCTTCTCTGATGCACAGCGCTTCCTGCTGTGCTCTTCTAATCGCCCTGGTATCTGGCTGTGTGTAATCAGCAGCCAGGCGATTTGCCTCAGCCTCCCACCCTGCCATAAAGGTCTCCCCCTTACTTTCACAGAGATTGTGGAGCACACAGCAAGCAGAAATAACAATGGGGAGATTTCTTTGGCTGAGGTCAGAGCAAGTCAATAATGATCGCCAGCGACCTTTTAAATGGCCAAATGCACATTCTACCACCATTCTGCACTTGCTTAGCCTGTAGTTAAACAGCTCCTGACTCCTGTCCAGGCTGCCTGTGTACGGCTTCATGAGCCATGGCATTAAGGGGTAGGCGGGGTCCCCAAGAATAACTATTGGCATTTCAACATCCCCAATGGTTATTTTCTGGTCCGGAAAGTAAGTCCCTTGCTGCAGCCCTTTAAACAGAGTAGTGTTCCTGAACCCTTCCCGCCCAGCCCGCGTTGATGTTAGTGAAACGTCCCTTGTGATCCACAAGTGCTTGCAGCACCATTGAAAAGTACCCCTTGCGGTTTATGTACTCGGTGGCTTGGTGCTCCGGTGCCAAGATAGGGATATGGGTTCCGTCTATCGCCCCACCACAGTTAGGGAATCCCATTGCAGCAAAACCATCCACTATAGCCTGCACATTTCCCAGAGTCACTAACTTTCGTAGCAGCACCTGAGTGATTGCTTTGGCTACTTGCATCACAGCAGCCCCCACCGTAGATTTGCCCACTCCAAATTGATTCCCGACTGATCGGTAGCTGTCTGGCGTTGCAAGCTTCCACAGGGCTATCGCCACGCGCTTTTCAACTGTGAGGGCTGCTCTCATCTTGGTATTCTGGCGTTTCAGGGCAGGGGACAGCAAGTCACAAAGTTCCATGAAAGTGCCCTTACGCATGTGAAAGTTCCGCAGCCACTGGGAATCGTCCCAGACCTGCAACACTATGCGGTCCCACCAGTCTGTGCTTGTTTCCCTTGCCCAGAATCAGCGTTCCATGGATAGAATCTGCCCCATTAACAACATGATCTCCAAAGCACCGGGGCCCGTGGTTTCACAGAATTCTGTATCCGTGTCCGTGTCCATGTCCATGTCAATGTCCTCATCATGCTTGTCGCTGCGTTGCCGCCGCCGCTGCCTCCTCGCCTCGTTTTTCTGGTCCTGGCTGAGCATAAACTCCACGAGAACGCGCGAGGTGTTTACAATGTTCATGACTGCTGTCTTGAGCTCAGCGGGCTCCATGCTTGCCGTGGTATGGAGTCTGCAGTGTTCACTCACACAGGAAAAAAGGCGTGAAAATGGTTGTCTGCCGTCCGTTGCTTTCATGCAGGGAGGGAGGAGGGAGGGAGGAGGTGAGGCTGTACCCAGAACCACCTGCGACAATGTTTTTTGTCCCATCAGGCACTGGGATCTTAACCCACAATCCCAATGGGCGCGGGAGACTGCGGGAACTATGGGATAGCTATGGGATAGCTACCCACAGTGCAACGGTGCAGAAATCGACGCTAGCCCCGGTACTTGGACGCACACCATTGAATTAATGTGCTTAGTGTGGCCGCATATATTTCGACTTTATACAACCTGTTTTTCAAATCCGAATTATATAAATTCGGATTAATCCCGTAGTGTAGACATACCCATATATACATATGTATTTCCTGTATCTTAATTTTAAAATTCCCTGATACAAATATATTTATAATACATATACCCCAAAAGGATCCCAGCCTATTCTCTTCTTGAGGTAGCCCCCTAAACAAACACACACTCCTTCCCATGGGCTTTCAAAAAAAAAAAATGCTGGAAACCTTTGAACATCCCACTGAAGAGCCCAGGACCTCTTGGAAAGCTTCTCTTCTGAGTCTCAGTTTCTAGGACATGGACATCCCATGTGTTCTGAGGTATGTTGGCAAGGGAGTTGGTCACCATGGAGCAGAGCACATCAGATTTGAATAAAATAGTTAACTGAAGCCAGGCCCAGTGGAAAGTCCACTAGAGATGCTTGACTTCGCCAAAGCATTTCCAAAAGTGAAAGGGAATTGAAGGAAGGTTGAGTGATGAAATAAGGAAGAGTCAGATGTGCAGACCTACTGGCAGAGCAAATATTGGTAGGGAGGGAAAACAAACATAAACAAGCAAGACAAAGACTGAAGTTGGAGACCTATTGCAGATGGAAAACCTTACTCTTGTTGACTAGGGACAGGAGAAGTGAAGGATTCTTACCTCAATCAGTCTACATCTGGTTCACTTCAAGTGATCAATGAAGTTTGAACATGCTTTGCCCATATTTGAATTTTTAATTTGCCTGATTTCTGCACAAGTGCCCAAAATATTGATAAGAGCAATAATGCAAACCATTACAAATCAGGCCCACAGACTTCTGTCTGAATGACATTTAGAATCAGACAATACTAGCAAACATATGGTGAAAATTAGCACAAATTAAACTATTTGAGCACTTCCATTTGGACATATGTTGCTTCTGTTAGAACTCCATTCCCCGCCCCCCCTTTGTATACAGTCTGGGATGGAGAATGTTTTCATAAGGTTTAAGCATTTTAAAACCTCAATTTTGACTTTCTAGCTCTCCTGGGTTAATATTTTTATTATTAGTGCATCTAAGATCACAGAAAATAGAATAACAGTTATTTCAATTGTATTCTCTGAAAATGCTGTTCCTCATAAATATCAAGATAAACTTTGTCTTGAGCTACGTACAATTTAACATGTCAAATCTCATATCATAAAATCAGAGCATACTGTAGGTGGGATTTACCAATATCTAGCTATCGGTCTTATTAAAAGATGTGTGTAAAGAAGTCAAGCACTTTGCTTTTCCTGTGAAATAATGTCACAAAAAATTATGCAATAACACACTGTTGTACAAGCTCAGAATTTCATATGTTTCTAAAATAATCTTTCCAGTAAGGACAAAGTGCTTTACAAATGCATCCAACGAAGTGGGCATTCACCCACGAAAGCTTATGCTCCAATACATCTGTTAGTCTTAAAGGTGCCACAGGACTCTCTGTTGCTTTTTACAGATCCAGACTAACACGGCTACCCCTCTGATACTAGACTGCTTTACAAATGTTAATAAACTGACCCACAACAACCCTGGGAGGTAGCTAAGTGTGATCATCCCCACTTTGCAAACGGAGAGGCTGACGTATAGTTTCATTTGCAAATTAAGTTGAACAAATGGAACTTTATTAAATTATGTGGATCACTCTGGCCGCCTATCTGCATTGCCTCCAGTCTAACTGCACACATTTCCTGTTGTTCTCTTCAATCACAATCCCTCCAGGGAATACGGGCCTCTGACTCTAGTTCCACTGATCAAGATACAAAAAGAGGTTAAGCAATTTACCAAAGGGGTCATACTGAAGTCTGTGGTGGATCAAGGATTAGATCCATCCTAATTCTCATTCCCGTGTGTTTTGTTTTGTTTTTTGTTTAAACCATAAAAATATTTTTTTGCTTATAAGTCATTGAACTTCTGGCTTAGACTCAAAACAAACTTCAGTGGTTTGATAGAGTTTAAATAGTTGTTTAGTAAATTAATTTACAGGTGTGTTTTTTTTTACTCCCCCTCCTGCCCGATTGATTTTGTCTTTGTATGTACATCCATGTACTTCTGCATTTCTAAGTTCTGATCAGGATCAGAAGCACCAAGATAAATGCAAATGACTCTTCGTCTTGAACTTTCAGACATAGTGAAAGTAGGAAATATCAGGAATCTTAAAAACCTGTGCTAACAAAATTCACTGACTGTTGGCTGTACTCTTTATTGTTCTCTTCATAAAAGACAGTACTCCATCCTTATTCCAGATGTCCCATAAATGAAATGATCAAAGTTTGAGAAACTGTTCTGATTGTAATTTTGTACAGTTTAATGAAAAATGTAAAACCAGTTAAGGTATTGGGGTTTTCACTGAAATACAAACATTTTGAAAAATAAAAATTGTGGGAAACTGTTTTTAAAAACATCATTTGTTAAAACTCTTTAACCAACTATCTCCCTACTCCTCTTTCTTTGTTCAGAGGGCCATCTTAAGTAGATGTGACTCCAAATTTACACTGGGAGAAGTTTGAGGCAGTTTGTTTATTTTAGATGCAAATTACATCAATAGTAACAAACAAAATGTGCCCATCCCAGGATCCGGATACCCTCACCATGCCTTTCAGAGCATACATTTAATTAACAGACTCTTTCAATGGCCAGATAATAGAATCATAGGATTGGAAGGGACCTTGGGAGGTCATTTAGTCCAGTCCCTGGATCATAACAGATCAGAGAGGAAAAATAAAAAACTAAACCATGTGGTGTACCTCAGAATGCACTAATGCTCTGATTAAAATTATGTAGGTGAAACCAGATAATCTCTATGTTTTTAAATAGGGTTGCCAGGAATCCAGTTTTCAACTGGAACACCCAGTCAAAAAGGGACCCTGGCCAGGCCATTAAAAGTCTGGTTGGCAGCGCAGCAGGGCTAAGGCAGGCTCCCTGCCTGCTGTGTCGCCACGTGGCCCCCAGAAGCAGCTGGCATGTCCGGCTCCTAGGCGCAGGTGCGGCTAGGGAAGCTCCACGTGCTGCCCCTGCCTCAAGCACTGGCTACGCAGTTCCCATTGGCCTGGAACTGCAGCCTTAGCCATGCTGCACCACCAACTGGGAGCCACCTGAGGTAAGCACCACCTGGCTGGAGCCCAAGCCCCGAACCCCCAGCTCCAGATCAGAACCTCCTCCCCCACCTTAACTCCCTCCCAGAGCCTGCAAGCCGCAACCCATCCCACACCCCAACCATCTGTCCAAGCCCTGCGCCCCTTCGTGCACCCAAACTCCTTCCCAGAGCCCCACACCCTGCACCCCCTCCTGCACTCCAACATCTGCCCCAGCCCTGAGCCCCCTCCCACACCCAAACTCCCTCCTGGAGCCCACACCTCTCCTGGACCCTACCCTCTACCTCAGTCCTGAGCCCCCTCCCACACTCCAAACCCCTTGGCCCCAGCCCGGAGCCCCCTCCTACACCCCAATCCCCTCAACCCTAGCCCCACCCCAGAGCCTGCACCCCAAACCTCTGCTCCAGCCTGGAGCCTCCATCCACACCCTGAACCCCTCATTTCTGGCCCCACCCTGGAGCCTGCACCCCCCAGCTGGAGTCCTCACCCCCTCGCGCATCCCAAACCCCTACCCCAGCCCAGTGAAAATGAATGAGCTTGGGGGAGAGCAAGTGTCTGAGGGAGGGTGCGTGGAGTGAGTGGGGGCAGGACCACAGAGACAGGGCAGGGCAGGGGCGGGGCCTCAGGGAAGGGGCAGGGAAGGGGTGGGACAAGGGTGTTCGGTTTTGTGCAATTAGAAAGTTGACAACCCTATTTTCAAATGAACTCACACTGAAAAATATGACAAAATCACTGTATCCCCTGTGGCGATCATTTTTCACACAGCAATTTGATCTTTCAATACTTGTCCTCAAAGGAACCATGCACAGCGCCGTGAAAAGGCGAGCCTGGAAACCTAAATTCATAACTATGATAGACACCAAAAAAACATCGACTTAACAGGGACACTGCTTTTATGGCTCATTACAAGTTGAAACTCACCATGGTACCTGCTACCCTTAATTGCCCACTCCAAACCCCTTATGCATAACAGTATAATCCACAATTGCCCACTTCATTTCAAGTGACTGCCTCTGAGATGTTACCCATTCTGCTTAACAATCTGTCCCAACAATCTGTATTTCTCTCAGAGTCAGACACTCTCTGTTTCCTTCCCAGGAGCTGAAGAGGAGCTCTGTGTAGCTTGAAAGCTGATCTCTGACATCAACAGAAGCTGGTCCAATAAAATATATTACCTCACCCCCAACTCCCCATCTTTCTCTGTGAAAGTCTATAAAACTCAGTTATAAGAAGGAATATAGTAAACCATATGTCTATTAGGCTACATTTTCAAAAGTGCATCAGCAAGGTGAATAGCTGCCAGAATGTATGTGTGAACTGATGCATCACTGATTTAAAAAACATAGAGAGTAGGGGATTAAAAATGTTTGAAAATAAGAAGTTGTACCTGCGTGAAACTACTGCCACAGATGAAATTGGTAGACTAAAATATCAGGTGATAAAGATTAGGCTGCTGGTTCAGTCCTGCACAGCTGGTGAGAGCAATGTGTTAGTAGTCAACAGTGTACACTACAAACTTAAAGCAACCTATGTTAGGGTGACTTATAGTGACTGCTGTCCACACTGCCCTTCTTCTACTGGGGGTGAGTGTCCTCAACAGGAGAGCTTCCACCGATTTAAGAGGGACAGTGTGGGGAGACTGAGCCCAGCAGGGAGCCTCATTGCAGCTGGGCTCCCAGTGGGGAGTAAAGAGCTGGGAGCCTGGGCAACAGCTGGGGTACTGGTGGAGAATTGGAAGCTAGGAGGGTACAGCTGGGAGCCAGGACCTCAGGGACAGCCTGGTTCCAATATGGGGGAGCCAGGCACAGGGAACCCAGGCAACAGCTCTGCTGGGAGCTGGGACCTTGGGGCAGCTTGGCTGTGAGTGGGGAGCCTGGTCAGCACCCAGTCTGGGAGCAGGGAACTGTGAGTGCAGAGCCCAGGCAGTAGGTTTGCCAGCAATCTAGATTTCACCAGTCCAGTTTTTGGCTACTGTATCCAGGTGCCAGGTGCTTGGTTTTTTTACTGTAAAGTCCAGTCGAAAAGCGTACTTGTCAGTGTCCAGTCAGTACACCTGATCAGACACCAAAAGTCCAGTTACTGTGGGGCAGGGGTAGGTGCTGGGTCATTAACCCACACCAGCCTCTGATGACCTGGAGCAACCTCCTACCTGCAAGCAGGCTCCTTGTCAGGCTGCAGCATCTCCCATCCCATTCCTGAAGCAGAGGGAGCCCAGCTGGGTGGTGGGGTAGGGGGATGGAGATCATCCAGCTAGTGATGCGGGGGAGAGGAGACGGGGAGAGGAATGAGCAATGGGGGTGGGGCCTCAGGGGAGCCAGGAGCTGGCGGGGGGCAGGGGGGGAGGAGCAGCTGAGTTCTAGCTGGAGCCCCCTCCCATCCCCGGGGTGACAGCCTGAGCTGTGAGTGGCTTATTGTCAATTTCACAGCTCTAGCCAACAGCCAATGTAAGTAACCCACAGTGTCCACACAGACACTTGTGAAGGTGGAGTTATCATATTGGTGTAGTTGGGCACTTATATCAGTGGGAGCAAGGCTGTAGTGTGTATACTGACATAATTAGCTCAACATAAGCTGCCTTATGTCAACCTAGTGCTGTAGTGTAGACCAAGCCTTACTGTCTGGTCCTACCCTTTTCCCCAATTTGTGCAACTGATACTTATCATCTAGACCCAGTCTCCTCCCTCTGATTGGCAGCTCAGTGCTATTGCTCTCATACTATACCTCCCTTCTGACTGTCAGCTCAGTTTTTTATCTTTGTACCTGCTTATGTGGCTACTATCTTGCTAGTACCAGAACTCCTCACCATTTAATGTGTTTCTCCTCACAACATCTGTACACTTCTCAAGACATGGAAGTTAAATTCTCTGTAAAATGGGGAACTGATGGACAGAGAGATTAAGTGACTTGCCCGGGATCACATGGGAAGTCTGTAGCAGTGGCAGGAACAGAACAAGTCTCACTTCAGCACCTTAGCCACATGACCATCCTTGAGGAAGTAAGCTGAGCCAACCATTTTCCTGGAGGTGCTTACTCCCCTTTACTACCCCCTGTACTGTCTCAGCTGCATTGGCCCGTACATTTAGTGGGGCCAGAGCCTTGACTCCCCCACTCCTTTCCTATCTAACCAGGAGGAAGAGTAGCCACCCAGTGATGGCTGCTCTCCCAACGCTGTGTTGTGACCCATAATGTGGACAGCCCCAACAGGGGACGATGGCCCTGCTTACGGCCCTTACTCCCCTGTGTGTGTATGTAGGTAAGGTCATGACTGAGCCTAAACAATGGACTCAATCTTTATAGTCTGCAGTATTAAAAGGCACAACCTCTGCAGCATAATAGTGAGAATGCTTCCTCTGCACTGTTTTATGAGGAAATCATTTTTATCTCTCATCGGGATGGTCTATTTGTCCTTCAGCTTCGTAGTTTATCCACTCAGGAACAAAATTATGGTCTCATAAAACAGCACAGTGGTTCTCTAACTGCTTAATTAAGTCTACCATATTTTATATTGAAGGGATTGTTTTGTTTAATTGCTAGTAATAAAATAATATTAAACACCATTCTTTGAATAAGTTTATATATGCAAAACGTTGTAACGATATATACAAATAATATGTATGGCATTACTATTAAGTGTCCATATGGACATCCTTAATTTTATAAGTCTTGCTAGATGTTTGGTATTCTCTTTCTGACTACATAACAGAATACTCCAGGCTCCATTTTTCACAAGCCTGAGAGATGCAGCTATGCCAGTGTTGACCACCCTGAGACTCAATGGAGTCCAAATTCAATGGAGAGAAAATTGTTGCTACCTAGAAGCTAGGCAAGGTGTTCTGGTCTAGGGACAGAAGAGCTGCCCTAATGAGATTGCTTTGTTTAGAGATGGTTTCAAGTGTTCTGCTTTCCAGATTTAGCTGCAGAGCACTTAGGGCCTGTCTACATTTAGAAAACTGCAGCAGCACAGCAGAGTGGCTGTAGCATGTCAGTGAAGATGCTACCTACGCCAATAGAAAGGCTTCTCCTGTTGGCATAGCTAAACCACCTGTCCAATAGGTGGTAGTTAGATCGACCCCAGCACTGTTTACACCAAGGGTTAGGTTGGTTTAACTGCGTCACTCAAGGGTGCCGATTTTTCATACCCCTGAGCGACGTAGTTATACTGACCTCGTTTCCTAATGTAGACCAGACCTTAGGACTCGTCTGCACTGGGAACCTACATCAGCATCGCTACATCTCTGAGCAACACATTTAAACCGACCTAACCCCAGGTGTAAACAGAGCCAGGTCAACCAAATAAACAAAAACAAACAGACCCTGATGCCCCAAACTGTTTTGTTTGGTTGTTTTTTTTCCCCTATTTAAAACTGAGGCCCCTGGAAAGTTGATTTTTTTTTATCTTCAGCTTCACAGCTGCATTATAATCTGTCCCATGCATTATCAACAGAATTGTTTATCAAGTTCCATATATATGTATACTTAGAATAGGTTCTATATGTAAACATGGAAACTGGAAAAGACAGTGATTTAAAAACAATCCCCCCCACCCAAATTGATTTAATTTACTTCTTTCTCTGCCCCAGTCTTTTTTCTTTTTTTTCTTTTAGGGTTTTTAAGTGGAATTAGACAGATTCAAAGAAACTGGAATAGGTAGATACACAAATTTAAAAAAAAAATACTTTTCATTTAACTGGAATAATTGAGAGATGCACTACTTAAGGTTATATAACTAGGACCATAAATCTGCAAACATTTAGGTACATACTTACATAGGTGCCGACTCCACGGGTGCTCCGGGACTGGGAGAAAAAATAGTGGGTGCTCAGCACCCACAACCAGCCTCCCGATCAGCTTCTCTCCCTTCCCCACCAGTGCCTCCTTCCCGCCGATGATCAGCTGTTCAGCGGCATGTAGGAGGCACTGGGAGGGAAGGGGAGGAGCGAGGGCGGGGCATGCTTGGGGCGGGGAAACAGGTGAAACAGCATGGGAAGAGGTGGAGGTGGGGGTTTGGGGGAAGGTGTGGAGTGGGGGCAGGGCTTGGGGCAGAACAGGGTTCAAGCACCCCCCCGGCCCGGGCAACTCAGAAAGACGGTGCCTCTGCATATTTAGCTTTAAAGTTGAAGTTTAGGGCACTGCACACAAGCCTAAAGTTAAGAACATGCCTAAGGGTTTGCTGGATGGGGGCCTATGTGACCCTACTCCTCTTATTCTCATTCTCCCTCCCTTTTCCCTCCTCATATTTGTTACACCCATTTACCATGACTTGTCTCAAAATTAGAATGTAAGTTGTCCATGTCAGAAAACAGATCTTACTACGTGTCTGTACAGGTTCCAGCACAATGGGGCTCTGGGCACTACTGTAACAACAATAAATAAGAAGGTTAGGACAATAAAATTGAACGGGTACCTAATTGGTCATACAGAATTGCTATCATCAGTGATGACAGACAAGAAAGAGAAACCCTCTCCTCCCCAACATGACTTTCAGAGCCCAGGTTGAATTTGTAGGCTTGGTAGTCAGATTAAATATATTTTTGCAGGCAAACTGAGCATATTTGGAAATTGCTGAGAGACAGCAAAATGGAACCCCACCATGCCAGTTTTACAGAGTCACTCTAAATCGACAATCCAATATGTCATACAGACAATAAATTTTTGCAATTGACTTCTGAAGGAAATCTTCATAAATAAAATGAGAAGAGCTCACTTTAAAAATGATAGAAAAATGACATTTTCTCACTGAGCTTCCCAGTTGGGGGATCCCCTAGTGGGCTTTCTAGTGATGAGAATATGAGGTAAGTGTTACTGAACTAAAACTATTCTGAGGCTGTTGGAGGTTTTTAGTGCCAATAGATAATTTGAAGTCCTCCTTCATTGCAGTAGAAAAGAGCCTCAGATCCATGGAAAGCAGGCTTGGAAACGTGGTATTCTGTTCACTGCTTTAAGCACTCAGATGTCCATGCTGGAAAAGGAGAATTGTGACAATTGATAATAAAAATACTATCTCAAGAGGGCCAGGCATTTATCCTTTATAATAATTGGAAAGCGTAGGCAAGAAATTTTCAGTAGTAAAATTATATATGGAGCTATTGAAAAATCAAGTAAGGTCCAAGAGTTTATGGCAATGACCCTATTTCTTTTATAATAACTTTGGAAGCTGTTCTGTGCTTAAAGCTGACAAATGATTCTTTGTACGTTACCAAGGTTCAGTATTCATATGCAGACACCCAAAGGCACAATAGCAGTGTGAGCAATATGATTTTTATATTGTGTATTAACTAGAGGTTCATGATGAAGGTAGGATTCTAACACATGACAAGCAGCATGCGGAGTTCTGGATTTCTTTCCCCCAGTGTTACTCCCATCACACAGCAGGAAGGATAAGAATTATTAAGGATTAACCAAGCATTAAGTCAGAACCATAGTAATATTATATCCAGTTGAGTTTCAAGTAGCCTTTGTGATGAGCAGTTTTTGTTCTATGACAAAGAGCCAAAGAGAAGCTGGTTGCAGAAACTCTTGTTAAAGCTACCTCTAGAACATCAAGTGGGAAGGAGAGAAATGTTGAAACTCGCCTCTTTCTTTCCAAAATCATTACTCAGTGTTTGGCTTCCTCTCATGCTGCAGTTTATTTCTTCTTTCTGAAAAGATCAAAGAGACAAGATGTGTAAGGCAATATCTTTAATTGGACCAATGTCTGTTGATGAAAGGGACAAGTATTTGAGACCTTTTCTTTGGGTCTGGGAATGGTGCTCAGAGTGTCACAGATAAATACAAGATGGAAGAGACTGTTTATCATAAGTAGTTACCACACATTCTAAAAGACCATTCAAGGTGAAATGACCCATAAAGACCTCTGCAGTCATAGGACAAAAAAGGGAGGAAGGGAGGTTAGTGGGTTACAGATTGTTGTAATAAGCCATAAATGCAGCATCTTTATTAAGACCATGATTTTTAGTGTCTAGATTTTTTTTATGATTTTAAGATCATCTTTTGAAGATGCTATGGAGGTTTCTTTTGAGGACGAGGTCTGAAGGTCAGATATGGAGTGATTGTTTTGTGAAAAGTGTTCACCCTCAGGTAATGTGGTGTCTTTGTCTTTCATCATTTTTTCTATGTGAGTTCATTTGAGAGTGTAGTGATTGTCTGGTTTCACCCACATAGTTGTTGGGCTATTTAGTGCACTGCATGAGATACACCACATGTTTTGATAGGCATGTGTAGAACCCATGAATCTTGAAAGGTGTGTTTTGGGGAGTATTGACCATCATAGTAGTGTAGATATATCTGCAGATGTGGCATCTGTTGATCTGGCAGGCTCTGGTGCCACTTTGAGTTGGTGTTTCCTGGTCTGTTTGGAGCTTTTTTCTTCTGATGAACTTGACGAGGCTAGGGCATTATTTGAAGGGCAGGAGGGGGGGTTAGGGAAAGATTTTTTTCAGGATGTGGTCACCATCAGCTATGGGTTGTAACTGCTTAATGATACCATGTATGATATCCACTGTGGGGTGATAGGAGCCAACCAGGGGTGTGCAGTCAAAGGTGTTTTGTTATTTTTCCTGTATTGAAGCAGGTTTTCTTGGTATGTATCCGGGATAGTATGTATCCCGGATACATACCACTTTGTCCTTAGAGCTTATTCTGTAGTATTGAGTGGCTGTCTGTAGATAACCAATTATTTGGTGTGCTTGGGGTGGTTACTGGATCTGTGAAGACAAGAGTGATTATTGTGGGTTTCTTTGTATACAGTAGGGTACTGTGGCACTCTGTGTCTCAAAACAGCTCCCTGGAACCCTCATATTCAACACTGCCATATAATGCCAAAGTATGCCTTGTAAGGTATGATTTTAAAAGTCTTGATCTGTTTAAACATTAATATCCTGTTGGATTGTATATGTTATCATTGTATGAGAATATATGAAGGTGTGCTATATGTGTGTTATGGAAATATGTTGTGAGGTTGGGAATATCCATAACCAGCCTTTCAGATGCAACAATGGAGGAGACAGATGGCCCATTAAAGAGAATCCACACTCCCAAAGACTTCCAAGGAACAATGGAGACTTCTCAAAGATAACATGTAGACAATGAAGGCTGCTTGACCCACATCATAGCAAAAGACCTTTCCAGAAAACTGGAATAAACTATAAAAGAGGGAAATTACATCATCACTTGGCCTCTCACCCTCCACAACTCAACAGCTGGAAACAAGTCCGGGTTGACGGAGAGTTACAGCCTGTATATTGAAGATCTGTAACCTGCTTACAATATCTATCAGGGTGAGACACTGCTTGATTCAAATCCTGTTTAGTTTATACAACTTAGAGTACAAATTCATTTTATTTCTTAGGTAACCAACTTGGACCTGTATGCTCACTACTTATAACACTTAAAATCCATCTTTCTGCAGTTAATGAACCTATTTTATATTTTACCTAAAACAGTGTGTTTTGGTTGAAGTGCTTGGGAAATCTCAGCTCAGGTTAAAAGGCTGGTGCATGTCCACTTTCCTTTGTAGAAGTGGCAAAGTTAATAAACTTACACTGATCAGGCTTCTACCCAGTACAAAATGGTACAATTCTGGGCATAGCTGACTGATGGCTCCCCATAATGGGTGGGGGGAGGTCCTAGCAAAATGGGGAAGACAAGTGGCCTCCCAACGTGTCTCCTCCCTGTCCCGCACTCAGCCTAGGATGTCTGCGCTCTCCCCTTGCCCCACGTTACCTGCGAGGGGTGGGGGGAAGGGGCTCTGTCCTCCAGCTGCGCGGGCTCCCACCCCAGCATGTTCAGCCGCCCTCCCTAGCAGCCAGGCCTGGGTTGGGAGTGGGACAGAGCTGCTTTCAGATGGTTCTCCATGCAGTGTAGCCAGCTGCCTGGGAGAAAGCCTGGCTGGAGAGGGGCGGCAGCCTACTCCCTGTCCAGGCTCGGCTTCTGGGAACAGGAGCCAACTCCAGCTCACTCGGCCACTGTCCCTGGAAGCCACATCTGGGCAGGAACAGCCTGTTGTGACCGCCAGAGCCAGGCACTCTTCCAGGCAGCTGCTGTGTAGGCCTGAGACCTGATTAACTCCTCCTCCTCCCCCCCCACCCCGCCTCATTAAACCAGGGAGTTCACCACTAAAATTGAAAAAAAGAATTTTCTGCTACTGATAAAGCACCCCCACTTCCAGAATGTCCCTAACGAGACTTATAACCACCAAGGTTGTAAAGTAGAGACACCCACGCACTGGGTAATTAGGGAGGATACAGAAAGAGACTCAATAAATGTTAAGATAAGCTCTGACCGGTGTTTTAATGCTGACCATCTGCATAAGCAGAGAAGGTCACAACTAAGTTACAATTTGGGCATGAAAGATAAAATGTAAAAAATTTGGGAAGGAAGGAGTACACATAGGTGCCAGTGAGCAAACTGGTTAATTGTTTGTTATTTAGGAGAGGGATAATGTGATAGGTTTAGTAAATTTGAAGGAGATCGATCGTTTTAGCTATATACTATAAATGAAAAACAATGCTCTTTGGGAACCATTTCCGGACTGCAGTTCAACATCAAGCTCCTGGAACTCTGACCTCTCTGCATGACCATGACATGCAGTGGCATCACCGGTAATGCCCAGATGAATGAATCCTGACTGGCCATTGGGTGACATTTGTCTGTATATTGGGAGTGGTGAGCATAAGAGATTTGCTTTGTATACATATTCTCCGTGTATTGCTAATAAATAGATGTTTAGAGCACAACTGTGTAAGGCTCTTTCACTGGGAAAAGCTCTCACAGATCCGTAGTGCCCTGAGGGAAAGGGTGGGTACTTAAATTGACCTGGTTTCTTTCTCAGCCCCACAGGTAAAGATAGGTGTCTTGCACCCTGAGCCCTCAGAAAGGAAAGGATGGGGGTTCCTAAATTGATTGAGTCATGCCTTGAGCCCTTGGGAGGGTATAGGTGGGGTGTCCTAAATTGAGCGGGTAACAGCTGCACTGCACCAGGCAGTGTCCTGGGCCATAAGGCTGGAAGAGGCTCTGGCCCTGCCCCTTCCACTCCAGCTCTGGCCCCACCCCTTCTGCTCCGCATCTGGGCAGCTGCTAGGGGGGCACTTAACCCTGTGTGCCCCCCCGCCCCCGACATGTTGTCTCTGGTTCTGGGGTCTAAGGCTGGGAAGCTGGGGGGAATTGGCTGGAGCCTCTTTATTGTAAGTTCATAAGTGTCTGGGAGAAGCATTCATATAACTCAGCTGGGTATATCCCTGCCTGTGGCTGTCTGTGTAAGTTCAGTACCTGAGAGAGGTTGTGGCTCAGCAACAGCATCACAGAGTGAGAGGGAGGTCAAGTTGATGGGACAGAAGGCTCAGTGGTCCCACAGTTCAGGTTGCACTCCGGGAAAACCCATCACAGGTACCACTGCTGAAGCTTGTGTCCAGGAAGTCGATGCTGGTTGCAGGAGTATTCTAGAAAGAGTGATGGAAATCTGAGGGAGTTTAGGTTATCTGTCCAGTAGATGATACTATCATTTAGTGTATCTCAGATATATCATCAGTTACATGGGATGTTTGTTCAGAAATTCTTCTTCCAAGTGGCCCATGAAGAGTTTGACATATTGGGGAGCCATCCTAGTACCCATGGGTATTCACATTGTTTGGACAAAGTGTTAGTTGTTGAATGTAAAATTGTTATGGGTGAGGATGAAATGGCTGAGTTTGGCAAAGTGTTTGGGGTTGATATCTGAGTGTTATCCATTGTCTTGTATATATCTAAGACAGGCATAATGCTGTCTTTGTGAGGGATATTGGTGTACAGGGAGGTGACATCTATTGTGGAGTTTCTGGAGAAAATTGGTTGTGTCTTGGAAGAAGCTGGCCCTTTGCATGCTGGGTGGTTTGAGGATGATTTCTATGAGTCCTGATATTCCTTCAGTAAGAATGCCATCGCCAGATATTATGGGTCTTCCTAGATTCCCTTGTTTGTGTATCTGAGAAAAATATAGAAGGTCCCCCGTGTGGATTGGTGGGGGATCCGGTTGTAAAGTTTATCTTGGAGTTGTTTGGGGAAGGATTTGATGATATCCTTAAATTCGTGGGTGAATTGTGGTGTGGGTTGTCTTTTACAGCAGGTGGTATCAATGAGTTGTTTGATGGCCTCATTGACATGATTATCACAGTTAGGAACTATGATGACACTCCCTTTGTCTGCTGCTTTGATCATTAACTGGTGGTTGGATTTCAGAGACTGCATCATTGTTCTCTCAGCAGCGGAGAAATTGTGGCCGTTGTGATGTTTGTTAAGCATTTCATAGTCAATTTTTTTCAGAAGCAATCTGGTTCATCCAATGTGGTTTCATCCACTGTGAGGTGCCCAGTCGGATGATTATTTTTACTTATGACTGTCAGTGGGGACATGGTAGTTGTGGGTGGTTTCATCATTGTTGTGAAAGAATTATTTGAGGCAGAGTCAGCGAAATAATTCTTTTAACTCTCCATGTGTAAGTATGGTATCAGGTTCTGAGATGGGGCAGAAGTTCAATCTATTTGCTAGTACAGATAATTCAGGTCTAGATAGGGATGGTATTGATAAATTGATGTTTGGATGTCATGTAGTATCCACATGGTGGATCCTGATGTCATGGTATCTCCCAGAGGTGGTATTCTGTGGTTGTGGAGTTACTGTAGTTGGTTCCACTTGTGGGTGGTTGTGGGGTTTTTTGTTGTTGTTTTGGTTTTCTTGCATGATCTACATGTAGCTTTACTGATTTTTTTCTTCTAATTGTGAGAGTATGTGATCACTTCTTGTGTGAAGTGGTCCCTTAGAGTCAGGGCCGGCTCCAGCATTTTTGCCAGCCCAAGCGGCAGAAAAAAAAAAAAGCTGCGATCAGCAGCAGCTCGACCGCTGCCACTTCATTCTTTGGTGGCAATTTGGTGGCAAGTCCTTCCCTCTGGGTGGGACTGAAGGAGTCACCACTGAATTGCTACCGAAAAGCTGGACATGCCGCCCCTTTCTGTTGGCCGCCCCAGGCACTTGCTTGCTGCGCTGGTACCTGGAGATGGCCCTGCTTAGAATCATAGAACCGTAGGGTTTTAAGGGAACACAAGGGTCATCTAGTCTAACCCCCTGCCAGGATTTGTTGTGTCTAAAGTGGCAGTTGGTGGTGGTGTCATCATTATTGTGAAACAATTATTTGAGGCGGAGATGGCGAAAGAATCCTTCTGAAGTATATGAGGTAAAGGAAATGGTTCTTTAATTTTTTTTTCTGAAGAAAGGACAGTTTTAAATTCTTGTTTTTTTAAAAAAAAGCTTCTAAAAGTATTTACATAATACCATGAATATTCAACATTTGTAAGTAATGTTATTATGTATGAGAACCTTTTGTCAAATGTGGCCATATGAGTTATTTAAAAACATTATAATGAGACACTGCGAGCAGAGAGAAGCCAGGAAAATTAACCTGGAAGACAGAGATTGACTTAAAGAAGTAACAGTCTTAGCCAAACTCTGACCTCCTTCCTGTCCAGCCATATCTATCATTGCGGCTTGTGTAAGCAGGAGGGGCATAAAAACTAAAAAGAATTCTGGTGGCAGGACATAAAGACTGAGGATGTGAACAGGGAGCTGAAAGCCTTTAATATCCAGCTAAAAATCCAGAGATGGGGCCTTTCTATCCCACTGCCAGAAGTAGAGATCAGGCCAGATTCATGAACCTACCCTGAGCCTCAAGAAGTTGCTTGTGGTTAAAATTGTCTCTGAATATTCTTAAAATTAGAATAGTGAAAAGGAAATACTCTGACTCATGGACATGACTTATTTCACTGATCCTGTAAACAATAGTGCTTTTTCTTGTAAAAAGGGGGAAGAGGGGGGTTGAATTGATGAGACATTGCTACCCAGGGTTTTCAGAGCCCACAGCAGGAGCAACTTAACTGTTTCACTCCGAGCAGTGTCAGGAATAAATCAATAGGAACACAGCAATTCTGTCTGATTAAAGATTAAATGCAAGTAAGCGTGATCTTGTCTAACACAGCAGTTTATTAGATTTAAGTACACGCAAACATAATCAGTAGGTTTAGAACATCCCAGATATTTACTTAACATCTGGAATGATATTGAGTAATTAACAGCAGGTTCACAGTGGCTAGTTGCTCACCCACTGGGGAGAAAAGGTGTCAGGAAAAATGTCTCTCAAGATGGCTTCAGAGATCTGCTCCAAAGTACACTGTATTAGCTAATCTTTTATAACTAATTTCTAGAAAACAAAATGACCCCTACTAAATCATTAATTTTTCTTACTTTAATAAACTTTCAATATCAGAGGCATCTAGGCTCAAGGTCCTCCATCCACTTATCTTCTTTTGGTCTCAGTTGTTGACTTCTCTTTCTCCTACTCCCATTCTGATTAGCAGAAACTGCCAGCAAGTTTTGACCATGGATCTAAAAGTCTGCCTTCCAATTAACCTTATACTGTCTGGTGTTCAGTTTCATTAATTCATAGTGGCTGAATGCACATAATATGGTTGCAATTGGCTTGATCACATTCTGGGGTACACAGACCCCTCAAATCCAGGGTAACATCTATGTCTCAAATAAAATATTAATTTCACATGTTTTGTATAAAAGATAGTGGATTCTAAGTATTCAGCATCTTGGCATGTGTATTAGATCTTTGCCATAACTCTAGAAAGAGCTATTTTGCTTGACTAATGATATTAACTGGAATTTGTGCAATTAGACCATCAACAATGATCATCAATCACTACTGTTTTTTTTCTTTTTTTGTTTTTTTGCCTTATTATGCATAAATGCATTTGCACTGCAAACATTTCAACTAGAACAATCCCATATGGACAAGTGGTTGGAAAATAAAGCCAAACAACCACAATTTCAATGGCTCAGAGATCAGCATAATTTGCTTAAATTGGCTGTAATGTTACAAATGCTTAGCTAGTTTCAAGAGAGGAATAAAAATTAAAAGCCCTTCACCAACCCCATCTTGTGTTTTAAAAGTCCTGGTTTGTGTGTCACTTACATTGGTTTTACACAAATATATTTCCATTGACTTCAGAGAGGATAATCCTAATTGACTTCAGTGTATGGCAATAGAGGACAGAATGAAGATCAATCTGTGTATAAATGTATAAAATATCAATATGTATAGTTATAAAGGTATGTGTAGTCTGACAATTTTTAAAATTATCATTTTTACCTTCCAGTATCCTTCTCTTTCAAGGTCAGTTCCAATGAAGAACAAAACCAGACTTTGATACCTCAAAAGATGACACAAAATGGAATTGTCCTCCAAGGGACGTGCTGGACCCTGCTTCCCACAGCTCCCATTGGCTGGGAACAGCGAACTGTGGCCACTGGGAGCTGTGAGGGCAGTGCCTGTGGATAGTCAGGTTGCTCACCACTGTTCTAAAACCTTGTCTTTGTAGTGCTATAACAAACAAGTGATGTTATTGCTGGTTATCAGACCTTAGCTAAGGCCAGAAGGGCAATTAGGGCTGAACCCTATTCTTTCGCATGGTCAAGACAAGATTAATGGTTGGGCCTCTTTCTCTAGGTCTTCTTCATCTTATTTTCCGATGACATGCTGACATTTCAAGGGTCACTACAAGTATAACAGAAACTCTTTTCTTTCTCATGACCTTAATCTTTTTGGTCACATGTTTTGGGCTTGTTGCTCATGCTAATATCCAAACTTAATTGAAAAGCATAATTCACCCAGGTCTAACATGGGCCTACATTCCTACAGTGAGCCAGTTTCATCTTTCAGTTCTAAAAGTCTTGGACATTGATACACAGGCGACTAACAAAAGTAATTCTTTGTAAGGACAAAGAAAAATATTTGTGGTATGTTTTTAAAGAATTCTAAGTTAAGTTCTTTAAAGTGGAAAGAAGAGAGCGCCTTCCCTTCATTCAAACAATTTCATGGTGTTTAGATTAAGCCATTATTCAACATCTAGAAGAGGACACTAAGTATGCTAAACTAATCACAGTTTATTTACACTACTGAGTCAGCTCATCACTTTTTTTTTCTTATGTAATGACAATAAAGGTTGTATGAACTTCAGCACTCCAGCTCATGTTATTTCTTTGTATTTGCAGGGTGACTTCTGATGATTATCTTATTTATAATGTCTGTGAAGTCCCAGGATCACAAAAATTTCCAAATCTGCACTTATGGGGAATGGAGATAAAACATTGTTTTATTTTCTCCTAGGGAGAGTCCACCCTTAACTCTTTTTGATACTCTTTCACTCTTTGTATTGTTCAATAACTAATAATGCTGGACTATCTGAGCAATGTTATGCCCCTTAAAAGATCCCTAAATACAAGAAATGAAGTGTTACGAATAACAGCTCTGTAATTTCAATATGAGATAAAAGTCTCATCTTAAGAGGTTTATTACAAAGGTCACTACTGAATGAATAATATGCGAAAGAAAGATATTTAATAGAAGTGCACAGAACTGCAACAGCTCTGTAAAATCTAAAAACAAGGAGGCAGCTAGGATCATTTGAAGGACAGACATGAGAGATGTTGTTTTTATGTGACATTCCTTGTAGTATTTGTTAGATAAAGAGGAGAAAAATCAGCCTAACTTCAGAGACTAAGGCCTTGTCTATCCTGGTGGCCATGGGATACTCGATCATGTACATGCTATACCCACATTGAGTAACCACATATGCTGTGCTGGACACAGGTATCGCTCTGTGTGCACATGTCCACACTGCCACTTTTGTTACATGATGTTATTGCTGCCACTTTGGTGGTTGAACCCCAAGTTCTGTTCATCACAGAAGAAACTCTAGGAACAGCTGTGTGTTGTTGGTACAGTCCCTTGCCTTCACACATTTGCTGATGGCAGTTCCTGCTCACCTCTCATTTCTGCCAAGCTGGGTGGAAGACATGAAGTAACTAGATGATGATACAGTTCTTCTTCTGCTTCTTATTGTGGTACAAAATGTTTATGAGGTGGAGCAGGCAATTGACGAAATACAGGAGGGAATCTGGACAGAACTTTCTGACATGCTGAAGTTGGCTGAGCGTGAATGACAATGCATTCTGGTCACTTGGAACAGATATGATGAATGCCAGTATTGCCATGATACACCCATAGGTGGACTGTTGCTTCTGGTGCAAAAGAATCAACATACTTTGGAGGGATCACATTGTTTTGGAAACCTGGGATGAGCAGAATTGGCTTCAAAACTTCTGAATGAAGTAACAGATCTTCATGGAGCTGTGTGAAAAGCTTGCAGCAAACCTCTAGTACCAGAACACTCGACTCAGGGAAGCCATACGAGTGCAAACATCTGTCAGTCAGATGCAATCACTTTGAGGTTGCAAAGTCCACTGTCAATGTCATGTGCAGGCAATTAGCACTGTGATCTACCTGCAGCTGGTTGCCATAAGCAACATTATGGAATGAACAGATGGATTTCAAAGGATGGGGTTTCCAAACTATGCAGGAGCCACTGATAGCACCCATATCCCAATACTTTGCCCACCAGAAGTGAGTGAATATGTAAACCAAAAAGGGTCCACTCATTCTGCAGAGCCTAATGGACTACCGAGACAGATTCATGAATACAGATATAGGAAAGTTTCATACTGCCAGGGTGCTGAGTATATCAGCATTGTACTTGACGGGGGGAGGCAGGACTTTATTCCCCAGAAACTATTTGGTTCTCTACAATGTGGCTATTCCAACACTTATTTTGAGGTACTCCCTCATTCCCACTCCTAATTTGGCTCATGAAACCATACCCCACTATCAATGATCCTGGAAAAAGGGAATTCAGTTACAAAGCCTGTAGCTGCGGAATGGTTGTGGAGTGTGCACTAGGTTGGCTGATGCACCCTTCTGGATGCCAATATGGCCATCACTATTTGCATACTTTTGCCTGCTGAATGCTGCATAACATTTATGACCGTAAAGGAGAGAATAGAATAGACACAGGACAGGTCTGGTTTACAAACTGTACAGGCAGCTGGATCCTGCCCATGGGCACAGTGGTCCTGGTTCCCAGAAGGCAAGGGAAATCAGGGATGCCATATGTGCACACAACTGACACTTGACTATGCCAATGAACACCTTCATATCCTGCGCAGCTGCTGGAAAGGCCAGTGTTCCCTCATAGTACGTAGCCCCACAAGTATATGCATATGTGACCCTCATTCGTTCCTGTGACTATTCACCCATTACAAACTATTATAACGGGGCACCTCTATGGGCTGAACACTTTAGGGGCTGGGTTTGTGCTGTGAAGGGTGGCAGCTGGCATAATGTAGTCATTGTGCAATGCTTTTGTTTTAACTGTTCACCCTTGTTTACAAACCTCTGTTATTGGGAGCACTGTCTCTCTTAAGGACCTGATCAACATTTGGTTTGGAGGGGACAGGGGATTCATCTGTTCTCTTTTCTTTTCTTTTTTTTTTTTTTAACCACTCGTTGGTGGTGCTAACAGCACTTACTGGCTGCTATGGAGCACTAACTCCAAGACTGAAATGAGGCAGGTTTGGGGAGAGGGCAGGGGAGGAGGGACTGTGTAATCAGTGGTAGCAGCAGATGCCTACATTGTTGTTCTGTATTTGAACCAAGCCATAAAAATGTTTATCTACCCATATTTTAATGTATACAGCTTTTTTGTGGCCGTGCTGGTCCCAGGATATGAGAGAGACAGGATGGGGGCGATAATATATTTTATTGGACCAGTTTCTGTTGGTGAGTGAGACAAGCTTTTGAGTTTACACAGAAGAGCTCTGTGGAAGCTTGTCTTTCACCAACAGAAGCTTGTCCAATAAAAGATATTGCCTCATCCACCTTGCGTCTCTCATATTTTGTGTTGTGCATTCTGCTGCTTTTAAAACTACTAGTACTTTCATTAAGCACATAACTCTACACTTTCCCGTCCCTTCCCTGCATCCTTGGGTCTTTGGATATTTCTTACCTGGAGGGTGGATTGTGGGTGTGGGATGGGCAGGAAAGTATTTGCAGTATGAAGGCACCAGACTGACACTATTACCATTCATGTGCTGTGAATTGTGGGGTTCAACCCTGTGCCTGCCTAACAATAGTGAAATGGACAGGGAAAGAAAGAGAGACACCCCGACTTTATTTGGTTCTCTGAAGTTTCACTTCAGACCACAAGGCCCTCGCCTCTCCACTGCAAAGGGACACCACCACACTGAGTTTATCCTACTACCAGACCAGATCTTCTCCCACTCCTGATTCCCCTAGCTTGTCAGGAGTGAGCTCCTTTAGCTGAGCCTGAGGATTAGCCAACACAGCCTGTAGGCAGAGTAATGAGCTCAGCTGGGCTCCAGTAGGGCCCACGGGTGCCAGCAGGCCTGCTTTTAACCTCAGTAGCAGCAGAAGCTTTCTGGCTGCTCAGGGCTTATGCCTATATCTGTGATTACTTCTGTATCTGCCTTGTTCCCAGACTTGCCCCAGCCTTATTCCTGTCTGCTCCTTCCCTGCGTGCTCCTGCCTCTGGCTCTGACTCTCTGCTTGACTCCTGGCTCTGGTTCTGACCCTTGATGCTAGTTCCTGGCGCCTGACTCTTGCTCCAACCACTAGGCATGACTTCTGCTCCAGTAGGCGTAACGGCCCACACCCTGGTCATGGCACAGCTTGTGCAATATGGCTCATAATGGGGAGAGGCCAGACACCGGGGATAGGGACAGTAAAAAAAAAAATGTAGTTTTCTAAGGCAGCAAGGACTCGTCTGACTAACTTCTCCTCAGACAGCGAAATTGTTCTACAACTGTGTTCTGTGCAATTCCCATCCCCAGGCTTAATCCCCCACCACTCAAAACCATGCTGAGCTGCTCCTGTGATAAGGAGACAGTAAGAGCTGGGGGGTGGGGGACCTGGGGTAGAAACACTGAAACTGTAAACTTTCATGGAACTAAAGGCAGCTGGTACTCACGTTAGACAACCAGTAATAAGTTTGCTACAACTGTCCCATCTAAACCAGCCCCTTAGTTACCCTAGTCTGTGGAGCCCCAGGATTATGGCAGCCTGATTGCTGGCTGAGAATTGCACAGATACAGGATAACAATTATTGTTCCTTAATAACCTGTTTTTTAGAGCTTCTGCCAAATACATAATAGTGGTTCATGGGAAATCAATAAAATAATGGATTTATAGCTGGGTATTGCTCTGGGACCATTTTAGGGTGGAGTGGAGGCTGGGCTTAAAATCAGGAATGTAGCACCAGAGAAAGAGGAGCTTTTGGCAGGGGGCGGGGACCAGACTCAGTTTCTGGTTCCTGCTGCAGCTCGGGGTCCACCTCAGATTTGTTGGGGAGGCTTCTCAACCAGCTTCTCTGGGTAAAGGTACAAAATGCCATTCTCCTAATTTTCCAGGTGTTCTAAGGTATCCTTCACAGTCCCTGTTGCCCCCCTTGTCCTGGCCCTAATTGGCATCCTATCAGGTGACAAGACTGACAGAGCTGAGGAGGGGATTGTTAGCCTCTTCAAGCTCTGTACTGGAAGACCACTGGCAGTACCAAGTCAAGCTTGTTGTAGAAGGGGCACATACAATGAGCCCTCCCAGATTGACCGTTGGAGTCTTTTGCCCTACAGCACAGGAGCCTCAGAAACTTGCTGCATTCCTGGCACTAGGCCAGAGTCTGCTCAATGCCTGCCTGTTTCAGCCTCTGTGAAATTTCTCTGTACAGGTAAATGTACTTGTTGCTCTGGAAGAAGTCATAAAGAAAAGCGTGTTCAGGTGGCTTCTCTCAGAGCAGGGTCCATGTTCACTTGTACTGATCAAAAGTGCAACAAAAAACTGTTCTGATGTGGTCAGCACAGCTCGCTACTATGGGTGAAAATGGTGGGAGGGACAGGGACCTTTTACAGATTGGGTAAGGTCAGGTAGAAAAGGGTTCATTGTATTGTAGGAATGGAGGTGGAAGATGGAGGTGGAAGACTATTGAAACTCAAGACCTGGTATGTTCCCCTTGCTCCCATCCCCACTGCACACTGACATGGGTACAGGGCCATGCCACAGGCTGAGAAATGTATTTACCCATACACCTCAGGTGTGCTAACTTACTCACTCTGTGTAATGTACTTCTGTACCAGATATGTACTGACTAAAGAGTTTCTACACACCAAACATGTTCATGATAAGATCCTTTAATGCTCTGCTGGGTATGGCTAAGGTTAGCTTTAAATGAGGTATTTTGCACATGTCTCCACTCAGTTGCTGAACAGTATAATACAGCTTAGCATTCAATTATATTGCCCACTAAGTGTTACATTCCTACCATTTACAAAATATACACACACCATCATGCTATCTTTGAAGTTCAGTACAGATACATCTGTTAAGTGTCTCTGAATTGTACTACTTTTCTAATTGCATGACCCAAATGCATAATAACTTGGTTATCTGTCTTTCCATTAATTGCAATGACTGGCTGTGATTGATCTGGAGTTCTTCAGTTGTCGTTGTCATCTTATTCTGCATCTGCCATTTGTAGAACTTGCTCTGCTGATTGTTCATTCTGAGGAACAGCCTATAGATTTTGATGGCTATTCAACTGTCAGTCTCAATTGCATGTGATCTAGCATAGCAGTACATGACATGGTATCAGGAGTAGACTAAGAACAGAAACAGAAGAAAGACTACAAAGGTTGCAAACAGAAAGAAAACAGGAACAAAGATTGCAGGATCTCAACAACATACAACTCTTCAATGCCCCAGAGAACTTCAGCTTTGACATGCCTTCACAATGGACAGACTGGAAACCATATTTTGAAAAATTTCAAATTTCAAACAAACTCTACAATGAAACTGGAGATAGGGTGTTTGTTTTTTATTTATGTGATGTAGAAGGACGCAGAGTGTATCTTTAAATCCTTTGACTTTACTGAAGACAAAAATCCTCAGCTGCTGGATACAGGGCACTAGATGTGGAGGATTCTGAATTGCTACAGATAATTCTTTCCCAGGTATCTGCCCAGTGGGTCTTGCCCACATACTCAGAGTCTAACTGATCACCATATTTGGGGTTTGGAAGCGATTGCAGAGACCCTGTTTTTTTTTTTTTTTTTTTTTGCCTTCTTCTCAGCATGGGACACAGGCCACTTGCAGGTTTAAACTTGTGCAAATAGTGAATTCTCTGTAACTTGAAGTCTTAAAAACCATGATTTGAGGATGTCGGTAATTCAGTCAGAGATTAGGAGCCTATTTCAGGAATGGGAGGATGATGTTCTGTGGCAAGCAATGTGCAGGAGGTCAGACTAGATGACCACGATGGTCCCTTCTGACTTTAAAGTCTATGAGTAAGACAGTCATAACCCTTTCATAGTCACAAAAAGTTGACTATGTTTGATGCATACTTTATGCCTCCGAGAAATGTAGGTTATGAAATGCGGGGTTCTCCAGAGAATTAAACAAGAAAGGGAAAATGTTTCAGATGAGTTCTATATACATTGCTGAAAACTGTGATTTTTGGGGGAAAACAAAACATAAAAATATCAGAGATAGCCTGGTTATTAAATTAACAGAGAGTATTTCAGAGCAGCTCCAGTTAAAAAGAGTTTTAATCCTCATCAGACATAAAAAAAAAACAAAAAACAAGACACTAGCTTAGAAGCTGTAAATAGATGCAGCATGAGTGCTAAAAGTCACTACCATAAGACCCCTAAGGCAAGGAGAAATAACTATCAGGCTAAGAAGGACAAATTTCAGTCTACATACACAAGGTGTGGGAAAAGTCATAATCTAAGAAATGATGCATGGCCAGTCAGAGATGAGCAGTGTAATAAATGCATGAAATATGGACATTTGCAGCTGTTTTCCACAACAAAGCCATCAGGGAGTTGACTTGTATTGCAGACAATCAAAAGTCATTTTTTCTGGGCTCTTTCGTGTGTGAATTCACCGAATCTGCATGAAGAGTGAAACTGAATAATCATGGGAAGACTATTGATTTTAAAACTGACTCAGGAGCTGACATCACACTCATCTCAGAGGGACTTACAATCTCCTTCAATCACACCCAAAGCTGAAATCACCTGACCCAACTCTGATAAGCCATGGAGATACTCTGAACTGCATGGGCCAGTTCATCACAAAAACAACTTACACTCTAAATACACAGTGTTTTGTCTTTGTATGTGTTCAAAGGACCATAGATCAAGAGCCTTCTCAGCTGCGGTGTGGCAGCCAAGATGGGCCTAGTGAAAAAGGAAGAACTCAATGGACTATTACTGATATTGTACCTTTGAAAGTTGACAAACATCTTAAGAGGCAATGCTAAACCATATAGTGTACATACTCCTTCCAGGATTCCTATTCCATTTTTGACACCACATCATGTACTTCGGTACCAGATACATTCTGGTCACACAGCTTGATTGTACACACCAGATGTGTCCATCATAAGATCCTTTTAATGCTCTGCTTTAAGGTTAGCTTGAAATAAGGTATTTTTTCACACAGCACACCTAGTATCTGAACAGTACAATAAGTTTAGCATGCAATTACACTCTGTACTTGCCTTCAGACACATGCTTCCGGGGTTTAGATATGGGAGCAGATGGACTATGGCACAACTAAGTGCATGGTCATATATACAGTCACTAGTGCAGATATATCTTTACTGGTATGAACACAGAACTTTTAATCATTATAAAGCCACATATAAAGGATACAACTGAAGAAAATGGATACAACTATTTGGTAAGCACAGGAGATGGGTAGATAAGTGATTTGATGCTGCAAAGAGGTGGATATTTGCACAGATAAGTCAGAGCCCTCATTCTGGACCATGGATTTAGAATGCCTACATTTCTGCCTTCCAGTAAGTAATGAATCAGCAAGTGATCTATGAAGCAATGTCTTCTGGCTGACACAAAGAAAAACAGAACAGATGTAACAATGTGTGACAAAGTTCCTCCTCTATCTTGGTGCGTCCTGCACTTATTGGTGGATTTTCCTGCCTCAGAGATTCACCATGTGGGTTGAGGAACAGCCCAGAGACCTTCCCCTCTGGAAGAATCCACAGTCCGGGTCAATTGGGAGGTTTGGGGGGAACCCGGGCCCGCCCTCTACTCTGGGTTCCAGCTTAGGGCCCTGTGGACTGCAGCTGTCTATAGTGCCTCCTGTAACTGCTGCATGACAGCTACAACTCCTTGGCTACTTCCCCATGGCCTCCTCCAAACACCTTCCTTATTCTCACCACAGGACCTTCCTCCTGGTGTCTGATAACGCTTGTGCTCCTCAGTCCACCAGCAGCACACCCTCTCACTCTCAGCTTCTTGCACCTCTTGCTTCCAGCTCCTCACACTCTCGCACTACAAACTGAAGTGAGCTCCTTTTAAAATCCAGGTGTCCTGATTATCCTGCCTTAATTGATTCTAGCAGCTTCTTCTTAATTGGTTCCAGGTGTCCTAATTAGCCTGCCTGCCATAACTGGTTCTAGCAGGTTTTTGATTACTCTAGTGCAGCCCCTTCTATGGTCACTCAGGGAACAGAAAACTACTCATCCAGTGACCAGTATATTTGCCCTCTACCAGACTCCTGTACCCGACTGATCTGGGTCTGTCACAAATGCTTGTGATTATGAAATGGCAAAGGAGGGCACGATGAACAATTTATTGTGTGTGTTTCTGACTAAAATATGATATGATGAATAAACATTGAAGTGTCCCCAGAAAGTACTAAGTTCTTATTAAAACTACAAAATCATGGCTGAAGAATGAAAACTTTTGAGACTTGTAAGAAAAAGAATATAAAAAGGATTGAAAGCATAGTTTCTATATTTTCTGTTGAAATAATGTCTGATACAGTTTATAGATGGCACAAATGTTGGGGAGTAGTAAATAATGAAGAACACTGGTCACTGATTCAGAGCTATCTGGATCACTTAGTAAACTGGGCTCAAGCAAACAATTTGTTTCAATATGGCTAACTGACCAACAATTTAAATGCTGTAATGAATGAGGCAGCAATGGACATCCTTGGGAAACACTGTAAGAAGACAAAACTATGGGTCACAAATGAAATACTACAAATGTGTGACATTAGAAAAGAACTCGAGAGACAAGAACAGCACTGAGGAAGCTATAAGTACAGAGCAATTGGCATAAAGATCAAGAAAGGAATGAAGGTGGCCAAGGAGATATGGATTGAAAAACATGCTCTAAAATTGAAGAGTGTATCAATAATAAAAATAGCAAATGAGCCTTCCATGCTGTAAAAGATCTGACAAAGGAAAGATGGACCAAAGCTAATTCAATTCAAGACAAAGAAGGAAACAGTCTTACAGAAGAAAGGGACATCATCAATAGGTGGACAAACTACTGCTCTGATCTATACAACCACCAGACAAATGGAGATCCTAGTGTCCTAGACAGCCCAGATTCAACCGAGGAGAATAACTTTCCAATACAGCTGTGAAATCACTCAAGAACGGAAAGGCTAAAGGTATTGACAACATCTCAGCCGAACTGATGAAATTCAGAGGAGAAATAGTAATAGATGTACTCATCAAGATCTGCAACAAGATCTGGCAGTTCAGTGAGTAGCCCTCCATGTGGACACAGTCACTAATCATCACTCTGCCAAAGAAAGGCAACCTGCAATTGTGTTAAAATTACCGGACCATAAGCTTAATTAGCCATCCAAGCAAAGTCATGTTGAAAGTCATGTTGAACAGAATGAAGCCACAAGCAGAGAATATAATCACTGAAGAACAGGATGGCTTTCATGCTGGAAGAAGTATCACAGAACAGATCTTCAACCTTCGTGTTCTATGTGAGACGTACTTAAAACACCAACAGGACATGTACCACATCTTTGTTGACTTCAAGAAATCATTTGACAGAGTATGGCACAAAGCTTTCTGGGCAACCATGAAAAAAGTTCAATGTTGGTCCTAAGCTTATTCTTACCATTAAACAACGATATGCCAAGGCTATCAGTGCAGTTCTCGTCAATGGCATAATAAGAGAGTGGTTTTACATCACTGCTTCAGTCCAGCAAGTCTGCCTTCTTTCGCCCATACTGTTCAACATCTACTTGGAGAGCATAATGACTGATGCCCAAGAAGATCTCATATGCACAGTCAGCATTGGGGAGCGAACAATCTCAAATATTTGGTTTGCTGATGACATTGATGGCCTGGCAGGCAACGAAAATGAACTTGCTAACCTTGTGAAACAATTGGATGAAACCTCTGCAAAATACGGCATGGAAATCAGTGCAGAGAAAACCAAGCTGATGACAAACAAACGTGACAGGATCAGCTCACATATCACTGTCAGTGGACAAGAGCTGGAGACAGTGAGACAGTTCAAGTATTTCGGGGCAATCATCATTGAAGGATCAAAGGCAGAAATTCTGCCAAGAACTGCACAAACAATAGCAGCAGTGGCAAAGCTAAAGCCAATTTGGAGAAATAAGAACATCTCCCTGGAATCCAAACTGAAACTGCTGCATGCATTGGTCATTTCCATTTTTCTGTATGCGTGTGAGACATGGACTTTTACGGTAGAACTTGAATGGAAAATGCAGGTAGTAGAGATGAGATACTTCTGTAAAATCCTGGGCATCTCTTACTTCGACTATGTCACTAATGAAGAGGTCCACAACATCATCACCCAGTGCGTTGGGTCAGATGAAGACCTCCTCACGATCATGAAGAAGCGCAAGCTGAAGTGGTACGGCTATGTAACAAGATCATCTGGCCTATCCAAGTAACATTCTCCATGGGACAGTACAGGAGAAGCAAAGAAGAGGTGGACAGAAGAAAGATTGACAACATAAAATAGTGGATAGGAATGGACTTTGCAGAGACTCAAGCATTGACACACAATCGTCAGGGGTGGAGACAATTGATTGATTGCTCATCACTGATGGTACCCCAACTACCAATGCGGTTATGGTAATGATGATGATGATGAAATGTATACATCTAGGAACAAAGAAATGTAGGCCATAGGGACTCTATCCCGTATGGGGAGATTTTGGCAAACCAGTATGTTCCCGAAACCACTATGGCTTATTGCTAAAAGCAGTCTAGTCAGCAGGCTTAGCTTAACCAAGGCAGGAGAGGAGGGGGTTTGGGTGCCACAGAAAGGTCAGCTTGACTCCGCATCCTTCCTGATAAGAATTGTGTTGAGGTTGCTGATACATGCATTTTAGACGAGCAGGCTGTGTCCCAGGAATGTTTATTGGGGCCTCAAGGCTGCAAACTCTGTAAAAACCCACACCTGGTTAATCAATAATCAGAAGGAACCTCTTGCTTGACCACTGAAACTGCTTACTTAACAAGTTTTCTTTAAGGGACATGTCATTCTATCACTAATGTATAAATAAGGGGGAAAAGTTTGAGGTAGTTGAACTCGTTTGGACTCTCCCTCTGGATACATCTTGTGGTCCCCACCGGCAGACGGAAGATTTGGCCACCAGAAGCCTGCGCTGTGTCACTCAAGAGCGACACTCAACCTTGGTAATTATCAAGGGTTGGGGGTGTTTTACTAACCTGTTGCGGACATGTGTAAGTGCTTGAGACTAAATAAAGTTTAGCTTTAAGTGAAAGCACTCTTGTGTTGTTCCGTTTGTGCCAGCCATCTATCAGTCGGACGGCCATGTCTCCCCTGATTTATTTCCTGACATCACCTCGCACAGAGTAAAAGTTACCAAGAGCTTTGGGTTGAAAGAACTCCCAGTAACAATCCTGGGAGCAAAGAAGTGAAAAAGAGTTGGGGATCATAGTGGATAATCAGCTGAACATGAGTGGTCTTTGCATACAAAAAAAGAGGGCTTAGAATACTGTGTCTAGTTCTGATCAGGGCTGGCTTTAGGAAGTGTGGGGCCCAATTTGACAGGGCCCTGGCAGGGATGACTCACCCGGCGGTGCTCCAGGTCTTTGCTCCGGGTCTTCCGTGGCGCTGAAGGACCCACCACCGAAGACCCGGTAGGGAACCGCCCGGTGAGTACATTCCCCCCCCTCCAACCCCCCACCAGTGTCCTGCCCCCGACTGCCCCCCTCGGAAACCGCAACCCATCAACCCCACCCCCGCTCCTTGTCGCCTGACCACTCCTTCCCAAGACCCCCCACTCTAAATGCCCCCCAGGACCCCACCCCCTACCCAACGTGCCCTGCTCCCTGTCCCCTGCCTGACCCAACCCCATCCACCACTACCCTGACAGACCACAGGAACTCCCACGCCTACCCAACCCCCCTTTCCCCATCCCCTGACCGCCCCCCCTGAACCTCTGCCCAATCCAACCCCCGCCACCTGCTCCCTGTCCCTGGGACTCCCTGCCCCTGACTTATCCAACCACCCCCTCCACCCCTGGCCCCGGTCTCTTAGCATGCCGCTTACCCACGCTGGAGCCACGCCAGGACCGGGACCAGGGACTGGACTGGAACTGGGCCCGTGGCCACGCCGCCTGGCCAGAGCCCGGCCGGGGCCCAGGCCGGAGCCACACTGCCCGGCCGGGGCCAGGGCCTTGCTGCCTGGCCGGGGCCAGAGCCAGGCCACCCGGAGCCGGAGCCGTGCTGCCCGGCCAGAGTCGGGGCCGGGGCTGGGCTGGAGCCGTGCTGCGGGGCCATACCCGCTCGGCCCGGGCTGGGGCTGGGGCCAGAGGGAGCCGCTCGGCTGGAGCTGGGCCGGAGCCGGGCTAGAGCCACTTGTCCAGAGCTGGACTGGCCCACGCCGCTCCTCCCTGGAGCCCTTCTCATGCTCCCCCGCCCCCACCCCAGCTTACCTACCACTGCTTTTTTCCAGGCTTCCCACGTGAACATCTGATTTGCGGGAAGCAGAGGAGGAGGAAGAGAAGGGGGGCGCAGCGTTCAGGGCAGGAGTGGGAGGTGAGCTGGGGCCAGGGGCGAGGCGGACAGCTGCCGGAGCTTGGGAACTGGCTCCAGCTCACCACTGGGCGTGGGGCCCTCTTAGGCACGGGGCCCGATTCAGAGGAATCGGGGGAATTGGCTTAAAGCCGGCCCTGTTTCTGATGTCCACAAGTCAAGGATATGGATAAATTGGAGAGGATTCATAGAAGAGCCACAAGATGGCATTGATTCATAGATCACTGCCTTATAGTGATAGATCTATTTAGTTTAACATAGAGAAGGTTATGGGGTGACTTGATTACCATCTGTAAATGTCTACATGGGGAGCAAATTCTTTATAATGGGCTCTTCAGTCTAGCAGACAAAGATATAACAAGATCCAATGGCTGGAACATGAAGCTAGACACATTCAGACTGGAAACAAAGTGTAAAATTTTAAAAGTGAGGGTAATTAACCATTGGAACAACTTACCAAAGATTGTGCTGGATTCTCCATCACTGCCATTTGTATATCAAGATTGAACGTTTGTTTTTTTTTTTTTTTTTCCTAAAAGGTATGCTCTAGGAATTATTTTGGAGAGGTTCTGTGCCCTGTGTTATATAGGAGTTAAGACTAGCTGATCAGAATGGTCCCTTCTGCCTTGGAATCTATATACCTGTAGTAATAATCACAACTTAATAGAAGAGAGAGAGGGGGAGAGAGAGAGAGAGATAAACATGAGTTTCAGGACATTTTTAGGTGGTGGTACAACTGTAGATTTGATTTCCGCCCCCCTGTATCTGCTCTCAACTTGTCTGACAATCACATGTCCTAAGAACTATAGTGTTTTCCTTTACTATGGTACAGGGTTTTATTTCCTATTTAATTTTTATTCCATCAGCCTCAGTCACTTTAACAACTTGCTGTAATGATGTGAAAGATTCTTCTTAATTCCCATAAACTAAAATGCTATCAATTTCCAGTCACAGTAGGGGACACATGTCCATATGTCTTAACTGGTCATTCCATAATGTGACTTACATATATGTAACATCACACTTATCTCACACATATAAGTCCATGTGTTATCTTGGTATAATAAAGTCTGGGAGCAAACAGAGAGGAGATTTGGTGAGCATGTTTGTGATTTACAAGATACTTGCAGAACTTCATACTTTCAATCTAGTGATAGACCACAAACAACCCATATTATTAATAAACATGAAGACATAGACCATTTGCCCAGTAGATGCCTTTAGATTGCTCAAGTACTTGATGAGATTTAAGCCTATTGCAGAATATGTACCAAGGAATTCTTTAGTAGTAGCTGAAACTTTATTGTGGTGTTATTTTGATTGCTCATATTTTCCAGCAGCTTGGGATAATATCAAAGCACTATAGGAGTGCATTTTTTTTACTAGGATGCCAGCCTCTTCTGCCACACTTGGAATGGATGAAAATAACCACTAATGTTGATACACAGCTGTATACTATATCCAAATTTATGACACATTTGGCTTAGTTATTTACCGGGGGTCTCATATCCAGCCCCTAATGTCTGTGCAGTAAGAGTGGAGCTCTCAGAAGTTGAATGTCTGAGTAGCTACGACAGGTATATTGCAGTCCCACAGTTCTTAAAGGATAATATATTGGAAAGGATGCATGAGGGAAACTTCACAAAATGGAGAGAGGAAGGGAGCCAAAAAGTGGATGTGATATCGTAGTGTAGGGTAGGATTTAACACACAAAGTGGAATTACAGACATAAAGTGGGTGAAGTAATATCTTTTATTGAACCAGCTTCTGGTTGGTGAGAGAGACAAGCTTACCTCACCCACTTTGTGTCTCTAATATCCTGGGACTGACATGGCTACAACAACACTACATACAAAAGTAGAATTATGACAGCTTTGCAGAATGGCCATAAAGTCACAATACAAAAAATCTCTCACCCACAGAATTACTTGATAGGCCTTCAAAAAGAATAATCCTAGATCTGTGTGAAGAAAAGGGAAATAGGTTTTTGGTAGCCAGTGATTCCTCTAGATTTGTAGAAATTCTCATTAGGCCCACAATTCAGCAGGTCATATAAACACATATTTTCATTTTGGAAGAAATAGTTACTGACAACAGATCACAATTTGCCATCTCTGAATTCCAGACTTTTCAAATAGTGCATAATTTCAAGTACTGCCAGCTGACAAAAGATACAAAGGAGAATATTGGTGGAGAGAGCAGTCGAAGTGCTAAGATAATTTTACAAAAAAAAGAGCCCATATTAACTTTGTTGACCACTAGGTAACTTTCATCTCAGTCCCTGGAGTAAGCCCAGATCAGTCTATGACTACACTATGAGCTAAAGAGATTCACTTGTATGCTATGGCTGCTTTACATTATTGGGATGGCACAAAGCACCAAGAATATATCAGTGAATCTTTCCCTCTTTTTAAAATGATAGCCCATGTTTTATATCTTATCCAGTAAAACCTTAGTTAATTGGAATTTTTGACTTACCGGCACCCCCCAACCCTCCAACATGCTGGATAACAAAGAGGCAGGGAGTTTGGGTGCAGGAGAGGGCTCAGGGCTGGGGTTGGGGCATGGGAGGGTGCAGGACATGGGGTCTAGGAAGGAGTTTGGGTGCAGGAGGTGGCTTGGGGCAGGGAGTTAGGGTGTGGGAGGTGTTTCAAGGTGCCGGATATGGGAGACACTCCCCTCGGGCAGCTCCCTGAAAGCGGCCACATGTCCGAAGAAGTGTGGCCAGATGGCTCTGTGCACTGCCTCTGCCCGCAGGCGCCCCAGCACCTCAGATCCCATTGGCCAAGGTCAATGCCTCTAGGTGAAAGAATGGCCACGGGGACTCCATGTGCTGCCACCGCCCCACCCCAAGTGCTGGCTCCACAGTTCCCATTGGCCAGGAACTGCAGGCACCGCCCCTGCAGGTCCCATCGGCTTCTCCTCCCGCACCCCAACCCCCTGCCCCAACCTCCCTCCCGCACCCAAACTCCCTCCCAGAGCCCATGCCCCACTCCTCCCTCCCAAAATGCCAGTTTATAGAGCTTTCCAGTTTGTAAAGTGATGGATAACACAGCTTTTCCTATAGTGTCTTTCATGCATAGCACCACAAAATATTTTTCAGTCCAATGCAAAGCATACAAACATATACTGCTTCTAATCAATAACATAAAGTGGTTTTCTGCGTTTTGTTTAGTTAAATATTCTCTTAGACCATTTTACAGTGATGGGTTGGAATTACCTGGAACTAAATTTATCAGCCAGCCTGTCATTTTGTCTGTCTGTCTTTCTACTTATAGTAACTACCACATTGCTTCTTAGGCAGACTTTGAGATATTAATGTCAGATCAGCCTTTAAAATACGATGCAATGTTGTGTGATGTTTGCTGAAATTTTGATGATACATTATTTTCCCATAAAGTTCCTATAGTATCATGATTTTTTAAAGTAATTATTCTGAAATATGGACTTTCTGTTTTATTCAGGTTCATATACTGTGATGATTTATGATTGAAACATGATCATTTATATCATTAATGTTGCCACTCTTAGGCAATTGCAACAAATCTTGTACAAAGTATGTCATGTAAGGTATCAATGGAAAAGTTGTGATTTGCTGAATATGATTATCCTGTTTGTATGCATGTATCATCTTTGTATCTAAAGTTATGAATATTGAGTAAGTACTAATATTTCAAATGTTTCTATCCTGTGGTAACACCCACCAGGTAATTTACATTCAGTTTGGCCAGCACATTGTGAATGAACTATTCAAACTTATAGCTCATCAAAGAACATTTAGCTCTCACAGTGCCTATAGAAGAAGCTTGTCCCCACCTGGTGAGCCTTCCTGTGGATGCATTAGCCAAAATATGGGAAAGGGCTCCTCCTATTAGTCATCAAAGCACGTAAGGACATGTGACTTGATCATGTGACCCTGACACCATCTTGTGCCTGTAATTTCCGACAAACTAAGACTCAGAGCATTCCCTCCACATGGGAGAAGGTATAAAAAAAACCTGGAAGTGTCTCCACTTTGCCTCTTTCCTGCTCTGATCTCCAGACTATGGATTTACACTAAAAGGAGCATTCCAACCAATAGACTGAGGACCTTCCAATCTTTTGAAATTTACCAGAGACTTTACAAATCAGCAGTCTGTAACATCATTGCTTCAAACTTGACACAAGAACTTTGCAAGAAGTGTATGTATTTGTTTTTCTTGACCATTTTAACTCTCTCTTCTTTCTTTTCTCTTTTAAATAAACATTTATATATTAGATATATAAGGATTGGCAATAGCACGATCATTGGGTAAGATCTGAGTTAAATATTGACCTAGCTGTTTGGCTGATCTCTTGGGAGTAGAAGGATGCTTTGTTTGGTGAAATTGGTTTAAAATAGCCACTCATCACAAAGTCTAGTGGCTGGGTGGTGAAATAAGATCTGGAATGCCTAAGGAGACTGCATTTCTGACTTGTTAATCAATTTGGTGAGACAGAAGTTTACTTTTTTTACTGGCTTGGTATATCTAATGGAAGAATAGCCACCAATTTAGAGTGGGTCTGCCCCATTTCTCAGCAGTTTGTCCTGAATTTGGCATCCTCAGCTGTGACCCACTGAGATGTGGTGACATTTACAACACCCAGAATCATAGTATCTGAATGACTCCCTGTAGCATGTTAATCATTAATCTTTGGAACAACTTATCAAGGGTTGTGGTGGTACAAAACTGTAGACCCATGGCTTATGAGTCATGGGTGCTAACAAAAACTATCAATATGCTCAAATAGAGAGGGAGGCTGTGGCTTTAGACTATTGGTGTAAAATGTTTCATGTCTTTATTTATGGGAGGCTGATGTTAACTGAAACTGACCATAACCCATATATTGCCATTGCTGAAAAGGGGCTTTGCAACAACCTGTGAGGATACAGAATTAATTTTTGAGCTACAAATGTGTGATTTGCAAATGGAATACAAGCCTGGGAGAGACTTAATGGTTGCAGACATACATTATAGAGCATTTGACAAAATGCATTGGAGCAAAATCAAGAGTTTGATTTTTGTACAGGTCAAACTGATTTAAAAATTCTATCCAGACTCAGATAATATGTGGGCTGTGATTGCCAGAACTATTGCTGAGGATGATATGGTGCAGAAAATAATTAAGGCTCATGGGAGGAGTGGCGGGAACAGCATGTTCCCATCCCCTATTATCAATTTAAAGGGTGCTTTCAGGACTGGATGGGATTTTGTTTAAAAGCACCAGGATGGTGATCCCTAGGGCGTTACAGAAAACTATGTTAAAAAGGATACATAAAGGTCATGTAGGGATTGAAAACTCTCTGAGAAGGACCAGAGGCTTTTTATACTGGTCTCAAATGAACAATGGCATTGAAGAAGCTGTTAAGGCTTGTCATATATGCCAAAACTGCAGTCCTAGTCAAGTGAAAAAGCCCATGTTGGAGGCACAGGAAAAAAATGGCTACTGGAGCAAAACAGGGATAGTTTTATTTACATTGTCTGGAAAAAAAGTACACACTTGTCCTAGATCATTATTCTCACTCCCTGAGAGTCTTGATCATATTACAGTTAAACATGTGATTGTGCGTGTCAAATCTATTTTTTGCTAGACGTGGCATTCCTGCCATAGTAAGTCTGACAAAGGGATACAGTTTAATGGGCGTGAGTTTAAGCAGTTTGCAGTGAAGTTCGGATTCAGTCATGTGATCACTAGTCCACATTATCTCCAGTCCAACAGCTTGGTGAAAAACTGTCAAAATAATAAAGCACCTTCAGAAAAAGGCTGCAGAGTCTGGCTCTGATCCGTATTCAACCCTGTTAAATTACAGAATGGCACCAATGAAGCATGGTTGCATCTGTTGACATTTATTTGAACAAAAAAAATGAAAAAAATAATGTCTTCACAGTTGGAAACTAACGTCACTGGGGATTTGTGGAACCATAAAAGAAGCAAAAAGACAAATAAAAAAAATCAACATGTTTTAGGGTTCTGGAAGCCACCACCTTTTGAAAAAAAAAATGAGGTTGTGCATTCTGATGATGGGTGAAAAAATGGTCATAAACAGCAGTAGTGTCAAAAGATGTTGCCTTAGAGTCATATGAAGTTGTCACACCAGATAGACTCATACTGAGGAGGAATAAGTGATAACTTCTCTAACACCAAGAAGGAAATGAGATAAGGGAAAACAACCACGCAACAACCACAGCAGGTCAAGACCATATAGCCCCAGGAGCTGTAACAACCACAGTAAGTGGACTTGACACCTCCGGATAGCGATATTGCTGATGTTTCAAGGGAGTCCTTGAGGTCTAAGTGATATCTCAGGGCAGCTTAAAGACTAATAGAACATCATTAGTAAATTTCGTTATTAGGTGGAAAACTGTTTTAAACTTGTAAAGCAGGGCTGCCAAAGGATTCAGGGGGCCTGGGTCTTTGGTGGCGGGGGGTCCCCACCGCCGAATTGCCACTGAAGACCCGGTGCTTCGGAGGTGGGTCCTTTCGCTCCAGGACCCTCTGCTGCCGAAGACCCAGAGCAGAAGAAGCTCCGGGGGCCCAGGCCCCACGAGAGTTTTCTGGGACCCCCGGAGCGAGTGAAAGACCCCACTCCAGGGGCCCTAAAAAACTCTCGTGGGGGCCCCTGTGGGGCCCAGGGCCTGGGGCAAATTGCCCCACTTGCCCCCCCCCCCAAGGTGGCCCTGTTGTAAAGTACAATTTAAATGATATGGATTTTTTCCTGGTCCTGCTTGCAGGCTAGGAGGCTCTGTAAGGAAGCATATGATCTGGGCCTAGTACATTCAGTTCTCCAGAGAGCCAGCCTACAGTAAAGTGGATTAAGTTGTTCCTCCCTGATGTTGGGAGCAGCATGCTTTTTCTCTCTCTGTTTTGGTTTCATGTGCATTATTGTTATGAATGCCAATAAATAAATAGGTTACACTGCAACCTTAAAGCAAGAGTATTTTTATGTGAACATAACAGTTGGATACAAGGATGCATGGCCAGTGTCACCTATATTCTTTGTCCTTTTCATCATTTATAAAGTCTCCCTAGACCTTGGTTAAGGGTTATATGGATGACACTCTGTCCCCAAAGTGCACATGATTATCCTTTCAGGGTACTATATGGGAGCCGGGGGGAGGAGGGGAGAACATACTCCTACTGAAGAACATTGGTAATTCACACTGACTAGGACTCCAACGGAGACATACTAAGCAATCAAATGTGACAAAAATACATTGACAACAATCAAGGATGCGGTTGTGTAAAACACTCTTTGTGTATGTATTTTCACAAGTTTTGTTTTAACTATTTACTTCATGAAATGATACAAAATTATTATTTGTGGATGAATTGTGAGCTGGACAGAATATAAAAGATGTGTGTGATCCTATGCCCCATAATCTTCATAGAAATATGCTTATGATATGAATATGGCATAATTAAGATGTTTTATGCAAGATGGATCATGTGAGGTATCATTGGAAAGGTTTTGATTTACTGAATGTGATTATCCAATTTGTATGCATGTATCATTTCTGTATCTGAAGTTAGAAATATTGACTACTTGTAATAATTACAACTGTGTGTATACTTGGGGAACGCCGACCGGACAGTATACAATCAGCCTGGATGGGCCATTAGTAAGGACAATAGGACTTTGAAGATACTAATCACCCTCCTGCCTGACATGTTTTCTGGGAAGCTGATTTGACACTGCAGGGTCATGTGATCATGTCACCTGGTACAGAATACATCTTGAAATGCTGGTACTTTTCCACGGGAAGGAGGTGGGGGTCAAAACTGGTAAACGAAAGATTCTGCCATATGCAAATCCTATTTAAGGCTGGGAAGCGAGTTAATTCGGGCTCTTCTCTACTGCCTCCCCACCCAAGTAGGAAAACTGCTGAAAACACCTGAAGAAACAAAAGAACTAAGCTAGGGGAGGAAGAAGGTGAGCCCAAGTGAGACAGATAAGCCTGTAAAAGGAATCCCTGGAGATTTAAGCTGCAAGCAGTGCAGTTTACCTTCAAGAAACTCTGCAACCTGCTTGAAACTATATTTAGGGTGAGAAATTATTATTTGTAGCCAGTATTCCTTAGTGTATTAAGCTTAGTTTGTGTGTTTTGTTTTATTTGCTCAGTAATCTGGTTTGTTCTGTTTGCTATCTCTTATAATCACTTAAAATTTACCTTTTGTAGTTAATAAAGTTGTTTTTTGTTTATTCCAAAACCCAGTTTGTGCCATTCATAATGGGGGGAGGGGGAAAGGAGCAGAAAGCTGTGCATATCTTCCTCCACATTGAGGGAGGGGGCTAATTTCATGAGTTTACGCTGTATAAATCTCTATTCAATATAAGACAAGACAATGTAATTTTGCGTTTACACTCCAGAGGGTGTGTGCACCAGAATGTTGGGCAATTCCCACACAGAGCTGATTGCAGACTCTGTGTGATTCTAAATCCGGGCGTGTCCCTACCTGTGTGTGTGCTGGAAAGGGGCTTGAGAGCCTGACAAAGTAGCACAGAGTGGGGGGTACCCAGGCTGGTGGGACAGGCGGGCTCAGTGGGACCCCAGCACATCAGGTGCACCCCAGAAGGGGGTCGAACCCGTCACAATGTGTTCCCTGCTCTTGGCACTCACATTCAATGTAGTTAAAATACAGTGTTCTGTCAAGGTTGTAGCAGCTGTCCTAGGAGAGAAGAGATAAGATTTGGTTGTAATGAGCCTAAAGAAGATTATTCTCTTTAAAGACACTGGACACAAAGAGGGGCCTATAGTTCTGCCTTTCACTCAAGCTCCTAACGTCAGACTCGCTGCATAGGGGCTTTGTACATCCTAGTCTGGGTTAGGTGGTCATGTAAGGGACTGTGACTGAACAAAAAAAGTAATGAAAACAATACAAAACCTCACTACAACCCTCTATTAAATATTTGCAGAAAAGTTGGGTAAGACCAGTAGGCCTTGTGAAAAATATTGAGTTTGTGAATAATGAAGTCAAGACTAGTGAGATATTACTGTATTTAGAAGCACAAAACAACAGTAAGATGAAAGTTGGAGTGTAAGTTCACGTGTTAGCATCACACAAGAAAATGAAATAAAAAACAATGGGAGGAAATTTTGCATTTAGTCATATCCTTTCCTTTATGTCAGATTTTGCTTTAACACAATCTCTGTGTCACCAAATTGTGATTGTCCATAAATATTTGCTATGCACTTGGACCTACAGCCAAGTGTGACAGCTTACAATAAAACATTCATTGTGATGCTTTGAGGTCTTCAGAGGTACATAAAATAGTTCCCAAATTGCACATTACATGCAGTTTTCCATTACACACTGCACAAAATGTCCTTGACATTCAAGAGTTTCCCATACATATTTTAGCATGCATCACTCCAGGGTGTATTTGAAAATACCCTCCACTTGCCTTTAATAATAATGACTTGTCATGTGGAATCCAGATCTTGGTTAATCTAACATAATATGTACTTGATGGTTTTTATTAACTGTCAAATGAAGCCCAATAGCCGTCAGAAACATTTTTCCCTTCTGTCATGCATTTGTTCCCAGCATGTTTCATTTCTGACCACTAACGTAAAAGGTTAATAAACTACAGTATTAGATGTCATTAATATTCAATGGCATGGCAAGTGAATAATTTTGCAGACTTTTGATTTTAAAGATATTGGCCATTAATGTGACTATTTTACAGCCTTGTAAAAATGCACCATGCTGCTTGCATCCTCTAATTTGAAAGCTAAAAAGTCTGTGAAGAATCTTTGCTACGTTAAACTGTTCTCACCTTTATTGAAATTCAGATGATTGCTTCTGAATTTTGAAGGGCTAATTTTTCCTTCGTATTCGATCTTCCCTTTACTTTTTGCTTTCTTGTTATTTATGAGTTATTAATCTAATTTTCGTTTATACACATCTTCATTGACTGTTGAATGTAAAATGGATATAGATCAGGGGTCAGCAACGTTCGGCACACGGCTCGCCAGGGTAAGCACCCTGGCGGGCCGGGCCAGTTTTATTTACCTGCTGATGTGGCAGGTTTGGCCGATCGCGGTCCCCACTGGCCGCGGTTCGTCGTCCCGGTCCAATGGGGGCGGCGAGAAGCCCCGGCCAGCACATCGCTCGCCCGCGCCGCTTCTCACCACCCCCATTGGCCTGGGACAGCGAACTGCAGTCAGTGTAGGCTGCGATCGGCTGAACCTGCCGGGTCAGCAGGTAAATAAAACTGGCCTGGCCCTCCAGGGTGCTTACCCTGGCGAGCTGCATGCCGAACGTTGCCGACCCCTGATATAGATAATAGAGGCTCAGGCTAGAGTTTGGGTCCATTTGATCATTGATTGCTAACTTTTTGATGATAATGGTCATTTGTTTTCTATATAGCATTATATGTCAAACAAAAAAAACCTAAGTCAGTCCCCAGTTATAATTATACAAATGTAATTCTGTGTGTGCACTGCTAACTGGAATCATTAAAGTTGCATAGAGCGATGGGAATATATATATCTGTACTACACTTACTGATGTAAATATGGAGTAAAACCATTGATGGCACTGGAGCTATTCTTGATTTACATGAGTGTAACTGACATCAGAATTGAACTAAGAGTTCTCCTGACCTAAGCCCTCAAAAATGGGCTTTGTAGTTTGTTTTCTTTTATAAAGTCCATTATTTTGCTCTCCAGCCTCATTTAAAAACTATTTCAATTTTATTAGCAAGTATTGTTTAATAGGTTTATTTAACCAGTGGTTTGTTTCCCTCTTTGGCTTGGCTTATATGAAAACTTTTGTTTGATTGGGAAAACAAATGAATAGATTCTCCATGTTCTTCACTCCATCTTTCTGCAAGTTCACACAATCCTTAACTTGGCTTTCTTTCAGTAAACACACACACACACACACACACACACACACACACCTCTTAAGGTGTATGGATCCAAAATATTGCAAAGAAGTTGGCAGATCCACATGATGCCTTCGGGTGGCAATTTGTTTTGTAATATCTGGGTTAACTGAAAGATGTATTGAATCAGATCTAGAGGAAGAAACCCTATTTCTTTTGATTTTGTTGAACTGACCTGAAACACTTCCTTTCAAATTTGATCAACATTAAACTGCATTTCTTTTGCCTTATGCAGCTGTAGATTGGACTCTATTGTCTTCTATTGGCTCCCTGGAGGACTTCATCTCCCACAGTGCAATGCACACCCAACTGACTGAGCTGTGTGGCACATCAGGGAGTCATATGGCTCTAGGCACATCATAGGAGGTGTACTCTATCTAAGGAGGCCGGTCTATACTGGAGGATATCTTCCATGATGCATCCAGAGGTATAGGAGTCCACTAATATGCCACACAGTTTGGTCAGCTGGGTCTGCATGGCATTATGGGAGAGGTAATCTGTTTTGGATGCTGGCTTATCAGAGACAATAGTGGCCCAAACTAAAAATCCTAAAAGGCAATGCTCTAGGGAAATGCAATTTAATTTATTTGAATGGTCAACTCAATAAGACAAAATATTCTGATTTGGATCAAACTGACCTAAAACAAAATATGTCACTTTGATTTTTCCCAATGCAAAATTTAAAAAATGGAAAAATTGAAATTTTCCCAAATAAAATTTATTTTTTTGTGGAAACTGCACTTTCCACTGTAAAATCATTCAGATGGAAAATTTCCAGCCACCTCTTATGATGTCAGACTTCTGTTGGGTTAGAAATATGCACATTAGTGATTAAAAAAAATAGTAAGTTCCTAGTGCAATCATGTTGTCTAATGTAGCAAAGACATGATGTCTTGAGTTGTTGACTAAGATTTCAGTTACAAATATTGAATAGATCAGGCATCTTGGTAACAGCTAAGGGCTTAACTTTGCCATATTTACTAATATAGAATAGTACCTTTCAAATGGGACACCTCAAAGAGTAAAATTCCACTCTACATTAGTAATTTGGAAAATGGGGGCCTTAAATTAATGGGCTATTCCTGGGACTTATGGATTACTAAAACATGTTTAATCAAAAATAAAAATGGACAGAAGAAAAAAAGTTCCTACTGATTTTTTTTAAAAGCAGTTATGACTATGTAAAAACAAAGGATGTCTAGAGAATTTAAGAATCACCTAACCTCAGTTTAGCTTTAGAACTTTTCTGAACTACATTGGAATCTTTTCTTGATTCTTTTGAAGGTTTCTTGTAAGAGAAAGTCTTCAAAGTCCTCCTTCCTTGGCTCCCTATAAGGAGATTTAATCATTTAAAAGTACAGTGTACTTGTAGCTTAGTTGAAAAACCAGTGTCTATTTAAATCTAGGTCAACAGATCAAACTCACACTACGAAGGAGAACTCTAGTGGTGAGTGACACTCTTTCAGTCCCATGAGATCATAAGAGAGAGAGTGTAAGTGCTCTTACATTAATGAAGTTCATACTTCTAGTTCCTGTTATCTCTCATGGAAATAATGGATTACTTAACCCCTGTGACTGCACAACATCATGTGCAATTTTCATGCCACACTGCACAACTACACTGCCTATATCATTTGCTACACTTTAAATCCCAGTTTGTACTCTTTGGTGTTATTAATATAAAGAGTCAATCTTTTTAACCATCTGAAAATGATTACTTTAAACAAACCTACAAGTAATCAAATATTCATAGACATTAATTATCCATGAATATTAAAAAGTACCTACTTCACGTGGTCATTCAATCAGCTAATTAGCCATAAAAACTTATTTGCCACTTGAATTACAGCTTTCCAAAGAGTACTTTTGGCAGACTTAGCAACTAAACCCTGCCAAAAACTCACTTGCATGTACAATATGGGGGGTGGTGGGGAATTCTGAAATAATGTTCAGAAGAGATACAGTAATTACTTTGATATTGGGTGGGGAGGTTGCATTGTATCATATCCTATTGTGTTGTTAATTAGTTTTCACTAGTAAAAAGGAATCTAATCATACAATGTTCTCTGAGTGCAGTATATTTCCATACATTTTGCCTGATTTAATTGCAGAAATTGACTATTGAATATATTAAACACAGAGCCTGTTGCCAGCAAATTTTTACCATAACCTGTTGCTTAGAGTGAACATTCCAGAATGAAGACTGTCACAAATTCCTAGCCTATTCTTTCATGGGAGCCATAGTAGAGCTCCTCTAACTGGACACTGCCAGAGTGCTGTCTTTAGGTCCCATGTACTCCTTCATGTCCCTTAAAGTTTCCTTAATCTGAATAGGCGGCAGCACTGTCTCTTTCCTCAGCCTCTCTAGCATATTTCCTAGGCACAGATGCTCTGTTTCACCCCCACAGCTTGTCAGTTATTTAAGCACACTTTTCCAGAGCTCCAATGTAAGTATCTACAAATGTAAGTATCTACATTTACAGTTACCTCTTCAGGGACATGGGACAGTGAAGCAAACAGACACACTGACTTTGTAAGGGGCCACAAACCAGTCACTCTTTACTAGAGCTGGTTGGGAATTTTCCAACAATACAGGTTTTTGTTGGAAAATGCCTCTTTGTTGAAACTGAATTTTTGGGTGGAAATATTCCACTATTGATGATCTTCCACCATCACAGAGGCAGATTTCCATCGGATTTCCTACCAGCTCACCTGGTGGGCTGCTGCAGACCCTGAGCTCCCAAGATCTGCAGCTCTGGGGCCACCCCTGCCATGCTGACTTCCTGGGATCTGGGAATCTCATAGTCCAGGCTCCTAGCTCCGCTGCTGGAGTGTCTCCTGACTCTGAGGGACTCCTTAAGCTGTTCCCCCAAGATCTGGATACAGCCTGGGGAACCCTTGGAGTTGGGACAGTCACTGCTCTGTTTCATTTAAAAATGTTTCCATTGGAGTTTACAAAATAATTGGGGGGAGGGTAATCTCCTTTCCCTGTGAAATTAGTTTTTTTGTTCCACTCCACATTTACAGCTGCACAACATGGAGAAGAATCTGTCCACTGCACAAAACTCTGAACCTTCTTTTTTAAAGGTGACCAGCAATGACTTTTTAAAAAATGTAGTACCCTAGATTCTACACGTATGTGACTCTAGTTGCTCACCTCTATCTCCACAGGAAGGGCAATAGCAATGGGAAAAGCAGCGATGAGAAGAGATATGAGGAACTGCCCAGGGACTGCTGTGGGGATAAATTCCATTCCCCCACTTCTACTTAATTCCTTGCAAATGGGCTTTGTGCAGGAAGGGTTGAACTCCACCCATGCTGAATCCACATATAGACTTGAACATTACAAATACACTGAGTATAGTTTAAAAGTGAGATGCAGTGCTGAACACCTTTAATTAACAATATAAATATTTTCAAAATTACATTGTACAATGGAGACAAAACACTCCAATATGAGCACTCTTGTGGTGCTAATTCACACATAGTCACATTGATGGTGACTTATCCTTCAGCCTCCTGGCTTGCAGCAAGACACTAGGCATGAATTAATGCAATGCAGTTTACGTCCTGCCATATCTTATTGCTTAGTTAACAGTGAACCAGTTTATTAAACTGGAGAGATGGAATTTCTGCCCACCATGACTGAATAACTCTTTAAGCAGTGCAAAGTTTTATTTCAACTTCCCACCTCTTATAGTAATTATTCACACAAATGTTTGTTGGCTGTTCTTGAATGTAGTTGCTCCTTCATCACTGCAGTAATCCATGTATTGCAAGATAATGAAGTGTGGGGACACCTAGATTCTGCGCCACCTCCCCCGCACCCCCCACACACACGTCTTTTAAGCTGATGGTTTAAACTGTGACATTGAAACACATTTCTGGAAGCATCCCCCAAACAAACATTTCTGGCACAGCAATATAATTTCCAAGAATACTATGCAAGGAATGAGCACCACAGAAGATATTCATGGAGATAAAACTAGGAATAGAAGTAGCACCTCTTTCACAGAGATGTAGCAGTAATTTGCTCCAACAGAGACTCTGGGTCTGAACCACGTGCCCCAAAGCTGCAGACTTAACTGAAAGCAACTTAAGAAGTGTTCCTGTCTTTAACACTTAGATGCCCAACTCCCAATGGGGTCTAAACCCCAAATAAATCCCTTTAACCCTTCATAAAGCATATACAGGGTAAACTCATAAATTGTTCGCCCTCTATAGCACTGATAGAGAGATATGCACAGCTGTTTGCCCCCCTCCCCCAGGTATTAATACATACTCTGGATTAATTAATAAACAAAAAGTGATTTTATTAAATACTGAAAGTAGGATTTAAGTGGTTCCAAGTAATAGCAGACAGAACAAAGTGAATTACCAAGCAAAATAAAACAAAACATGCAACTCTAAAATGAATACAATAAAAAAACTGAATACAGATAAAATCTCACTCTCAGAGATGTTTCAATAAACTTCTATCACAGACTGGATGCATTCCTAGTCTGGGCACAATCCTTTCCCCTGGCACAATCCTTTCCCCGGCACAGTCCTTATTCCAGCTAAAGTGGTAGGGGATTTCTCATGATTGCAGCCTCTTTTGTTCTGTTGCACCCACTTATATATCTTTTGCATAAGGCAGGAATCCTTTGTCCCTCTCTGGGTTCCCACCCTCCTTCTCTATGGAAAAGCACCAGGTTAAAGATGGATTCCAGTTCAGGTGACATGATCACATGTCACTGTAAGACTTTATTACCCACTTTCCAGCACACACATATACAGGAAGTCTTACAAGTAAAACAGAGCCATCTACAGTCAATTGTCCTGGTTAATGGGAGCCATCAAGATTCCAAACCACCATTAATGGTGCACACTTTGCATAATTACAATAGGCCCTCAGAGTAATATTTCATATGTCTAGTTTCAGATACAAGAGTGATACATTTATACAAATAGTATGACCACACTCAGTAGATTATAAACTTTGTAATGATACCTTACAAGAGACCTTTTGCATGAAGCATATTTAGTTACATTATGTTCACACTCATAATCATATGTCACTCCTCTGACCCCTACATAATGGATGAACCAACAATCAAAGTACACTTTATTTACAAGGCAAAATATAGAAAAAGCATGTAAAGGAAAGGGGAAGATTGATTTGGAGGGGGGTACATTAGTAATACCTTACAAGCTAGAAGTAACACTAGCCCAGGCTAGATTCCCCAGGATTCACAAATCCAGATTATTCCACACTAGTGGGCTCAATAATGTGGAAGAAACCATGTACCTTAAAGAGTCATTGCAGGCCTGAATGCACTTGCGTGTGGCAATGTCATCCAGTCCCAGCATCTGGCAGTCAGGGGCTTAGGGACACCTAGAGCACAGGGTTCCTGACCAGTTTAGCAAATAGATACATTCATGGAGGATAGGTCCATCAATGGCTAATTCTTTTTGAATCCAGTTATTCTTTTGGCCTTCACAACATTCCCTGGCAACAAGTTTCACAGGTCAGCTGTTCATTGTGTGAAGAAGTACTTCCTTTTGTTTGTTTGTTTTAAACTTGCTGCCTATTAATTGCATTGGGTGACCCACGGTTCTTATGTTCACTCAATTATTCAATATTTTATAATTATTGATTGTTTAAAGGAATCTTAAAAATGAATTTCCAGTGTTTCTAGCACTTACATTTTTTTTCAGTAAATAGAAAACACTCCCCCAACCCCAAACTGGTAGATATTTTCCATCCTTAACACCAGTTTAACAAAGTTATCTTCCATGTACTTCTTGTTTTCCCCTCAATAATTAATCAATGTCATTAGGAGTCACTCACTCTACAACTGGAGAAGCTCATTACCTCATATAAACAGTTCTTTGCTCCTCATATTGGCAGCTGATTACCCGCGTCTCAGGGGACAATTTGAATTCCCCTCTTAGCTCATTTGGTAGCTAGGTGAGAAAATACCAGACAGCTTTTGGGAAGGAGCCATGAAAAACAAAACTAAGCAAATAAGTCAGTGAGAATTGTGAGGAGAGGATGAATCAATTTTTCATTTCAATCTTTGGAACACAGAGCATCTTCAGAATAAATTTAATTTCTATACATATCAATTAATTTAAGTCTTATCCACTGTAGTGAAATTACAAAGTGACAGATTTATTTCCATTACTTGACAAGTTTCAGAGTAACAGCCATGTTAGTGTTCTTCTATTTCCATTACTGTGCTTCAGAAATGAAATGATCACTGTTTTTATCCAATTATGAGCTCTGTTTGTTCCTCTATTTGTATTCCCATAATTGTCCATTGCTAAAAGTCTGTCACTGCATAAAGCTTGAGTACATTATCAAACATTTTGGTAATGACTCATGCAAAAAAGAAATATCCTTCTTTCTTTATTTGCCTAATCAGTATCACACTTTTCAGTTTTACTAGATCATTACCTCTGGCATGTGTCACAATACTTTTGGGGCCTAGGAATTTAGCTAACAATTAAAAAAAAAAATCCAGTCAGTTACATCCAAATAATTCTTTTCTATCCAAATCATTTAGCAAAATGTTGTAGACAGACATTTGCTGTTTTGAATGTTTTTCCTTAAAATGTGTTTTTGGCCCTAGTAAATATTGAAATGTCCAAAATAGAGAGAGAACATATTGGCATGTGTATATATGAGTGATAGACTATAGATATATTGAACATAACAAATCTATCTAGGCACTTATATTTGAATGACCGATATGAATATGCTGTACATTTTGTACTATAGTTAGTGGCGCCTACAGGAAAGGTTCTGATGTATCCCATTATAAGACTGTTTTCAGCTACTTATTACTTTGCCAAACTTTATCCTACTGGGCCGATATTTTACATGCTGGGTGTCTGCCTCAGAATGAAACATTTTAGACAATTTCAGCAAAAGTGGTTCAGCTGTTCCTGAGAATGATATTAGGGAAAAATATGTTGTTTTGCCCATGTGATTAACTTGATTTATTTCTTTAAAGAAGCTCTAGTAAGTCCATGCTTTGGATCAGAGACTGGAAATTTGACAATTTTTCCTTTTGTGCCACGGGTTTGCTTTTTTGCTGTCCCTATTTCTAAAAGCAAGCTCAAATTTAGTCAATTTGTGAGCCTTTGGAAAATCTCACTTTGCACATACTCAGTAGAGACTTGTTAGAGTTCCACTGCTAAATTATCTGAAAATTCTGTCTGCACTGAACATGCTGTAGCCCCTTCCAATTGCCATGTTTGCATGTATGCCATCCACGCAGCGCAAATGAGCATGCTGTAGCATGGGGGACTGCAGGAGCTGAGCTGAACTTTTCTCTGCTGCAATTGATGTTCAGGCCACTGTGGTGCTGGGTCCTAGAATTGAGAGCAGTAAACATATGTCTTGTTCACTTTCAAGTGCTCTGCCTACTGGCACCCAAGCACCAGGTGAGGAGCAGGAGGAAACATCTTGACTTGGAAAGGAGGGTTGTGTTGGGGCAAGGGGTTGCAGGAGACAGAGGGATGGGAGAAAGTAGATGAAGAGAGTGGAAGTAGCTGGAAGGGGGGAGGGGGAAAGCAGTGGGAGAGAGAAGCTGGTGTGTGTGTTGGGGGAGCAGATACAGCAAGGAGAAGGGGACAGGAGCCAGTAGAGGGAAGGGATAAATGAAGCCTGGGGGATACATAGGCACAAAGTGGGGGATGGATAGAAGCAGGGGATTATAAGGTTTTTTTGGGGGGGGGGGGTATATTGATAGAAGTAGTGGGGAACAGAGACAGGCTTGGAGGGATAGGGACAAGTGTCTAACTGCTAAAGAACATTCCCCTCCAGCAGAAATTCTCAAACTGTAGGTTGGGACCCCAAAGTGGGTCATGACTCCATTTTAATGTGGTCACCAAGGCTGGTGTTGGCGCTGGGCCCCAGCAAGTCTGAAGCCCAAGCCCAAGCCCCACCACCCAGGGCTAAGGTTACATGCCCCCATCCCAGAGCCATTGGGCTTCAGCTTCTCCCCCTCCTCTGCCCAAGGCAGCAGGGCTGGGGCAGGCTCGGTCTTCAGTCCCCCCTCCTGGGGTCATGTAGTAATTTTTGTTGTCAGAAGGGTCACAGTGCAATGAAGTTTGAGAACCGCTGCCCTACAGAATCGGGAACGGAACCCAGGAGTCTTTAGCCTCTACATTCCTTTGTAGTCAGCAAATCCACTGGTGAAATCCACTGGCAAAGTGTGTTTTTCACCCCTTTATAATACCTGATCCACACAGAGGTTAACAGACTACTACTGCTATCAGCTACTCCATTAGCTCAAGTGTCAAAGGCCTGTGCTATGCACCTAACACTCCAAATCCTGCTTTCGACCCCCATTAGGTGTCAGTATGGCTGCACATGATGGAATGGAATGAAAGTTAGGAAATTAGATCCAAAAACATAAAAATAATTATTAATATTTGCTGAGCCCAAATTAAACTCCACTATCAATCAACTTTTTCAAGTTCTGGAGCAATAGTTTTCCACTGGAAACAACGACAGCCAATATATTATGAATATAATATTATTAAGAGACAGAGCAGCCTCTTCATAATTAAAGGTCAAATCTTCTCACGCTAAATGGAAAAAAGGACCTGGAAAAAACAACAACAAAAATGTTCTAGAAACCATAAATTAAAACAATTTTAGGGCAACAAAACCTAAACTTTTGTGTAGAGGTTTGGGAATTCTGCCCACTGTGAAAGTCTGAAATATATTGTGAGTGTAAACAGATTTAAAAGCACTTCAAGAACGTTGTTGGTTACCCCACAAAATTTTTAGGGCAAGGGTAGGGTCGCACACCTCTATTTATAAAAAAAATGATGTTTTCAAATTTATAAAATTACTACATATCTCACAAAGATTGTACAGGGACTGTTCCTTCATTCCTTTTGCAGAAAATGTCTCCTATACATTTATAAATAACTAATAGTAATATTTAGTACAGTAGTGCTTTAGATTTTCAAAGTGCAGTACAATCTAAGTAATTAAACAATCTCATGCAGTGCATATTAAATAGGTATCCTATTAAATAGGTTTCCAAGTGACTAAATTGGTGCAAAAATGCCAAATTTGTGCCTTAAACCTCTTCATCAATATATATATAAGCAATGCAGAGTACTGGGCTAAGGTACGTCATTATTCTTAAGTTTTGTTTAGAAAACAAGAAATCTAAAAACTAGATTTTTAAAAGTATTGAATGTTGCCTCTTGACAGCAGTTAAGAGGTCCTTTAGCAGTGGGAATATCACATCTGCTGCTGCTAACAATCCGAGAGGATATTTCAAGTTGGCCATCATTGTCCAGGCACTTAGCCAATCACTTTGTATCCTGAGGGTATAAATAAAGATTGCAGAGGGGATTTGCAGAATTACTTGAACGTCAATATACTAGGTGACAACAGAGAACACAGATATGGGAGGGCTGCTGGTAGGTAATAATATGCCTCAAGGAAAGAAATATTGTAGATCATAGATTCCTGTGAATTCTATTTTGCAGCAATTTCTACCTAGCAGTAGTGAAGAAGAAATAGCATATACTTAGTTATGTCTTTACAACACTGGAGCTGGTCAAAGAGTTAGAAATCACTTACAACAAACAAATATTCATAGAGAGGATCCTCTGGTTGTTTTCATGATAATATTAAGCACAGAGGAACTCCTGCACAGCACATAAAGCCCTATAATGGACTGAGATTATAATTATTCTGGAGGGGATTATCTAATAATGAAGATGAGTAGCAATTAATTCGTAATTTTAACCCTCTGACCCTTCTTCAAGCCCCATTTTTCAGCCCCCGCCGATCCGCTATATCTGAAGCAAGGGACAGCTCAAACTCTTGTCTATGCACCATACTAATGAGTTTAACTACTACTAAGAAGATTTGACTTTCATTCAATAATTACATCATAGTATTAATAGGTCAACCAGTGTACAGCCATTGCTGATAGATAACTGAAATTTGCAAGTTTGTTTCAAGAAAGAAGGGTCCATATTTTGTGTCACAGCACCATTACCTGATCTGGGAACCACTGGAATTTGGCTAATTATTCTGAATACATTCTAAATGTGAACTGCTGGAAGTTCAGTGGATTCTTTTTTGGGAAGGTAGAAAAAGATTTTATTTCCTTTAACAGTGTATGTGTTCTCAAGTTTATATTTCTATTTGGAGATCTGTGATGGGATGTACAAACTCCACACTGAGCAACAAGGGGTTAAGGAACTACTCTGGGACCAGCCAGCCCCGCACTGCCACACCTATAGCAAATGCACCAATTGGAGAAGGAGTTAAAAGTCAGGTGAGCAGCTCATTTGGGGGCAGACCAGGAAAGAGAGCAGACCTGCTACTGGCAGCTCCAGAGAGCTGAGCTGATGGAAGGCAGAATCTCTCCCTAAACAACAACCCAAGGGCCCCTCCCTGGAGGGACAGAGACAGCCTGAGAAGGAAACATTCCTCTCTTCTATGAAATCTGGACTGGATTGATCCCCTTTATTTTTGTTTGGACTACCCCAGCAGGGGAAAGCTTTGGACTGAGCTGGCCCAGAAGGCTTGGACATACCACAGGAGGACGCAATTGCTGCCTTACCCCAGATGGTAGTCTTGGGACAATTGCAGGGAGGTGATAGGAAGTGGATCAGGGAGTGCTGCCTTAAGACTCCTCGAGTGTAAGAGCACTGATAGCCTCAAAGGGCCCTGAGTCAGAGTCCAGTGGAGTGGAGTGGGAGAGCCCAGGTTCTCCTACCAACAGCCCCTCTGTATGTCACTGGCCTAAGCCCTAACCATTAGGCAGTGATTCCCTGTTGAGATGGTGCCAAATTATTATTATGAATTACTGTGATTGATAGGAATGAATGTGGTGAGCATGAGTTTGGTATGGCTTGGCACGTCTGTATTTGCTAGAGGTTTCTGGGAGCAGGGTTCTCTTAGCATCAGACAGTGGGTATGGAAATGTACTAAGAGTGCTGAAATTGGTTAATTAGAGGCTCTATCCGTGTGTGTGTTTCAACTTGAAACTTTGGTCATATCAGCTGATGGCCAGCTCATGAAAGTAAAGAAAATGCAGAAGACACGCAATCAGTGAGCTTGGTACAGGCTGACCCCGGTCAAAATGACCCTTTGGGATGGCAGTACACGAAGAGCTCAAGTGAATGATTAATGAGAGGGTAAACATCAACTGATCCTTAGTCTCTGTCTGTTTTGCAGCCCCTTCTAAGATATTAATTAAAAAAAAACAATAATGGAATGACCACAGGGCATATTTCTGGAACATGTGACTCCTTTGAGAATAAGAGGTACAAATGCTAAGTAGCGTGAGTTAGTTAGTTAGTTCCCCAATTAACATCTGAAGAGGTCTGTGATGCTGTAAGAAAGAGGGTCTCAGGGTAGCCAAGACCCTGCTTCAGGGGACATTTGACAGACCAAGTACTTGAGGAGAAAAGAAGTCTCCATCTAGGACTGGTAGCTATACCTGTTTTGTTTGCCAATCAGGATAATGTGTAAGGCCAACATAGTTACTGAGGGTTTATACGTGGGAAACAGAGGCTTATTAGGAAGACATATATAAAAGTTTACTGCTTGTATGATTCCTTCTCAAATAAACTGCTGTGCATTGAACACATTGAATACAACTTTTCACTGATACCGGTAACAATCTGCCCAGATATGGGCCATTAAAGATCCATTTCAACATTCCCTACTAACCAACCCTGAGTGAAGGCCATCACAAGTTCTTATATTCAGATGTGTTACTCAGAGCTGCATATGTAATTTTATACATAGGAGAATGAACACACATCCAATTAAAGGTGCTTATGTGTATAATAGCCCAGATGGATATCTGTTTGTTTTTCAGAGTCGAATTTTCAAAAGGGGGATTTGAATTTGTGTGCACTTTGCAAGTGCATAACTTTACGCATACTTATTTTTATGCTCAAATTCTGACACATGCTAAAACTCAATTTGCATCTGTAAAGTGTATTTGCATGCACAGCTCAGGTGAACATTATCCAATATTCACATATCAAGGCAGTTTGCACAAGCAAATCCAAGATTTTGCACATGAGTAAAAATATATGAGCAGTCCAAAAGGTACCATCATAAGTTGGGTTAAGGTCCCTTTCCAAATTAGGCCCATAGAGCCTAATGAAGGATTAAGCTCTTATCTTTCAGTTTTGCCTAAACTTTTCAGTTCTCCCTTAGAAAACTGAAACTAAATTTTTGGTAGATGACCAATTGGAATTGACACATTTTGGTCTGTTGTACTGAACTGAAATATTGTGTTATGTGTCATATCAACATTCATCCGCTCTGCTGCAGTTCCTCATAGGAGTTATAGTTATAGTTATATAGGAGTTCAAGTGCCTCATACCCGCTTTCTCCTCCGCTTCTTAGTTGAACTACATCTCCCATGATGAACTGAGATCTCCATGCTGGCTGAACCAATAGAAGTTCATGTGACCATGATGAATTATAGGGGATCTAGTCTAGTCATGAAGCCTGTCCTATAGAATTGAATGAGAGCCGGGAGCATGAATTATCTGAACTATAATTTCTATAAGGTACTGTGGCAGCTCAGGAAAATACACATTAATGTCCAAATGAGCTAAAAATGAATGTTTTGATTCAGTTCATTAAACCACAACAAAATATTTCAGTTCAAGAATATCAATGTTTAATGTCCATTGCAAATGTCAAAATGTAACATTTCTGAACTTTTTTTTAGAACTTTCCATTCTGAAAAACAAACAAACAAGCCGAAAAACAAACAAACAAACAAAAACCCACAATGTGTTGACTTTCTTGTCCCAATTCAGTATGAAAGCAAATATCAAAAGTATCAAAATTTTATGCAGGTCTGAAATTCTCAACTGAGTGATTTTCAACCACTCTTTATGGATGTGTCAGTGTCGATGCTGAGTACTGACTAAGCATAAGCACTTAAACTATCTTCTGACCCTAAGAGCTGGCGTCTTCAGAACAGAGTTGAGGAAAATGTGGAGAAACTTTCCCAGTCCCGGCCCATTGTCATCTGCTCTATAGAAAATGCTGTGGTTTTCATTATCCAGGGCTGCAAATCTGACATATGATCCAACATTTTAAAATAATGAAAACCACAAACATTGACTTATAAACTGCTGACTGGTACAAACCATTATAAATAACCTATTGGTAATAAATGTGTCAATGTCAGGAAAACTTTTCATGGTGTTTATACAGAATTAGTAAAGAAAGAACCAGAAATTACAGGTTTACTAACGTCCATCTTGATAAGAAATATTCTCCTGATTGCACAGATAATTTTCAAAGATACTTTATCCTCTGTATGAAATGACTCAGTGAATTCACTTAATCCCATGAGGGACGATAGCAAATGGGAATATACTTTTATTTTTGGAAAGGTTATTGTGCTCTTGATCAGAGTTGCAAATCTTGGCACATTGACCATAGAAAATGTGATTCTTGCCATGAAGGACAGGACAAAAAGTTTCCCACTCTCTATTTAGGGTTTATATATTTTATATATGGAACAAGCAGAAAAGAATCTTGATGCCCCAATGATGTATTATGGATCACAAAATTATGGAAAAACAGCCACACCTCACTCCTACCCCTCACAAAAAAGAACAATGGAGATTCTGTCAAGATAATCTCGACATGAATGGGGATCACTAGAAGGTCAGTAACCTCAGGGTGATAATCTAGCTGAGTTTTCGTAGTTATTAGAAGTTAAACAACTTTTGAGCATATATCTAATGCAGGGGTAGGCAACCTATGGCACGCGTGCCAAAGGCGGCACACGAGCTGATTTTCAGTGGCACTCAGACTGCCCGGGTCCTGGCCACCGGTCCGGGGGGCTCTGCATTTTAATTTAATTTTAAATGAAGCTTATTAAACATTTTAAAAGCCTTATTTACTTTACATACAACAATAGTTTAGTTATATATTATAGACTTATAGAAAAGACCTTCTAAAAACATTAAAATGTATTACTGGCATGTGAAACCTTAAATTAGAGTGAATTAATGAAGTCTCGACACACCACTTCTGAAAGGTTGCCGACCCCTGTTCTAATGTTATAGCAGATAAACAATAGAGCAAACTACAACACTACACTGAGCATGGAAGATCTGGCTAGGAATGGATGAACACTAACAACATTCAAATAATATTGTTGTATTAATTAAAAAAAGTTTATTTTATAATTATTAATATATATTTAAACTTTCCATACAAGTATTAACAAACTGTATTCATAACCTGTATTAGTTATCTTTAAAAGACTAATTTCTGTTTTCTTAATATTTTATCATCAGCACCTTTATTTTGTTCACGCTCAAAAAATGGTAACCATACATGATAACACCTACTTGACCTTATAGAAGGCTGTCTGTCATTATTTTCCTTGAAAGAATTTTCCATAATCTATGCCACTAATGTTGGGGGATCTGTCATTTTTCAAAAAAAAAAAACCTCTATTACATACTTGGCTGCTAATAGTAATTGTGTTATAAAATGTGTTCTCTCCTTATACATTCTTACTTATTTCAGTTTTGATTTATTTGATTTCATTTTAATTTTATTTTCATATAATTTTCAGTTTATGTTAGCAATTCTACTCCAGTCAATGATTGCCTTCAAGTCATTTATTTTGTTTTCACTTAATTTTAGCCAAAAGAGATTATTGAAGAGGGCATCTACAATATGTTATATTCACCAAATGTGTTGGAACTGTACCAACTTGTTGTCCTGTAGAAAAATTGTATATGATCTTGACATTAAACACTGTAACACAATGTAGACATGCCAGAATTAAGGTTGCAACAGCCTCAATTCTACTCCCTGGCATTTCCTAACTTTTGAATGATTGACTTTTGCAATCTTAATAATGTTCTTTTAATGTAGTTTTTGTGTGATATATAATTTTGAATAATGGAATGTAAAACTAGGATATTGCAGGGTTCCTGAAAGAAGTTTTTTGAACTTCAGAACTTCATATGAAAAATTGGAAGTATCCCAAACTTGGATATATAAGGCCTGAGAATCTGGCCCACATTCTCTTATTTACAGTAACACTACCAGTGTTGCAACCACTAGTGGAACTATGCTACAACTGTGGGAAAACTGGACTTAAGCAGATCATTGTACAGGAGACCTAAGGCAGAATCCAAGTGTAAGAGAGAGATCCTTTCAGTTTGTCAGAGTTTCAGTGATTTTGAGGTTTCTGAACCATTACTTAAAAAGTGTATATATAGTTTTCTTTTTCTCTACGCCTCTGCTATTGGCCCTTCTATCTTACAGTTTCTCATAAAAGCACCTAATCATAGTAAATTTTCTCATTCGGATTTAAAGATTCCTTTTTTATATTGTAGCCTATGATTGAATTTAGTTTTTATCTTGATTTTTTTATTGCAGCATCAATATGCTACAAAATGAAGTACTTGACCACATTGCATTTTATATTATTTTAAAATATATTCATCTTACGGTATCTGTACTTTTATCTATTGCCTATAGTAACTGCATTCATAGATGCCAAGGCCAGAGGGGAACATTATGATCATCTAGTCTGACCTCCTCTATAAAGATAATTGTAGGGGTAAATTAAATGCGTAATATATATTTAACAACAATTAATTTTAGAGGATTATTTTTTGAATGAGGGTCCTATTCCACAATTCTTACTCATGTTGAGTAGAACCTCTTTCCAAGGTTAGGCTTCATTCTCATGTCTAAACCAGTATTTTAAGATTTACCAGGTTTGCAGCAATTCTGTGTGTCTTTTGTCTTCAGAAAATGTCTTCCAGGAATTAAAAAGTCTTAGTCATTGCACTTATGAAGCACCTTGATTGGGTGTCAGATTATATTCCCCCCTCCCTCCAATGTGAATAAAAACAACTATTTCCCATGTTGTTGTAAGTAGTGTGAAACTAACTACCATGAAGATCAGGGTCCTAGTCAATTTCACACTGCTGCTGGTGCTAAATGGAAAGTGCTTATGCATAGAACAATTCAAATCAATTTCCTTCTACAACTACTGGCACCTGAAAACTTGTGACTGCAAGGTGAGAGTGTGAAGTGTGTATCAATGTTCCAAAGAAGTCTTGGAGTAACTTGACTATTCCCCTACAATTTCCAGTATCAAAGTTATAGATGTGATACTGTATTTTTGTGTATGGTAGCCCACTGGACAAGTGCATTATAATGAGATACTGTCAAGTAAGAACTAGCTCAAATTTCTGATGTTGGGGTGGAGGAAAGAACTTTGACACCGTTTTTACAGTTACTGACAATAAAAATGTATAATAGTGAGAACAATAAGAATAAATCTAAAAATCAATAGACAATTTTCCTTTTTTTACCCTACAACATTTGCAACCCAAACAGTGCCACATTGTTAAGCATAAGCACTGGAAAGAATAAAGGACTATAAAAGCAAAAGTGACATCAAGCAGTCTATTTCTATTGTGCCACCTGAGAAAAATGCAAAAAAGTATAATGAGTAAAATTAAGTTTTACTCTTTAAAGGACATTTGAAGAAATATGTAATGTTTATTTTTTATTTGTTAATGTCCTTAGAAGATGACATTTTACATAGGCTTCCATTAACTATATAATCTGGTATCTCACTACTGAACTTTTTCTGATTGTATGTCATTTTTACAATTTTAGAATTTGATCTTCATTTATTTGATCCCAGAAAGGACAGAGATATGATTTCAGATCTTTGTTCTGTTTTGCAGAAAACTCCAACTACATAGAGTAAAATTTAAGTCATATCTGCAATTGTTCCTGAGATATTGACACCTAACAGTGATCAGAAAAATTCAGGAAAATGTAAAGATTAATTGCTTTCGACCAACATATTAAAGTACCATTGGAAACACAAAAATGTTTGATTATCCCATGAGTCTCCCAACACAACATCTTGCCCATTGGTATTTTCATTATAAAACAATTCCCTTTTTCAGATACATACCTTTTTAATAATTGGGATTATATGTCTCAGAACTTGCTCTTCTGATTGGTGTCCCAGTGGTGACACCTAGACATGCCAGCGATGAACATAGCAACACCTTGATAGATAGAATAGATAGATGGTAGTTTGGGGGCATTCTTGGTATAGCTAACTTCTCTGGAATACAGTATATGTTTCATTTAGCCAGTAATGCACGCATGATCAAAACAGGTGTGTCCTACAAAGGTACCTTCAAAAGCTGGTAGCTAAGAAAAGTTTAATAATATATATTATGACCAAATTATAGTTAAAGCTGAACCTCTTCATCTGAAAATGAAAGAAAACATATAGGAATAATAGTGTTGGAATAACATCAAAATGGTGGTATCAGTCAATTTACAGCAGTTCAGAGGCAGGGTTGTGTTCAAATGGTTACATTAGTGTCATAAAACCTGCTCCTTCCTACCAAAAGTTTCATCCTTTTTTTCCTCAATGGCTAACAGTTTTGTTTCTAAATTCTTGAAAATGATTAAAAAGCTCTTATCCTTGTACATTAATGCCTAGCACTGCAGAACATGATGAATTTAATCAGTTCATATTTGAAAGACAAAATGCTTTATGTACGAAGCTGCATCAGCCAATAAAGTTAAATGGCATTGAGCTTATAGTATTACAAGCCTTGACAGTTTACTGAACCTGTGCATTATTGATACAAGAGCAGTTAAATTGAGAAATATTTCTTTGGACGAAGAATTGGTGCATTACTTAGGCTTTAGAGAAGCACTTAAGTTAATTTGTGAGGCTATAATAAAGTTGAGGCTGCGAGATAGAAATGTAAGCTCAAATATTCAGTTGTGTTTTATGTCATTAAAAATAGCTCTTTTTATGTCTTGCATGTTCTGTAACTGTTCAGAAACCTCAAGGTCTAAGTACAGATTGTGGCTTGTTTTTCAAGGCTAGTTAAAATTACTAGTCAGCTTTATTATAGCTAGGATTGGAATTTTTGGAGCCAAAAAGACTTTGGGTGTTTAAAAGAGTCACAATGGACTTGGATTTTAATGTTTTTTGCTGCCCATTGAGTCCAAGAACTTTTCTACTGTTATACTTTGAACTCCTAGTTTTCAGGAACCATATACACTAGAGCAGTGATACTCACACATCAGTGGTTCAGGAGCCAAATTAGCAATCAGCATTATGCAAAGGAGCCACAGTAGTGTGAATTCATTATTATATTTAGTTTATATATTATATGTGGTCATATATAATAAATTGTCATAGCAAATAAGTTAATAACTTGGTGCAAGTTGATAATTTAATTGGTTAATAACATAGTAAAAGCACGCTGATTGGTTAGTAACTTAGACTGGTTAATAATTAAATCAGACAGTGTTTTAATATCATGTGCTGGAAAGAGCTGCAGGAGACGCATTAAAGAGCGATTTGTGGCTCGCGAGTCTCTGAGTATCATTGGGGCTATATTTCCAGGCCTATGCACCAAGCAGGCCACTATGTAGCTCAGGGAAGCTGCAGTGTTTGCCAAAAGATCAGTGGCTATAACTCTGAATGAAGAAAATGAAAAGCTCTCTGGTGGAAGTAGATGCACTTTTTACATAATCATTTTTTTAAAGGTGAACCAAACTCTCATTGACTTCAATAGGGCCAGGATTTTACCCTAGATTTTTATTTTTTCCAGTATTTTTTCTTTTTTTCTCTCAAGATTGTTTTGCTACACCAAATACTACAGCAACATTTTTTTTAAATCATATACCCTGTGCACACAAACTATTAATAAGATTTATTAAAAAAAAAAAAAACCTTTACAATACTGAGAAAAAGCTCATTTAAGTTAAATAAACATTTCAGAACTTATGAGTGAAATAAATTCATTAGCAACAACACCCTTAAAGCAATTCTAAATTGATGTACTATACCATAGAACTGTACTTTTAAATTTAAAGACTGTTTACAAGTCATTTAGAGCTCACAATGTATTTCCAGCAGAGAACTATAGTACATCAAGAACTACTGCAATTGTAAAGTCTTCATTAGCAGCGGCCACCCATTTAATTTTAAATGGCTTACTAAAAATTGTTGTAAGGCTATCTATAATAAACTACAGAATCCTCAAAATAAATACTTTTGAAGTAACTGATATGTTATATCAGTCCTATGATGGAAATGTGCTGTAAATCCTGTACATTACTAAATACTAAAACAGTGTGCAAATAGATTCACTCTTTACAACTCATTAATCAGTATCACTTTAAAATAAGTGTTTTGAAACATGTCTTTCTAAAAAGAAAAGAAAAAAAGAAATCAGTTATAATATTGAATACATTGTTGATTTGGGATTATTCTTTCACTTTTATACATTTTAATCACTCACAATAAATAAATCCTGGTAGGCTTTTTTGCTTTAGGTTTTTATTTGACGGAGATGACCTTATACAAGTTTTTACTTGTACAAGGTTTACTTGAAAGTAACCCCTTACATAAAATTGCATTACAAAACATGACATTAAAACAATGTTAAGGTTGCAGAATCAAGCAATCAGAATTTAGGAAATGCCTGGAATAAAGTTGCCCATGAAACCTGAATTTGGCCCCCTTGTGCCAATGCATTATGATACATCCTTTAATTACATGATCACATACTATTTTTCCATGAGCAGCCCCCAGCAAAAATAATTTGAGCCTAAATGGTTTAAGTTTGGCAAAGTTATGAGCATCTGAAAGCAGGGTCTATAATGGGAATTATTGGACAATCTTAACTATCTTGCCTCCACAATCTATTATACCAAAAGGAATATAAATATTCCCCAAATTCTCCAAACAATTCTGTAGTACAGCTTGGATCTGTAATGTCTGATGTGGTAATTATGTGGCTGGTAGGTTAGAGAGGGGGATTAGGATTCAGGTCTTCTGTTCCCTGTCTTAAGACTGACTTATTTTCTGATCTTTACCAAGTTATGCAACTTCAATGTGCTTTAGTTTAACATTTTATGAAATGGGTATTATAATATTTATTGATCTCCCATGGGAATTTGAGGCTTAATTAATATCTGTAAATGTAATTTAAGATCCTCATCTGAAGATTGGTAAAAATTTAGCAAGGATTGTATCACACTTCTCCTCCCTTACTTAACAGAAGGTGTGTGCCTACAACTTGTTACTTGAGTTGACCATTGAGAAGTATTGTTGATTCACCAGTTGCTGCTGGACAATAATACAGCAACATTGACCAAGATGGCTTTTTTTACATATGTCAGGCCAGGATGTTGTGGCCGTTTCTTTTGGGATCTTACTACTGGGATCCATGCCTTTTTAACCTTGAGATTAATTTACACATCCAACGGGAAATGATTCAGGTTGGATTGTATGTGTCTAAAGGTATGCCTACACTTAAAATGCTATAGTGGCACAGCTGTAGCTCTTCAGTGTAGACACTACCTATGCCAACATGAGGGATTCTCCCACTGCCAGAGGTTATCCATTTCCCTGAGAGGTGGTAGCTAGGTCAACAGAAGAATTCTGTGCTGCATTTCAGTGCTAGACCCTTCAGTTCACAGGATTGGATTTTAACTTACTAAACCAACTGCACTTCACCTGCATAGATCATGTTTCCACCATTTTAAAAGATTCTATCAGTTGTGGTGATCTCCCTCATTTTAAAAAAGGAAATCTCTATCCATTCAGTAGAATCTTTCAAACTGGGAGAATATTTTATACAGTACACTCACTCTGGCTGTTAAATTCATTCCTGGAGTAACTCTATTGAAGTCCATAAGATTACATACAGGATAAATTTGTCCAAGCATGTATTACAGTTGAATAAATTATCTATACATTAAGATTTTCCCACATATATTTTGTATTTTTATATGTCTTAATATTATTGCATACAGGAGAGCAGAAAGAACCATTTTGGTATGATTTGTTTTTGACTACTGGAAGAGAGTATGCTTTATTTCACAGTCATTCTATATCACAGAATCATAGAATATCAGGGTTGGAAGGGACCTCAGGAGGTCATCTAGTCCAACCCCCTGCTCAAAGCAGGACCAATCCCCAACTAAATCATCCCAGCCAGGGCTTTGTCAAGCCTGACCTTAAAAACCTCTAAGGAAGGAGATTCCACCACCTCCCTAGGTAACCCATTCCAGTGCTTCACCATCCTCCTAGTGAAAAAGTTTTTCCGAATATTCAACCTGAACCTCCCCCATTGCAACTTGAGACCATTACTCCTTGTTCTGTCTTCTGATACCATTGAGAACAGTCTAGATCAGTGTTTCCCAAACTTGTTCCGCCGCTTGTGCAGGGAAAGCCCCTGGTGGGCCGGGCCAGTTTGTTTACCTGCCCTGTCCGCAGGTTCAGCCACTCGCAGCTCCCAGTGGCCACGGTTCGCTGCTCCAGGCCAATGGGAGCTGCTGGAAGCGGTGGCCAGTACGTCCCTCGGCCCGCGCCGCTTCCAGCAGCTCCCATTGACCTGGAGCAGTGAACCGCGGCCAGTGGGAGCTGTGAGTAGCCAAATCTGTGGACAGGGCAGGTAAACAAACCAGCCCGGTCCGCCAGGGGCTTTCCCTGCACAAGCGGCGGAACAAGTTTGGGAAACACTGGTCTAGATCCATTCTCTTTGGAACTCCCTTTCAGATAGTTGAAAGCAGCTATCAAATCCTCCCTCATTCTTCTCTTCTGCAGACTAAACAATCCCAGTTCCCTCAGCCTCTCCTCAGAAATCATGTGCTCCAGCCCCCTAATCATGTTTGTTGACCTCTGCTGGACTCTTTCCAATTTTTCCACATCCTTCTTGTTGTGTGGGGCCCAAAACTGGACACAGTACTCCAGATAAGGCCTCACCAATGTCGTATAGAGGGGAATGATTACATCCCTCGATCTGCTGACAATGCCCCTACTTATACAGCCCAAAATGCCGTTAGCCTTCTTGGCAACAAGGGCACACTGTCGACTCATATCCAGCTTCTCGTCCACTGTAACCCCTAGGTCCTTTTCTGCAGAACTGCTGCCTAGCCATTCGGTCCCTAGTCTGTAGCAGTGCATGGGATTCTTCCATCCTAAGTGCAGGACTGTGCACTTGTCCTTGTTGAACCTCATCAGATTTCTTTTGGCCCAATCCTCTAATTTGTCTAGGTCCCTCTGTATCGTATCCCTACTCTCCAGCATATCTACCACTCCTCCCAGTTTAGTGTCATCTGCAAACTTGCTGAGGGTGCAGTTCACGTCATCCTCCAGATCATTAATTAAAATATTGAACAAAACCAGCCCCAGTACCGACCCTTGGGGCACTCCGCTTGATACCGCTGGCAACTAGACATGGAGCCATTGATCAGTACCCATTGAGTCCGACGATTTAGCCAGCTTTCTATCCCCTTGTAGTCCATTCATCCAGTCCATACTTCTTTAACTTGCCAGCAAGAATACTGAATATACCTATATCTAACTGAAGAAAACCTATATATAATGAGATTACACATCTTCCCAACTTCAGCAACAAATGACACAGGTGTCATAAAAGACTTAAAAGAGTTTGGAGCATGTTGAAGCATAATATTTTAACATAGGATAGAACAACGCTAGCTACCAGGGTACATATTTGTGTTTCTGAAGCCTGGTAGTGAGATTTTGGCCACAATGGCCACTAAACGGCTATTACAGACAGTAATAATTTTCAGTTAATAACAGTGACTTTTTTTTGAAAGGTGCTTTGGTTTCTCAAATTGCACATTTTGACTATATTTCATAGCTGGGGTACGGTAAGCATTTTGGCTGCCAAAACGCATAGAAAGCAAAATAATGCATTTTGCTGCATCACAAGCAGTTTCTACACAAATTGACCTTCCCAGTACAAGCATTTTCAAAAAAAAATGCTTACATTTTGTTGTGAGTACTTCAGATATCTCACCCAAGAACTTAGCCTGGGTTTGCACTGGTTATATAAATGTAAAGGTTTCATATCCCATTGCCCATACTTTAAGCCATCCAGTTACTGTGGTATTAACATCCTTAATGACACAATGGATGAATATGAAAACATTGCGTTTTTTTAGTGGATCAGTTTAGCAATCACTCTGTACTGGTGTCAACCAATAGCAAGAAGAAAGAGGACAATTTGCAGACCAGGTGCTGAGCAATCTGAGCTCCCTGTAGTGAAACAATTATTCCCTCAGAGGCTCGTATCCTCATTATGGCATGAATTTTGCACGAGCTGTAAATGCACTTACTGTTTTCTACTGCATTACTAAAAATACAGTTAACACCGTCGATGCAAGTGGAATGACACAGTCTTTATTACAGTTGTGAAACTTAATAGATCACTCTGAAATAACAAACTCTTAATTTTGAGAAAAGTTGCAATTTCATAGATGCAAATATGTCACTATTTTGAGGAAACATATATATGCAACAGCAAAGTGTTGTATATAAAACATTTTGAAACATATTTTGTTTAAAACATATCAAATAGTACTCAAAGAGCACTGCCTAAAATGAGGAACAATAATTTCCTAAGAGGAAATAACACAATTTTGTTCTTCCCAGCCATAAGCCAGATAACAGGAGGTTACTTCAGTGTCACTGCCTCACTTTGCTGAAGTATAATCAGACTCTAACCCCAGATTTGCAACTGCAGCTATCCTTATGTTTGAAAGTACAGCTAGAGGAAGAGTTTCATATCTCCAGCGTGAACATGATGTCCTCTAAGTCACAAAGATGTTTTCCAGGGAGACAGCTATGAATAGCTCACGTTAGAATATGTCAAGGAGTGACGAGCGTTGCTAAGCTTATTGCTGACTATTACAAGAAACACGAGTATTTTGTGAAATATGTTAGTCTGTGGTTATCTCACAAAGCATTATTTTCAGTTATTTGTTTTTCATTCACACCTTGAAAGAACACTGACATCTCTCTGATTTAATATTTTTGGTAAGCATTGATTAGTTTTTCCTATGCTTCTGAGAGGGCTGAATTTAACATAGTCTTTTTTGGTCTCATTTTAGTGCTTGAACCCTCTTGTTATCATGGTACCAATACAATCGAGAGTATAGTGTTGAAGTGTCAAATCTTCAGATAAAAGCACCTAAATTTTGCATGGAAACTAACTATTAAACATGCAACTACATACTCAAGTGAAAAGGGGCCAAACATTTGCCCTCAGTTACACTCTAAAACTTCATTGCATTGTTGTAAAGTGTAACTGCGGAAAGCATTTTCTATCCATTGCATTAAAAAAGGCTCATTTTCTGTGCAATAACTGAATATTAGGGCCTGTTAATTAATTTCTTCTGCTTTTAGCATGTGGATCCTGAATTGGCAGCCTTAAGTCTGGCATTTCCTAACTTTCAAGGGATTGACTTTGCAAATTTAAATTCTATTATTGCTCCTTATATCACCTCTGGTGGAAAATGGAGCTGAGAAAAGACATGGTGCTTGAGCCTGCAACTTTTTTGCACGTTCCTAGTCCTTTTTCAAAAGGGAGAGTAGTCCTGACTTCATTGTGTGACTAAGGTATCGGTCATATAAGGATTGCAAAATTCAGTCCTCATTAGGTCTTCTACTCCATCCTCCTGTTATTGAAGATCTGTTCTTTACAGTATACTTTTAAGTGCTTTGTCAAATCTAGCTTGAAATTACTTAATGTTTGCGCTTCCAACACTTATCTTGAGAGACTCAACTAAAATTGAGTAGAATTTGCTGTTAGGCAGTATTTTTATGTTTTCTTTCAAATATGGAATCTACATTTTTCCTTTTCTAAATTCATTCAATTGACACCTTTAGACAAATCTAAACAATTGCTCTCCTTATTTGGTGATGAATTCCGTTGAAACATTTTCTGTATGTTACTGTGCTTATTATTTCCTAAAAGATGCATTAGAAGCACTACTATTGGGAGGAAAAACTGCAGGGCACCATATTCTTAACAAAAAGTCACTTGAAATCACAATGCATGTATAAAGAGAGGGGGGAAATAAATCAAGACAAATGAATCAACCATTATATCAACTTTATATAATGCAATATACAGGAAAAGTGGTTTTCCAGGATCCTACAGTACTGTTACAAAAAGCTTTTAAAATAATTTTTCAACTGTCACATTCTTATTGCAAGTCAATCTTTTAAAACTCTTATGATGAATACAATAATTTTCTTATTTGCATAATTATAATTAGCAAATTCACAGTCCATTTTGGTCAATTTCACAGTCATAAGATTTTAAAAATAATAAATTTCATGATTTCAGCTATTTAAATCTGAAATTTCATAGTGTTGTAATTGTAGGGGTCCTGAGCTAAAAAGGAGTTGTGTGTGTGTGTGTGTGGGAGGCTGCAAGGTTATTGTAGGGATGGTTGCAGAATTTCTACCCTTCCTTCTGCGCTGCTGCTGGCAGCGCCACTGCCTTCAGAGCTGGGCAACTGGACAGCGGTGGCTGCTGGCCAGGAGCCCAGCTCGGAAGGCAGAGCCACCGCCAACAGCAGCACAGAAGGAAGGGTGGCATGGTTATGGTATTGCCACCCTTATTTCTGCGCTTCTGCTGGTGGGGCTCTGCCTTCAGAGATGGTCGCCCAGCCAAGAGACGCTGTTCTCCAGCCATCCAGCTCTGAAATCAGCACAGAAGAAAGGGTGGAAATACCGCAACCCCCCTAAAATAACCCTGTGGACCCCCCCTGCAACTCTCTTTTGGGTCAGGACCCCCAGTTTGGGAAACACTGGTCTCCCTGGTGAAATCAGTGTAATATAGGGTAAAAGCACACAAAAGACCAGATTTCACGGTCTGTGACAAATTTGGTAGGGCCCTAATTATAATATTTAATCAGTTGCTACTGCAACCTCTTCTTTCGAAATAGGAGACAGCTAAATATAAGTCGAAATCAGTGGCATAAAGCAGTCAGAAAAACTGCCTTAATGGCAGCCAAGGATTCTCCCTTACAGAGGGGAATCTGAAGAAGACAGACAGTCAGATACACCCACTTCCACTTTACTTAGGTTGTAGATTGGGCTGGGAAGTGGCTGCAAGGGAGCACATAGAGATGGCAGACGGGAGACTGGGGCTGATGTAGCCTGCATAAATTAAAGAAACACTTTGCCTGTCCTAAATTATGTGGGTGTCTTTTCATCCTGCATTTGGCCCATGTTTGGAGGAGAAGAGAGGTAGCACAGAACCACTTCTCTGCCCTGCTCTCCTCCTGTATCTAGGTGTTCAATGTGTTCAATTATGGAGGACAAATTTCACCTACAATTAAACAGGCCTACAATTTGGAGGTGCACAGTTGAGGCCCTGTTAAGGCCTGGATGAAAATTTATTTCCTGTTCTCTAGTAGTATACACAAAAATTCAGTGAATTTATCTTTACATCCAACTGCAATGATGGATATCATTTTAGATAATATGTAAGAATCTGCTGGTATAGAACCTGGGTGGTGGGGTTTGGGGAGATTGATGCCTCCATGTCATCACTGGGGAACCAGGTGAAACAGCACCCAACTATTACTAGAGGTTTAAGCACTGCAGGAAGTATTCCCCAAAGAGGCCAAAGAAAGAGAATCCTGCAGCTACCTGATTGTTCCACAACAACTCTTTAAACCAGGAAGTTGCCCTAGGGAGCTGTCTGAGGGCAGGTCTTCACTACGGGGGGGGGGCGATTTAAGATACGCAAATTCAGCTACGCGAATAGCGTAGCTGAATTCGACGTATCGGAGCCGACTTACCCCACTGTGAGGACGGTGGCAAAATCGACCTCCGCAGCTACCCGTCGACAGCGCTTACTCCCACCTCCGCTGGTGGAGTAAGAGCATCGATTTGGGGATCGATTGTCGCGTCCTGACGAGACGCAATAATTCGATCCCCGAGAGATCAATTTCTACCCGCCAATTCAGGCGGGTAGTGTAGACCTAGCCTGAACAATAATGCAGATTCTGGCTCGCTACTGCAGTGGTTTCCAAACTTTCTTTCTGGCGATCCAGTTGAAGAAAATTGTTGATGCCCGCGACCCAATGGAGCTGGGGATGAGGAGTGTGGGAGGGGCTCAGGGCTGGGGCAGAGGATTGGGGTGCAGGGATGGGGCCAGGAATGAGGGGTTCAGGGTGTGGGAGGGGGCTCTGGGCTGAGGCAGGCGTGCAGGAGGGGGTCAGGGCTGTTGGCTGGGGGTGTAGGCTCTGGGGTGGGGCCAGGGATGAGGGGTTTGGGATACAGGAGGGGGTTCTGGGTTTGGGGAGCTCAGGGCTGGGGCAGGGGGTTCGGGTGCAGGAGGGGGTCAGGGCTCTGGGCTGGGGGTGCAGGTTCTGGGCTGGGGCCAGGGATGAGAGGTTTGGGGTGCAGGAAGGGACTCTGGGTTTGGGGGGGTTCAGAGCTGGGGCAGGGGATTGGGGTGTAGTGCAGGGGTGTGAGCTTACCTCTGGTGGCTCCTGATCAGCGGCACAGCGGGGGTGCTAAGGCAGGCTTCCTACCTGTCTTGGCACTGTGGACCTTGCTGCACCCTGGAAGCGGCCAGCAGTAGGTCCGGCTCCTAGGTGGAGCTGTGCGAGTGGCTCCATGCAGCACTTGCCCTCAGGCACTGCCCCCCCACCGCAAACCAGTGCCTTACATTCTGCGTCCCAGTAATGGGTCACGACCTGCTTACAGACCTTGTCTTTTGCTCCATCTTGCTCCTGACTCCTGCCTTCAACTCCAGCCTGACTTGATCTTGGTATTTGTCCCCTGACTAGGCATGATAACTAGGACTTCTGCCTTTGACCACAGCCCAGCTTGATCTTGGTATCTGTCTCCTGACTTGGTATAGTAACTTGTCCTGACTCCTGCCTTTGACTATGGCCTGGCTGCCTCTCCCCTGGCCATTACACAATATTGTTTAGACTTTATACACTCCTTTGCAGAAGGCCAGTAAAAGGCTTAACACTGGTTAAGCCCCACTAACGTTCAAAATGGGGCTTACAAAGGGCTTAAACGGTGCACAGGCTTTGAGCTGGCATTCTGCACAGGGGTGAAATCCCCCCCCGGAGTTCAAACTTGCAAGGTTCTGACTACTTCATGGCAGATGCTAAATCCCAGATGCTTCAGCAGGAGCTGAGGGTACTGTCAACTTTACAAGACTGAACCTTTTGGTTTCCTTAAAGCAATAAGTCTTCCCTTTTTAACATAAGTTTATTTTGGCCATGATGTGCTTTGTTGTCATAAAATATCTGCTTTGCTAATGAAAAATACAAGGCTAAAATTAGCAAGTGTTGTACTGGCTTTTTAATCATCTGACCCAATTAACACTCAGCTGAGATCTGAGCTGTCCATATTTTGTCTGATTGCCAAGATTTCTGGTGGGAAGCATTTGCAACAAGTATGTTCACGCTTTCCATTAGAGTTTACATCACAATGAGCCTGAGGTACTATTGATCTGCCTTAGCATAGTTGCCAAAAATCCCTCTACCAGGGCAATTTCCTGTAATTGCAGTTGTAGAAAAGAAAAGAAAAAATGCCATTAACGTTTAAGGGGAATTAAATTTGATATAATATTGTAGAGGTGCCAAGTATATTAAATACCATATTTATATAGGGGTAGATTAGCAGCATGGGCTTCAGGATGGCAAATGAATGCTGTTGCTTCCAGATGATACTATATATATATATAAAATCAAAGATGTATGGGCATCATCAGCCTTCCTCCCACTGGTAACTAAATAAATTATTCCCACGATGCACTTACCTATGATCAAATATTCCAGATAATTTTGTTGTTTCTCAGATGATCTTCTCATTATGGCTGAACAACTGCATACTACTTTGCATTTTTCAGACTGATCACTAAAGGTCTAGACTATAATTTAAGTATATACCCATGCAATGGAATAAAGGGGAATATGAACCCTCTTATGCCCCTGCATAAGCAACCTGGACCCTGGGTCCAAACATAGCACACACTTATTTCTGGAGCAGCTGGTGTGAAATGATGAGGATTAGCCAGAGCTTTTGCTCTTCCCCTCCAGAACACCAGTCACCAAAGCTGATCTGGTATGGGGGTAGAAACAGGGATTGTAAATCCTTATGACTTAGGCTCGCAGGAAATTAATATCTCTGTCCTCCCTATCCTCATGGAACAAAAGAAAGCAGGAAGGATGTTTTGCCTAAAGGTAGTGTCTTTGAGGGAAAGTGGGTTGGTGCTAGAGTTGGTAGGAAAATATTTTTGTCATGGAAAATTTTGAACAAATAAAACATCTTATTTTGTCTTGGAAAATTTCAGGTTTTTGGCAGAGTCAAAATCTGAAATAGTTTGGCCAACCTCCCCTCCTCCCCCCCCAAAAAAAAAAATCTACTGTGAAATACTGTCATGGTGTCTCATGGGAGTTGAAATTCAGGTGTCTCATGCTCCCATTTTTTTCTGTAGGCCAGATTTCCTGGTTGGATTACATCTCCTGTGATGCACCACAGTCTCTTTTGGTGAGCGAAGCCATGCCCGAGGCAGTTACATGACTGTGGCTTATCACACAACATGAAGTTTGGCTTGGGAGCCTGCCGAAGAAAGGAGAATGGGAGCATGCAGCATCCATCCTGCAACTCCCATGAGAGTCCACAGTGGCATTGCAGCATAGATATACTACTTGTTTTGATGTGGGGGCAATCTGTTTTTTAACAAAAGTCAACATTTTCCACAGAAAGCAGACCCATTTCATGAAAATTTTCCTTTAGTTGAAAATCCAATTTTCCAGCAAAACAATGTTCATGGAAAAATTTCAGCCAGCCTTTATTGGTGCAACCGCACATCAGAATCATGTCAAATGGCACAGTCTAACCCTAAGGGCCCAGTTGTGCTCAGATTGTAACACGTTGCAATCTGAGCAGTCCAATGGATTTCATTGGGTATACTCATGGCATAAAGTGCTAATACGGGAATCAGAGTCTGGTCCTTAGTGGACTTGATATGCTTTTTACATTTAAAATAAATAAATATTTAGAAAATATGTTGTAACAATTTTATTGCAGTTGAAACTAAATTTGTTGAACAACCTGAAGTAAGTCTGGAATTTTCATAGGCTCTAAGGGAGTTAGGTGACCAACTTTCATTCACCTTCAAAGCGGTGGCTTAACTCCCTTAGTTCTCTGTTGAAATCCCAGTCTAAATCTTTGGGTATAAATTTTGTCATAAGGACATAGCTCACATTAAGGGTCAGTGTGTAAACTGTGCCACACCAAGAGCTTACCAGAATACACTCCTTAAGCCACAATTCCCTTCATGGTCTACCCACTCACTTTCATAAGGAAGTAATTAACTACTGGCCTGTAGCAGGAATACATATCTACCCCCTCCACACTACCTTGATTATCTTACTTTTCCCCTCCTTTTTGACATGTACTTTATATCACTCTCTAGAAATCGAATGCTAGAAATTTAGCTTATTCTTCACTGGAGATTAACCGAACCTCTTAGAAGGGAAGAGCTTGTTGTCTGTACGAGTTGGGGATACACAACACTTCACAGGAACAGGCCCTTAGTGAGGTTCTGAGCTCAAAGACAATGCATTTCTTATGCTTACAAAATAGTGAACTTGTGCAAATCACAAAGAGATGGAAAGGACACAAGAAAATATGGTTTAACATTGAAAATAACCAATTACAAGGTTGTGTAACTTACTTTTGAGAATCCCCGTCATTATAAGTACCTAGACCTCATTAGCAGTAACAGATGTTGACACTGACATGTCTGATCCAGTCTTCCTGGTATTTTATTGTCACTTTTCCTTAAGCATGACATTTGCATTTCCTGCGTTGTCATGATGATCAGCCCCTCCTACTCAGACATATAAATCATGTTCTGAGACATCGCCATATCTATCTGCACATCTGTTCTGTGCCCTTTCATTCCTATGTGTGGCACATTTGCTGTCATCATTGATTAAAACTTCACAACCGGCAGGACATTCTGACCTTTGTGTTTGTATATGCATGGCAAAAATTTATTTTAATTAAGAGCTTTCTGCCAATTAGTGCCACACATGTTTAATCTGTCGCAGTATAGCAGTGCCTGGGGTACTCTAAGGGGAGCTGTAACCTTGATAAAAAGAATAGCCTACTTGGTTTCGCTCAGTATTATTAAAAAGAAACAGTTAGACTTCTTCAAAGAGCTAAATAACAGCCTTCAGTTCTGTGACTGTAAATCACCACAAATACTTTGGTATTCATCTAGGGTAGCTAATCAAGTGTCTTCAAGATAGTGTACATTACACAGACATTTCCCTACAGTTAAACCTGGACAACTCCATTGAATTCAATGTCACACAGGGAAATGAATCAGTATAGAAGTTGGCGAACTCTGTTTTAATTTCAGGGCCTGCTCCTGCTTCCATGAAGCCATTGGCAAAACTTTATCAGCTTTATTGGGACCAAGATTAGACCACTACTGTTTTAAGCATATTAAAGATAATGACAATAGAAAACTTAAAAAAAAAACAAAAAAACAAAAAAAAACCTACAAACATTAATGCAGCCCTATCATACAAAATTAAACAGTAATATTACAGGCAAGATCTAGCTCCTGGACACACACTGCAAGTCTCTTTTCAGCAGTACAGTTCTCAGTTGCATATTCGTCACTAGATCCCTGCACAGGACTTTCTTTAGGACTTTCTTTAATGGTAATGTGTGGTTTACATGAAGGACCAGTAGTGGATTTGCCATGGCGCTGGGCCCACGGTCCGAAAGGGCCCAGGGAAACCACTCTTCCCTGCTCTTTAGTGCTGCCGGCGCTGGGCTCCTGCTGTGTAGCAAGGCAGGCTCTGCAGCAGGAGCAAAGCTCCTTCCCCAGCGCTGCGTGCCTGCCCCGCCCCTCCCTGTTGCCAATCAGCTGTAGCCTGTCTCCCAGCAGCAGAGAGAGGGGAGGGGGAGGGCTGAGATCCGGCTAGCTAGCCGCTCCTGGGAGGAGAGGTGGAGACGGGCCTTGGGGAAGGGGGGGAATGGGGCCGTGGGGGGCCCATGAGCCATCAGCTGTTCGGCGGGGGGAACAGAGGAATCATTGCAGAGCCACCAATCAAGGAAGTTTTTTCTGGCTCTGAGTTGCTCATCAGCATGGCTGGTCACTGGTGTAGTGGGCAGTGCTGTTTAGGTGCTTTTTGGCCACCAGCCAATCAGTGATGAGAACTCTGCTCCTGGAGCAGGGGCTGAGCGACCCCACAGGTGCAGCCCCGCCTCCTTCTACTACCTGCTGCTTCTCATGGGCAGCAGGGTGCTTTCTATGGCTCTAGTGCAGCTCCCAGCCTTGCTTCAACCTCTCACCCAACTAAAGGCAGCCAGTAGCAACAGCTGAGCTGGTAAATGTTTTTCAAAGGGGGTCTTGGGGCGAGGGTGGCTGGGGGAGACTGAAACCCCTCCCAGGGTGGCTGTGCTGAGAGCTGGCTGCTGGCGGGGTGGCCGTCTGCATGGTGGGTGCCTAGGGGGCACCAGCTGCCACCCAGCTCTCTGCATTTGGCAGGGGGCTCAGCCAGAGGCATCTCCAAAGACATCCACTCCCGCAGCACAGAGACTGAGAGTACCAGACCCTGCTGGGCAGCTGGACCAGGACAGGCATGGGGGAAGGGAAGGGGGGGGGGGCATCTCCTGGTCTCTCCTGCTTGCCTACCTCCCCAGGCAGAGATGCCTGACTCTCAGAAACAGTGTGGCCACATGTGTAGAGCGCTTGGTCCCCCTCCCTGGCATCTGGGTGACTGCCTCTTAGGGGGCTGGAAGGAAAGAGGCAGTGGGGAAGAGGGATGGAAGGGGTAGGAAAGGGAAACTGAGGCTATCAGGGGAAAGTGTCCTAGCAGTGCAATCTGTGCCTTGGGGTGTGGATGGAATTGTCTCCCAAGGGAAGGCTGGAACTATCTGTTGCTGTAGTATGTGTTTAGTCCATGTGCTCTGGCAAACCCAAGTCCAGGCACCATGTTGGGGGGGAGTGGGTGGAGGGGCATGGGGAAAGTAGAATCATAGAATATCAGGGTTGGAAGGGACCTCATCTAGTCCAACCCCCTGCTCAAAGCAGGACCAATTCCCAACTAAATCATCCCAGCCAGAGCTTTGTCAAGCCGGGCCTTAAAAACCTCCAAGGAAGGAGACTCCACCAACTCCCTAGGTAATGCATTTCAGTGCTTCACCACCCTCCTAGTGAAATAGTGTTTCCTAATATCCAACCTGGACCTCCCCCACTGCAACTTGAGACCATTGCTCCTTGTTCTGTCATCTGCCACCACTGAGAACAGCCGAGCTCCATCCTCTTTGGAACCCCCTTTCAGGTAGTTGAAGGCTGCTATCAAATCCCCCCCTCATTCTTCTCTTCTAGAGGCTAAACAATCCCAGTTCCCTCAGCCTCTTCTCATAAGTCATGTGCTCCAGCCCCCTAATCATTTTTGTTTCCCTCCACTGGACTCTTTCCAATTTTTCCACATCCTTCTTGTAGTGTGGGGCCCAAAACTGGACACAGTACTCCAGATGAGGCCTCACCAATGTCAAATAAAGGGGAACGATCACGTTCCTCGATCTTCTGGCAATGCCCCTACTTATACAGCCCAAAATGCCGTTAGTCTTCTTGGCAACAAGAGCACACTGTTGACTCATATCCAGCTTCTCATCCACTGTGACCCCTAGGTCCTTTTCGGCAGAACTGCTACCTAGCCATTTGGTCCCTAGTCTGTAACTGTGCATGGGATTCTTCTGTCCTAAGTGCAGGACTCTGCACTTGCCCTTGTTGAACCTCATCAGGTTATTTTTGGCCCAATCCTCTAATTTGTCTAGGTCCCTCTGTATCCGGTCCCTACCCTCCAGTGTATCTACCACGTCTCCTAGTTTAGTGTCATCTGCAAACTTGCTGAGAGTGCAGTCCACACCATCCTCCACATCATTAATGAAGATGTTGAACAAAACCGGCCCCAGGACTGACCCTTGGGGCACTCTGCTTGAAACCGGCTGCCAACTAGACATAGAGCCATTGATCACTACCCATTGAGCCCAACGATCTAGCCGGCTTTCTATCCACCTTACAGTCCACTCATCCAGCCCATACTTCTTTAACTTGGCAGCAAGAATACTGTGGGAGACTGTATCAAAAGCTTTGCTAAAGTCAAGGAATAACACATCCACTGCTTTCCCCTCATCCATAGAGCCAGTTATCTCATCATAGAAGGCAATTAGGTTAGTCAGGCATGACTTCCCCTTGGTGAATTCATGCTGACTGTTCCTGATCACTTTCCTCTCCTCTAAGTAGGAAAGAAACTGTCCTAGCAGTGCAATCTCTGCCTTGGGTTGTGGATGGAATTGTCTCCCAAGGGAAGGCTGGAACTATCTGCTGTTGTAGTATGTGATTAGTCCATGTGCTCTGGGTGGGCCGCGTGCTGAAGGTTACCGATCCCTGGGATAGGGAAAATGGGGGCCCAGCAGCAGCTGGGGCTCCCCTGTTAAGCAGGCCCATCAAACCCTCACCCTGACAAGCCCCGCCTCCCCTGCATCTGTACCACCCCGATGAGCCCCCCCCCCCCAACCCCCCCCCCACCGGCCCCCAATAACCTGCACCTGGACCGCCATCCAAATGAACCCTGTAGATAAATCTCTGTATTAAGCATCTTCACATAACTTTCATATGACTTTGTATTATGCCTCTTCATATAACCCTGTATTAAGCTATTTTCATACAACTTTGTATCAAGTCCTTTGATATAGGAACTTTGTATCAGATCCCTATGCAGAAAAACTTATAGAAAACTGTGTTAAGCCTTGGTATAATGTCATAGCCCCTAAGGATAGTTAAAGTAGAAGAAAAATGTCTTTTTGCTAGTAGAATAAGATTCCCCCCACACACACTCCCTTAATCAATTGCCGTGTTGAATGAATGAGGTGTGAATGAGCAAGGCGTGGAAGGCAAGCATCTCCAGACAGCTAGTTGGAGAAGGGATGGAAGCCAGACCCAAGGACTTGTCAAGTGGGCTCACTAAAGTAGAGCAGACATATTGATGGCCTCAGGGTGGGGGTGGTGGTGAGGGAGAGGTGTTAGAATCAAGCACCTTCTTTTGGAAACAACCTCTTTGAACAGTATTGCGACAACATCCAGAAGGAAGCAGCACAAAGGACCAACGGACACAGATTTTGAATTTGGTATAGATTTGCACGAGAGGGAAGCTGCTATAAATGTGAGGTGTTTTGCAGAGGACCCTGGGTCTTGTCAACATTGGAGCATTGATCCAGATCTGCAGAAGCCCGGCTCCACCCCTCCCCTAAGTCACTCACCTGGCCAGTGAAGTTAAGGGGAGCAACTAGTTGGTAACAACAAGACGGAGTGTGTTTGTATGTGTGTGTATGTGAGTCCATGAGTGTAATACAGATCATATGCATATGATACAGTATTGATTGATGCATGTATTACCAATGAATGTGGCATTTGCCTTATTCCCCCTGAAAAGATCCTGTGCAGTACTTTAAATACAACAACCCCACCTCCCCTGAACCCAGACTCCCCCCCGCCGCTGAGCTCCAACCACTTTCACTTGGTTCCCCCCTGCCCACTCCCATTGCCCCTGCACCTGGCACCTCCCTGTGCATCCAGATCCCCCACTGAGCTGCCTGCACCCAGACTCCCCCCCACAGAACCCTCTTACCCCCATCTGGACCCCCCCCCACTAAGTTCCTCTGCACTTGGATCCTGCTGCTGGGCTGAGCCTCCCTGCCCACATCTAGTGTGTGCCTGGCACAAAAGGGGCAGGGCCCCAGGGTGTTTCTGTGGCAGACACGGCCCTTGTGCTGTGTCATGGTCAGGTTCAGTCTCACTGCCGAGTCCCTGTCCCAGAGGGATGGGAGAGGCTGCAGGGTATTCTACCACCTCCATGCAGCCAGTGGCCTGTGCTCCCCACTGCCACAGTGGAGCTTCCACGTTTATTTATTATTTAAAATAATCAGAATTTTAAAATATTATGCATAGAATTTGATGCAGAATTCCCTCAGGAATATGGGGCACTGTAGAGCTGTGATGGTGGGACTGTGAAGGGGGAGCTGAACAGGAGGGGATCTGTGGGTTGGGGAGCTGGGCAGGGGATATGGTGTGCAGGGTGCTGTGCAGCTGTAGCCGGAGGGGTCTCTAGGCAGGGGGTGCTGGGTATAGGGATCTGTGGAGGAAGTCTCTGGGTGAGGGGCAGTGGCATAAGGGCAGAGCACTGGGCGGGGGCAGTGTGGAAGGGGCACACTGGCAGCACAGGGCTGGGCAGACCAGTGTGCATCTAGCAGTTTTGGGTTTGTAAACAGTGCCCTTGTGCTGGGCTGAGTGGGGCCACTCTGCTGCGCTTCATTGCCCCCCAACTGGCCCCTCGCTCTGCAGATCGCCCGCCATCACATGCCCTACTTCCTGAATGGGGGCCCACAAATATGTTTGGCTAGGGTTACCATCTTTTAGTTTTTAAAAAGGAGGACACTCCATGGGGACCCGGCCCCGCCCCAACCCCACCCCAACTCTGCCCCCTCCCCTGAACGCTCCGCCCCCTGCTCCTCCCCCTCCCCTGCTTCCCGCAAATCAAATGTTCGCGGGAAGCCTGAAACAGGGAGGCAGCAGGTAGGCTGGGGTGGGGTGCGGGGCGGCCCAGTCCGGCCCCCCTGGCTGAGCGGCTCCCTCTGGTGGCCGGCCGGCCCAAACCAAGAGGCTCTGGCCCCAGCGTCTCCCGCCCGGCTTGGCTCGGGCCCTGGGACACTGGCTCCCGGCCCAGCACCGCGACCCCGGCTCCTGGCCCGGCCCAGCCCGGCCCCACGACCCCGGCCCGGCACCGCGCCCCTGGCTGCCGGCCCGGCACCGCGCCCGGCCCGGCACTGCGACACCGGCTCCTGGCCCGGCCCCGCGACCCCGGCTCCTGGCCCGGCCCAGCCCCGCGACCCCGGACCCCGGCCCGGCACCGCGCGCCTGGCCCCCGGCCTGGCACCGTGCCCCTGGCCCCGCGCCCCCAGCCCGGCACCCCACCAGCACCAGCCCCGGCCCCACACCCCCGGCTCCTGCTGAGCACCGTCGGCCCCGGCCCGGCCCCGCACCGCCGACCCCAGCCCCAGAGGCCCCGGCCGAGCACCACCGAGCCCTCCCTCCCTCCCTCCCTATTTTCCCGGACAGGTCCGGCTTTTTGGGATTTCCCCCCGGACGGGGATTTGAGCCCCAAAAAGCCGGACATGTCCGGGAAAATCCGGACGTATGGTAACCCTATGTTTGGTGTCGGGCCCACAAAAAGTTAATCCGGCCCTGTGAAGGACAAAATAATAACAGAACTACATTGTGGATGAGAGGAAAGAAACTTACCCAAATACAGTAACACAATTTATGAAAAGATACTAATTTGACACTAATGCTTTATACATTTGATTTATGCTGCCTTAATATCAAAGCATGGCTTAGGGGTACTTGTATGAGAGATTTTCCTTTAGGGGATGAGTTATGGTCATTTAATACTAAATAAAAAGTGCAAGAGGGTTGTCATCCGATTAGTTTCTTTCAGTGGTGGCATAGCGGGATGTGCTCCATTTCAAATTTGGGTTAATGCTTACCAATAGTGTATGGGTGAGCTGCTGTGGCCTGCAATGTGCAGGAGGTCAGACTAGGATCAGTGTTTCTCAACAACTGTTCCATGGACCGATGTCAGTCCCTAAGATGTCCCTGACACAGTTTAGGAAGGCAGCAAGCTGGTTCCTGATGTCCAAAAGGTTGAGAGATACTGAACAAGAAATTTATGACGGTCCCTTCTGACCTTATAGTCTATGAGTAGTTCACAAATTCAGAAAGAAACAAGCTTAACAGCATGTGGGCTATTCCACTATAAAAAGTCCCTGTGCACGGATCAATAACCAGTTTCAAATACTGCTTGGCAAGTATTCAGAAGACAATTATATAATTTCTATATTATTCTATAGCAGATTCCCTCTGCAGAAAAGGTAAGTATGAGACGTTACTCGGAGAACTAAATAGGTAGTTAGAATGTTTGTCTCAGGTGTGCATTGACATACTTTAAATGATCTTCCATTTTTACAGTGCGCCCCCACCAAATTGTCACTCTCATCAAGTACTGCTGCCCATATACAATATATCATCCCAAAAAGCCAATAAGGGAATGCTGTGGTCCAGACTAACAGTATCACTGCTTACCTCTTACTTGCCCCCCAAAATCTCAGGTTATTGCCTTTATTTTCCAGCAGCCTCCCATAAGCAGCAAGACTCAGAACCAGAGTACCTCATATGGATAACTGTAGCAATAGCTTTATTTTATCAGAGAGCTATGCAGGGGTTTTGGGGGGTTAAATCTCAGCAGATATTTTTCTTAGTTTCAGCTGGGAATGCTTCGGTGAGCTGAAGCAATATAAAGCAGCTGAGCCTAGTTAGCCTGTGAACTTTTAAAGGGGGCTCCCTGACTGAGCTAATCTCTAGTGAGGGAGAGTTGAGGGTTTAATAATCAGAAGCTGTGGTAGGGGAACTTTGGGGATGTGGGCCAAGTAAATAAATTTGGCTCCACAGACAACATTATTTTTAACCTTAATCTGTGTTTGAACTCTTTCTCCTGACCCTACTCCTGTCATAGGAAGGAAAGGGGAATTTCCAATAAAGCAAATAAAAATCTGATTATCAAATAAGATGTTGCCTTGTCTTTCACAACCCTGGCTAGGCTTCCTAATCCCCAACATCAGCCCTAGGAACATGACCCTTGTGGTCTTATTGGTAGATGTACAAACAGCTAGCAGTCCTGGAAGCTTTATTTTTCTTCAGGCCAAGCTCTGACAGACTGGTGGACCCCAGATATGAGAATAAAGTGATAGCCACAAGAGTGGAAATCTATATGTGCAAGAGAAGAGTGCCTGTTCATGGAAACATATTTTAACCTTGTGTAAAATTTAGACTACAACAGAAAGCCAACTGATTTTATTGGCTATGCTTCTTTATGATGTGGAACCTAAGAATACGTAGTCTTTATTAACCTGATTCAGTAACTGTACTAAAATGTTTGGCTCAGGCTGCTTCCAAATTATGTTGTGGGTGAACCAAAACTGAGCAGGCTCAGACCTCCATAGCAAAAGTAAAAGCAAAACATGTTCTGGGTCACCATCATTAAAGGCCTTGTAAATTAGAAGGGCTTCAAAATCGATGAAGAGTTTTAGAAGGTTCCAATGAAGAAGTTTAGAACAAAGATGATACAATTAACTATCAAGGTTCTAATAGTCAAGAATCCAGGCTGCAGCCTTCTACACTACATGCAGTGTTTTAATCATGTAAATTGTATGTCTAAGAACTAATTAATTACAATAATTATCTTACAATTAACAAAAGCGTTGCTCAAGCCCTCCATTTCTGACATGTATTGCCCTCTATCTCCACTAAAAGTATGTCTGTATTATTGAAGGCATTCCTTTATTGTAATAGGGAAAGAAATGTCCTACAAATACTGAGAACTAATAATTAAGGGTCTGTCTTGTGGTGGGGGAGAGGACCTTGGAAAAGAATTCTGTGGGGAAGGAAAGTCCACAAGGTGATCCTTAGAAAGTCATTTTGGAGTTTCATTTCTGAAGGTTTTTAGAGGGGCTGCAGGCAAAATTGGGTTTTAGAAACTGTTTGAACCTTTCTTATGGAGCAGCCACCACTGAATTATGAAAGAATGTGCTCTATTTCTTATACTGTTTTAAATGCTTTGGGACACAACTATCACCCCCAGTATGTCCCAGGAGCATAGTGGGCCTCCTTCTCCATGCACAGGCTACCCATGGTGCAAGTTGAAGCATAGCCTCAACAGGACCACACTTCCCCCTCCCACACATGTGGGTGAGGAATAGGGGAAGCCTTAGTTGTACCCCCTCCCTGTGCTGACCAGCAAAGCCTAGCAGCACCAGGCATAGAGCTGGCACAGATTACTGGGCCCCAAGAGCATAGGTGCTAGAACTAGGGGTTCTAGGGGGTGTGGCAGTACCCCCCTGACTTGAAGTGGTTTCCATCAGATATAGTGTGTACAGTTTGGTTCAATGGATCTCAGCACCCTCTCTATATAAATGGTTCCAGCATCCCTGCCCAAGAGTCCCCCTTGTCTGCTCTTGGCATAGTGCAGCTATGTATTGCTCCTTATTCAGAGCTTGTGGTAAAGCCACAACCTTGCCCTTAGTAAGTGGCAACAATAACATCTGAGATAATAACATTATCAATTACCTTTGCATCTTCCAAAGTCAAGTAAAAGTAATCTTTATTTGTGGAGAAAGGTCTCTTTTTAGCTATTATGCAATGGAGAGAGACCTTTCCTGCTAGTCAGTGTGCCTGAAGTTCAGTAATTGCTGCCAGAATCTTTGTAACCTATCAAAAATTGAGCAGTCCACACTTAGTTCTAAGGTGGGAATCACAGATATCCTTTTTGGTCCTCACTCTGAATCACTTGCGATATTTATAATTAAGGAAATGTGTGGCTTCCTGTAATAAATATTAATTAACATGGACTGTCTGGGTTTGTGCTCTGTTTTGTTTTGTTTTTGCTCTCAGAGCAGCAGTGTGCTTTGAATAAATCCGTACCTTGAGAGTCAAGGTGAGAAATAATTTAACAGTATTCAGAGTTTTAAAATCCTAGTTGAATACTGTTTTAGTAAAGATCCAGATTTAAATACAACTACCTGTGTGATCCCTCAAAAATTCTTGGATAATATAAGCTTTGTGTCCTGGAAGGGAACATAAAGGTTCAGAGAGGATGCTGCTTGCATGAGAAGGCAGACCGCAGACATTCCACAAGTCTAAGGGTTTAGGGTTTTTTTAAGCACTTTATATTCTTTTTTCAGATTAAGTAATTATATAACCTTGGGCTAATGTTATCAGTCATAAGGCCAGTATTATTACAGATAGAATGTGGATTTTCTTTAAATTGTCCATTTCAATAGAACTAATCATGGAATACTCAATGAGAATAAGGTGGCAGAATCTGAACCGAAATGATATAACAACAAGTGAGATGGCTGTATTTTCATCATTTACAAATTAGGGCCTGATTTTCAAAAATATGCATAGAGTAATATGCCTAACTTGTATACAGCATTGCATGGGCAAATTACTTATTTACATGAGCATTTGTCTAAACTTCCCAACTTCCTATCAATTTGGACATACAAAACCAGTATCTCACTTGTGAATTCACTCATAGCAACTGTACACGTCCATTTTAGAAAATCAGCCCCTGAGATTATTTATTAGCCACAAGTTTTACTTCACAAAGACTTTTAAAAAACACAGCCTGGACCTTCGTACTGTCCTCTACATTCCTATCATTCCCATGGCAACTGAGGCTGGGGGAGAGAACTATAAGTATTAAGAAAGGCTTCACAGTGTTATGCTAGCTGCCTCAGAAAACAAAAACTGAAAAATCAGATGTGCAGATATTTTTGTTAAATGTTGAAATTTTGTTAAACAAACACTGAACTTCAAGTATAGTGAAGAATCTGAACCGTTTCTTTAAAATTCTGCACCCATTATATGAAAGTTATGGAGCTATTAGCTCAAATCTATAAAACTCATGGAAAGTAAAGGCCACTGCTTAATCTACACAAAACAAAAATTTAAAAAAATGAAATATTACATGTCCAAAATGTTCAAAGTAACTCATTTGACTATGCCACTTGTAGATACCATCCCATTCCAATTTCTGCTCAGAGCCAACCAAAGCACTATTATCATAATCATTCATTTGAATTTAATACAAATGAGGAAGTGGGTCATCATATGTCTCTAAATCAAGATTACATCAAAACACCATGAATTCTGTTAGTTGCTTACTTTGAGGTATATAATTCCACCCCATTTGTTTGCCAACATAAGGGTATCACAGACACTTCCAGGTGATCTAAACAGGTGACATGAAGCTTAATGGGGAACTTTTTCAGAACTCCAAAAGTTTCATTTAGGACAAAGTTTGAGCAAAAGTATGGCTTGGTTCTATTTTGATTGGATTTGATGAATATCACAGATTATTCTCTTATCCAATAAGTGCAGCTAATCTTTCAGCAAAAAAGTTCAGCTGTTAATTACAATTCCAGCTGCTGAAAAGTTAAGAGGTCTCATGGGATCTGGAACAAGTTTGTTTCTTTATTTGTTTATTTTTAAATGCAATATCACAACTGCTCTGGATTTCCAGTTGAAATGAATTGGACAAATTTAGGACTGGAGAAGAGACATTTTATTTTGACATTTGTAAAACCCCAATATTTTCTAGTAGTCAGTACTTTAGCCTTGGTTAGGACTTGTTTTTCCACCCACAGTAAATCTGTATGGGTCCATAATTATACTTACTTTGTTTATGGCATCTGTTTTTGTGAAAATACAAAACTATTAAATTGGTTCATTTTTGTTGTTCAATATGACTCTTGCAAGAACCAGAATATCTTTTTATCATGTTATCATTTTAGCAAACCAAACTGCACTAACGTGGTGTCCATCACAGTCCTAAATAAATCTGTGCCATAATTAGAAGGGTCATAACATGCTGTAGCCCTTGCTTCAGTAAAAAGCAAACTCTTAAGAACAAGAGAACTCTTTAGCAATTTAATTACTGGCACTGAATCTGCTGACTATTTTACATTACTTGAAAATCTCCAGATTCTTCAACCGAAAAACATTCATGTCAAGTTGTCTGCAGTAATCTCCTACCTTGCTGCAATTATATAATTGTCTTCTGAATACTTGCCAAGCAGTGTTTGAAACTGGTTATTGATCCGTGCACAGGGACTTTTTATAGTGGAATAGCCCACATGCTGTTAAGCTTGTTTCTTTCTGAATTTGTGAACTACTCATAGACCTTTAAGGTCAGAAGGGACCATCATAAATTTCTTGTTCAGTATCTCTCAACCTTTTGGACATCAGGAACCGGCTTGCTGCCTTCCTAAACTGTGTCAGGGACATCTTAGGGACTGGCATCGGTCCATGGAACAGGTGTTGAGAAACACTGATCCTAGTCTGACCTCCTGTACATTGCAGGCCACAGAAGCTCATCCATACACTATTGGTAAGCATTAACCCAAATTTGAAATGGAGCACATCCCGCTATGCCACCACTGAAAAAAACGAATTGGATGACAACTCTTGTTGCTTTTTTTGATTTCATGATTAGCAGGTCTACATACAAAGGTTAAAATCATCTGGATCTGTTCTACATTGTTACCCGCACCAGTGAAGCTGTGCCATCACAATGATGTGAGAATTTCACTAAAACCTCAGTGGAGAGAGAGCCCAATGGTATAGCTAGACCAATAGCCTGACTCTGAGAATGAATAGGGCCAGATGTTTCAGAGGAAGGTGCAGGAGATCCCACAAAGGACAACTGTGAATAACCTACTCTAAGGGGAAGATAGTTCCTAACCTCCATCAGTGGTTTCTTACAGCCTGAAGCATGAAGATTTGTATCCCTTATTTAAGAAATCCTCTCTAATGTAACTCTGGATACTTTCATTGACCACATAAATACCAACCTTCTAAAAATCATATTGAACTCTTGGCCTGAATGATACTTTGTAGCAATTAGTAAATTATGTCCATCTTAGGTATTTATATGGCCCTCATCACCATGGTATCTAAATGCCTAACCATTATTAAAGTATTTATCTTCACAACACTGCTGCGAGTTAGGGAAGTACTATCACCCCTATTTTGCAGCTGGGGAACTGAGAAACTAAAGGGCTAGATGCAGAAAGGGATTTAGGCACCTAACTGCCACTTTAGGTAGCTACGACCAACATTTAGATTGTTCACAACCCCTGCTCAGCTGCCTACTTAATACTTCTAGCACCAAACTACTGCAAGTGTACCTGCACAGAGCTGCCTAAATCCTGACACCAACAAGAGGCTCAGTGCCTAAGCCCTAGCAGGAGTCACAAACTAGGCATTTACATGTCTAGCTCACCTGCACAGCCCAATCCTGTAGGCCGTCTTTGATTAAGCCCTGCACAAAGTCTCTTATACACTATAGTTCAGCAGTTAGAACACTCCCCGCAATGTGAAGGACACAGGTTCAAAACCCCACTCTGTCTGATTCAGAGCTGGAAGTTCAACCCGGGTGTCTCACCTCGTAGGTGAGTGCCCTAACCCCTGGGCTAGATGGTATGCTGGGATGGGTGTCTCTCCTAGTAAGTCTATTCCACTTCATATGAAATTATTAAATATTCACTGAGGTGGAGAGAAAAAAGCATGACTTTATAGCCTGGTGATTAGGGTACTCCATGGGAAATGGGAGACCCATGTGCAATGACTATAAGTGGAACCACTTCAAGAGGAGGGATTGAGAGTGGGTTACCTTAGAATACTCTGTAACCCAGTGGTTAGGACACTTACCTGCAGTTCAGGTCCTCATTCTGAATCAGGCACAGTGAGGATTTGAACTCAGGTCTCCCTCTTCCACTGAGCTGTTGGGTATGAGGGAGGTAGTGTCTTCTTCTTGTTGTTTTGGGGTTTTGTTTGTTTGTGAATCTAAGCCAGGTCAGTCCTGTCACCAAGGGAGGGTTGGTTGTGAATCCCAAGAAGAGATAATCATCTCCCTCCAGCCCAGAGTTAGGTGCCTAATTCTCTTTGAGGGGCAGATCTTAGGTCACACTCGTTGGCATTTTCTACAGCCAATCTTAGATGGCTCCCTGCTCAGCGTGTTAGCTTCTGTGACTCCCTGTTTTAGGCACCTAACTCCTCAGGCATTGTATAAGGAGCATGGGGGCCTAACTTGTAGTGTGGGACTCCACTGTCGGGCAGGGCCCCCAAAATTAGGTACTGCAATGCTGAGCCTAAGTCTCCCATGAGGATCTAGTCCTAAGTGACTTGGTGAAGGTCACTGTGATGCTGGTAGACCAGGTGCCAGCTCATGCCCAAGTCCCCTAGGCCTCACTGAACATTGACAAATGCATAGCTGGAAACTAGTCTGGCTTATCTATGTGTTAGTATTGTTAAATTGGTATTAGATTTCTAAACACTTAACACCTGTTTAGACTTTATGAAATCCTTGTGACTTGCTGCATGCATTAATCTCACCAATGATATCTATATCCCATATTTATAAGGTAATATTTGAGTGGTTGCTCTATAACTATAAAAGTGTTTGCTCTAAAACTGTAAACCCCCTGTCAGGAGAGAAGCATTACCAAGTGTGAAATACTAGTTGACTACAAGAAGTGTTATCTCCTCTCCAACAAAAGAAGTCCCATAGACACCCAACAAGCCATTGTGGAACATCAGTGGACAAAAGACTATATTGATTGCTTCCCTGACACTGATGAAGAGGAGATGTGCAAGCAGACTTGTTCCATCAGCTTGAACTCTAGGGAAAGGGAATAAACATCCCTGACAAGAAGGAACTGTCTCTGTATGCTTCTTGAACTATGAGGGGTGAAGATTTATAAGCATATGCAAGGGATCCCCAGCTATTTGGCCTAGATTAACTCTAGAGGACTTGTAGAGCTCGCAGCAGCTTCTATTACCTTTTGGAAGCTTTTGGAAGCTAAGACTGTAACACGTGTGTGTGTGTATGTTTGCCTGCTTTAAGGATTGTTTCAAGCATCTGGGGAGAGAGCTAGCTCAGTGGTTTGAGCATTGGCCTGCTAACCCCAGGGTTGTGAGCTCAATCCTTGAGGGGGCCATTTAGGGATCTGGGGCAAAAATCTGTCTGGGGATTGGTCCTGCTTTGAGCAGGGGGTTGGACTAGATGACCTCCTGAGTTCTCTTCCAACCCTGATATTCTATGATTATCTTTAATGTGGGACCTAAAGGGCAATTGACCTGGAGTAAGTGACTGCTCCTTTGCGACTGGGAGCAGCCTGAATATTGTTGTGATTTTTGGTCTAAGATGCCATCTGTCACAGAGACAAGGAGCGAAGATTGTCCAAAATGCCCAAGGGGACTGTCTGTGACTCCATGATAAGGCTGTTATAGTGTGTGAGGAGTTCACATTTGATACTTGGTTAGTGAAATCTAAGTGTAGAACTCACAGCCAGTTTGAGGTTTGTGCCCTGCTTCTTCACAGTCTGCCCTGAGGTTGGTACTCATGCTCATGGGCCACTCCAGACAGCTTGACAGTGACACAGGATGTTAGTGACAGAGCAAGAATTTTAATCCAGATCTCCAAAGTCCCAGTCCATAACATTAAGGCCATATCAGTTCTACATTTGTTACCTTTTAGTTTGACTGAATGCCTGTTTGTTCTCATACTATGAGCTTTCTTTCTATCATTCTTTGCTTCATATAACTATTACTCCCTTCATCTCCTCTCCAAACTAAATGTTCCTGGTATTTTCAGCCTCTCCTCAGTACAGAAGTATCTCCATGTTTATAACTATTTACATTTCCTTTCTTTAGATCCCCTTTGTTTATTTATGTGTTGATTTATTTTGAGATGGGGTGAGAAGAACAGAGCAAAATATTACAGGTGAGGGTAGACTATTGATTCATAAAATAGGATAAAATTTTCAGCATTATTCTCTATCATACTTTTTGCATTCAGGACTTAGCCAAGTACTGTACACTACAGTGCCTTACAGCTCAACAGTCATAAAACAGTTTTATCCTATAGGCAACCTATTGTACCAATTTCATAGACAGATCTGGCCCTTGTATCCCTTATATGACAATGGTGAGTGCAAAATGGGAAAATTAAATAATAAATACTTTCTAGGAGGAGGGGAAATGGATATTTGAGTTGGAATGATGATTCAGGAACCAAGACAGGTGACCTTTTAACTGTTAGATTACCTGTGTCACATCTCAACAGCATGTTTAATGGCACATGCAGCCAAGGGAATGCACCATAAACAATATATCGAGCTGCATTGAACTAACATATATAGTAGGAAATTCACCAGGTGAGCAGGTATTTTTCCAACAAATAAGGAAGCATAGGAGAGGGTAATGTCAATAAAAAAGGAGAGAAGCCACAATATATTAATGCTCAGAACAATAATTATGTACAAACATTTATACTTCTTAGTGAACATTTTATTACTCCATATTTCTTGCCTCTGGTTCTTTTCATCTCTCCACTTCTCATACACTTTTTGAAAAAGCAGAATATTTCAGCTGGGAATTTCAAAGAAGCATGAGGGAGTTAGGTACTCAGATCCCATTGGAATTCCTGAAGTCCTTTCTGAGGCATTATTCCCATTAGCTGCTGACTAATGCCTGATTAAGAATGTCAGAACTGGACCCCTTTAAGATGTGTCGATCAATTGTGTGTTTTTTCACTTCCTTCATTTTTCTCCATCTCTCTAACTCATTCACCAGTCTAACCTCATAACTACATGCATGAATTTGACCTCCCAATATCTCTGTCATACTTAGGAGGAAACTGAAGCCCAGAAGGATTGCATGATTTGCCCAACATCAAACAGGAAGTACACGCATAACCATAAATAGAAACCAGCTCCCCTGATTTTCAAGCCTTGTGCACTAACCTCAACAACATTCTTCCTCTCAAGTAGATCCTAAATTCTTTAACTTCACTCATAGGCTTGCAGCCAGTCTTGATTTATGGAATCATTTTCTAGGTCTCAGTAAACAGAGAAAGAAAATCATCCAAATAATGGAGGGTTGTTGACAGGTCAGACTTGTGAATAACCCAATTTAAACAGAAACTAAAAGATTAAACAGAGCAAGAACAAACATATCCCACACATGTCTCTGGGGACACCAGGTAGGAGATAGTGAAACTTTCAACAAAATTTCTAGAGAATAATTGCATTTCTATCCAGTCAAGGTATCTTTTATTTGGTGTGCTCTTTGCAGCCACTTTGAAATTATTCTAGCAATTGGTGTTGCTTTCTTTTGTCCTGACTTTCTGTCTTATTTAACTTTTCATGAAATGTTAACCATTTTGATGTCTCAAGTGGGAACAAAAGGAAAACAGTAATATCATAGTACAATGTTAAATGCTCTTGTCTGAAGAGCCTTTATCTATAGTTTCCACTGAACTTACTATGCTCTACAAATGCCGTTTCCTTTTCTTGGCTATCCACAACAGTCCTTACAGCAGGTTTAACACTTACTTGAAGGGACATGTAAGGTATCTTTATTTTTTACATCATCACAATTAGAATAAGCATGGGTAAGTTGATTTTGTACCTGGCCGGTAAATGTTATAGTAACTTTACAAGACTGATTCTACAACAGATTGTGGAATTAACTTTTTGTTTCACTGGCACTACCAAAATCAGACCTCAGGTGTTCATAGTCATTCTGGAAATGTCTTTGGTCAGCCTCAACCCATGATGCTGGCCTTCAGTTAAATTACCCTTGCAAACTTTTCTTTGCATCGCATGTTTTGTCCCCAAATTTTCTCTGAGCTGAACTAGCACTGACTGCTAGCTTAGCATACACATATCAAACAGAGATACAGCTCTATGTTTTGTCTCATTCCTTTTGTGGATTCCTTGCCATCACATATCTGAAATTCTCATCACACCTACACTGAGTCATGTGTTGTTCCAACAAGTGATGTGCATTTTTTAATGTCATGTTATAATATCCGACTGATACACAAAATATTTCAGGTTATTTTTTCCAAGTCGTGTGGGCTAAAGTACAAAATGCAACTAGTAATTTTTAGTACTATTGGTAATCACTAATCTCATTAGGGAAGGCCGTATTTATCTAGGATTTGGAATTTACATGCATATTCAAAAAGGGTTATTAGATCTAAGCTTCATACTAATAGGTAAAAAAGATTGTAAACATAGCAATGGAGGAAATAGTAACACAATGATCATTCATTTTGTACTTGTACCAGTATATTGATAGCAAATAAAGCCTAAGGTTTGAGTATGAGCCATGAAAATGGATTTGATGTATTATTCCACAGTATCTATCAGATTATTTTTGTTTTATAAACAACATACAGCACAATTGAAGGGAACCAACTGTAGGAATTCAGAATTGCCAAACCATTACTCCAGATTGTGGTTAAACCTGTATAAGTGGAGAAGGTGAAGGGAACATGATGCATGGGGCTTTTCTCTGCTTGGGCCTCAGAAATAATTGCAGTCCTATACTCATGGAGTGCTAGCATTTGGAGGACACATTTTTCTCCCACTTACACTAGTTGCACACTAGTTTAACTCCACTGTCTTTAGTTGTGTTCCTCCAGCTTTACACTGCTACAAGTGTCAAAATCAGATCCTGATAGTCTAGCTCTGATGGTCTTGCTAGACTCACCAAAGCAGCCGTGGTGGTCCTTGGATATATTCTTGGAGGAACTGTTCTTTCTGAGATTCAGTGTATGTGGAAACTCTGGCTGGAGCAGGGTGCTTCTATTCCTACATCTTTCTTAATTGAGATAATCGGCACCATAATTGTTAGAAATATTCTTCCTTACTGCAAAGGAAATATGCACTGTTTGCTTTGGAAAGGTAACCTAACTCGCTAAGTGGCAGATAATAGAAGTATGACAATTTACACCAGCCGACAGACTGCCCCTAACATTCTGATCCAATGTTCACTAAAGTCCATGGGATTCTTTCTTTAATATGAACTCGGGTCCATCTCCAATTGCTCTGAAATATGGGCTATATGTTTTTTAAGCAACTACAGTAACCACAACATTCTCACAAAAAGGAATGTTTAGTTGAGAGAAAGTTCTTATTTCATTCTATTTTATTCCTCTACAAAACTGGAAGAGCAATTAGAGTATTGTGGAGAAAAGAGAGCCTGAATTCTGAAATAAAAACTAATTTTGAAAAGCAAAGTAAGAAAATCATCTGTATTAAGGAAAATGAGGTTGGCTGACACTGTAGTTCCAAAACTCAACAGCAATTAAAAATGACGAGAAAAGCCACTGGAAACTGTTAAACATTCTAAATAACAGTTTTTATAACTAGTCTGTGGGGGAACGTCTATTGTCAGTAGTATAGTAGCTGATGAACTTCAAATTACCCTCCAGATAGTCAGTGCATTAAACAGACCGTTTATCAGGAGCTAATCTTGGTTTAGAAAGAACAGATCTGGAACTTACATTTATAATGTTTCTAAATGCTAAGAGACTGTAGATGTATCATTGGTTAAACTGTCGGAGTTGTATTTATCACCGCTGAATAATTTTATGCTAATCCTTGCTATTAGGGAATGGCAAACTTGATTTATTTTAACTCTTTCCTTCTAAAAACATAATGAAAAATTATCTCTTTACAGTAACCACATATTTGAATAACAAAGTAAGTAAAGACATTGTTGAACAATACCATCTCTCCCAGTTAAATGAAACTTCAAGTCTTAATTAATTTTGTTTGTTTGAATTTTACACAAGAAGCAAAGTACTGTATTGGGCAAAATATAAATGCAAATACACTAAAAGCTGATAGAGAAAATTTTCCTGTGGTCCAATCCTAAAGCCCTTACTTGGGTATAGTAAGCAATTATGCATGTGTTAAACACTAAGCACGCAAGTAGTGTCACTGAAGACCAATGACTTCAGAGGCATATTCATGTGTTTAAAATTAAGCATATGTTTACATTTTTATAGGTTGAGGCCCCCATCCTTGCCCAGGTAGAATTTATATTAATGTCATTGCAAAATAATTATTCCTGTAGTATTAAAGAGACAATTTCTTACTTCATGGTATCTGCTGATACACAGGCAGTAGCAGTTATTTTAAGTTATTAACCAGTTATTTGTAAGCTTGTGCTAATTCTTTCCCCAGTTCTGATGAGTCTCCCTGGAAAGAGAGAGAAATAGAGAAGAAAAAACGCCAAGGAGCATCAAGCCTAAACTGGCTTTTCACACCAGAAAAGCTGCAGGGAGTTTTCATGAGAATAAGAATCTCTTTAGAGTTGATCAGAACAAGAATCAAACCCTGCCTCTACCCCCATGCTCAATTCACCCTCTCTACTCCATCTCCACCTACAAACTCAAAATTCTTGCTGAAGTTTTGAAAGCAGTAAGGCTTTCATTGGTCTCCTATTGAGCACCTTTGACAATTTGGAAGCAATTAGAACACAGCTGGCCACCCTTCCAAAGACTTCCCGCTGTTCAGAATAATCTTTTTATCCTTGCTGGTTTATGACTGAGTGAAAAGATATATTCCCATACTTGAAGCCCCATGGAAATAATGTATTCTTCTCCTGCATGATAAAAGTACTATCCTGCTAACAAACACAATATATTATACCACCTGTTAATCAGAGATGGGGAAATTGAATAGCAGTTTAGCCAAATAGCACCAGTATTGGCAATATTTGGCTCATTAATGTTAATTTAGCCATCACTTATTCTGCTGCTCATTCCTGGTCTTCAAATTGAATGAGAGAGAGAAGGAACTTTTTCACAACCACCATTAGTACCAAGGAGCTCCCCCAGAAATTTTTCACATGGCATGCATAATTGAATGGTATTTTGCCTCCTAGGTGGGTTCCCTAACCACTGCATATTCTCTCTCTCTCTCTCACTGTTCGACTATGGATAAATTCTTAAATAATCATTGGGCCAAAGAAAGAGAGAGTGTAAGAATGACCCTGTAGTCTAGTGGTTAAGGCACCTGCCTGGATCCAGCCCTCTGTTCCAATCACTCTTTTTCATTATTTATCCACAATGAAACAGGTTCAAGAAGAGAGACTGAGGGAGCCTCACATCAGAATATCCCATAGCTCAGTGGTTGGAGAACCCTCTGAAAGGAGGGAGATCCTTGTTTAAATCATTTCTCCATCTCTGGCAGAGATGGGGGAATTGAACCTGAGTCTCCCAAATCACAGGCAAGTGCTCTAACCACTGGGCTATCAGTTGTAAAGTAGACATTACCTACTCCAACTGGATTTTAAATGGGACCCTGTCTGGTATGCAGCCATTGAGCATGTCTGCTGAATCAGGCCTTGTACACAAATTAGCTAGCCAAATGCATACATTTCCCAAGTTTGTGAATTGCTCTGGGGCTTAGGCATGAGACTGGTGCTCAGATGTCTATAGAGGGAGGCGGCAGTTGTGTGTGCCTAGAGGCAGAAAGATAGACTCTGAGAGAACTTTTCTCTGAAAACATAGACACTGAGTGAGTTTAGGCTCCTACAAGGGTTAGGCAGGAGTGTTGTGTATCACAGTGAAGCCAAAACTGGAATTCAGACATCTGAAACAGGGACTTTGGTGCCTAACTCCTTTTGTGCATCCAGGCTCTCGTGGTTCCCAAATGGAAAAAGATGACAATAGAAGACAATAGAAGAATTCTTCCTCCCTCTTCCTTCTATAATGGTAGCTTGAAAGGCAGAAAATAATCACACTATTATGCATAAGCCTGTGCAAAGAGTTTATTGTGGAAAATCTAAATCAACTAAATGCATAACCCATTTCTTTGTGATTACTGCTGCAAAGTACCTTGTTCTTGTTAATGAGTGTCATGTTCTGAATCTGAGCTCCATAAAAGTTCTGTCTTCTGTATTCTCAAACCTGTCTATAATTTTGGGGTTCCATTGGACCGTAACTATCAGTGGAGGTCATGAGTATGGCAGGTGAGGCAATCTCTCTTAGCTAGGGCTAAGCCCAGGGGGGGCTTTGAAAAGTAATCTGGAGACCCTGAACTGGACTCTGTAGTTACATGGGAATCAATGCAGAGTGGGGTGATATGATCATAGTGACCTGCATTGCTGAGCAGACAGGCGGAGTGCCATATTGCATTGCTAGAAACTACTACTACTGTCTGGGCTATATGGGAGAGTGTCATGGACTACAGAACAATCACCATTACATCTCCTATTTGGATGCTCATTACATGAAACTGCAAAAGTTATATCTCAGTCAAAAGATACTGCACTTTGTAACACTGATCATTCCAATGAAGTTAAAATGGAACAGTCCATTAATCAACAACATTCAGCATTGCCAATTCATAGTGACATTGGGGATACCCTACTAATCTTTCAGAGGGAAAAATGACATTTATGACACCGGTCAACCCTCACCCTTATGTATTGACCCTGGTCAAAATCACTTCTGTGAACTAGAGAGTTTGAAGACAGCTACACAGATGTGTGTCCAGCATCTTTTAAATAAAGATTCTCCTTTTTGTTTGCTATACCAGAGTTGTGACTTTTCTCTATTATGATGGACCCAACATAATCTGTTTCTTTAAGCTAGCCTTTCCCCGACTACTTTTATATGGGTGAAAATAATCTACAAAGCACACTCTCATGGTATTACAAGAGGAAAGAGAGGAGACTAAAGTCCTAAAAACTGATTGTTTGCTTTATTTAAATTTGTTCTTCATGCAGGTGGCAAGTGATGGTCATATTGAAGATTGATGGATGGATGAGATGAAAGAAGGAATTAAAAAAAACACCATAATTTGAGTCACAGATGGAAACAAAACAAAACAAAATGAAAGGAAGAAACAGCAAAGAAAGCAAGGTAAATATTGGAAAGCAATATCATGAGTGAACAGAAAGTCAAAAATAGATTTAGGATGAAAAAGTAAATGCATATTGTAAATCTCCACAGAGAAGATGGCAATATATAAAATAAATACTTTTGCCCAGAGCAGACTGGAATAAAAATGAAAGTAACTAAAACTGTCATTTTCCATTTAGTGAAAATAGATTAAAGAAATAATATGCATTTATAAAAAGCTTTTTGGTTTAAGGGTATCAAAGTAATTTTTTTTTTCAAACATATATCCTCACAACATATGTATCAGGTAAATATTAGCCCTTTTAAAGATGGAGAAACTGATGTTTAAAAAAAAGGGCTTCGGCAAAAATGTTTTATCTTAAATATGGTTTTCAGGGCCTAACTTTAGACACCTGAGTTTGAAAATGTCTGTTTCAGTGACATTCCCAGGATCACACAGCAAGTCTCAATGGGAGAGCTGGCATTAGAACTCAGGTGTCCTAGGTCCTATTGTCTATGGTTTTATTTTAAGTGAATAAATTATTTGTGCTATATTTCATTTCTTTATTTTCTGTACAATTTCATAGATTGATATATACCTCTAGTCTTGTAAACATTTTCATACTAATTCAGTCTTTAAATTTAAAGCTATTATTGACTGTTGATACTGTTATATGAAGTTCTAAGGTTCTTATGATTTTAACACCTGGATGTACATTATGAAATGAACTTCATGGTTCACTGCTCAGCCCTTTTAGGATGAACATGACAGCAAGACTACTGATCATACAGGGGACAGGAGGGGACCCCCCCGGTCAGTGTGAAATATAGAACACTGTGTAACCTACAGCGTCTTGTATTGAGAAATGACACACAAGGGACGGATGATCAGGAAATGGAAGCAACAAGAGGGAAGAGGATGTTACCAGCAGTCTGAGAACTGGCTGGAGAAGGGAGGTTAGTCCAGATCATCTTCAGCAGGTAGAGAATGGGAGAAGTAAGGCTAATAAAAGCTGTCTGTAAGGGCTAGCATAAGCAATCATAAACGGTCCTATGCAAGGCTGAAGAGAAGATGCAGGATGCAGCTGTATGGCCATTTAATAATGCTGAGGGAGATGTGGGAGAGTCTCTTAAAGGACTTGTGAGCACTGTAAAGATATGTTTGTAGAGGATTATAATTTAGAGATGCTCCCTCATAAGGGACAGTATTATGAACATAGGAATTTGGAGATGTGCCCTGGAGGCGGGGATTGGGAACATTGCATGGCTGCGTGCACCAGTTTGCCACAGATACTCTCCAGTTTGTTTAGTTAAAGTTGTATTCCTTTCTTATTCATTGGTTTGTTATTTAATGAATCCCAAGATCTAGGGTTACCATATCTCATAAATAAAAAAAGAGGACCCTCCACGGGCCCTGGCTCCGCCCATTTCCCCACCCCAGCCCCACCCCAACTCCGCCCCTTCCCCACCCTAACTCCGCCCCCTCCTCCCTTCCACTCCCAGCCAGGGGAAAAGGGCTGCCCCAGTGCTACTGGTTTCAGGGTTTGCCGGGCAGCCCCCAGACCCTGCGCCCCCAGCCGGCCCTTCCCCAGCACAGCTGGAGCCCGGGAGGGGAATCGCCTAGCCAGGGGCGCAGGATCTGGAGGCTGCCCAGCAAACCGTGAAGCCGGTAGCGCTCGGGCTTTGGGCAGCCCCTATGCCTCTGGACCCTGCGCCCCCAGCCGGGCACTTCCCCTGCCGGGCTCCGGCGGCGCAGGGTCCGGAGGCACGGGGGCTGCCCGAAGCCGGTAGCGCTCGGGCAGCACGGCTCTTAAACAGAGCCGAAGAGGAGCAGAGCCTCCAGCCGCGGGGGCTCTGCGTAACTTACACTGTGTCAGTTACACAGAGCCGAAGAGGAGCAGAGCCTCCAGCCGCCGTGGCTCTGCTCCTCCCCGACTCAGTTTAAGAGCCAAAGAGTCGGGGAGGAGCAGAGCTGCCATTTTCCCGGACATGTTCGGCTTTTTGGCAATTCCCCCCGGACGGGGGTTTGACTGCCGAAAAGCCGGACATGTCCGGGAAAAAGAGGACATATGGTAACCCTACCAAGATCACTATATTGACCTTTTATTGAAAAAAGTTGATGACTGGGCCATGAAAAAAGCCTGTTCACTGCATTTCCTTTCAGGGGCACCAGAACACTTTTTATAGTGGGGGTGCGGAAAGCCAGCTAACGAAAGTGTAAACCATGCATGTTCAAAAGCAATGTGAAAAAGCACAATTCCCGCTCACACCACCCGGGTGCACCACACCTCTGGGATTCTCAAGAATTGCAAAATAATGCTAGTTTTGTTCTGACAGTAGCAGCAAACTTTTCATTGTGAAACCTGGGGGTACTGCAGCACCTGCCACACCCACACCTATGTTTGCAATGCCCCCACCTATGCCAAAGATCAGGTACAGTTTATATCACACTGTAGGAGAGGATCCATTGACCCCCTTCCCACCCACCCCACTCCTCCCCCCACACACACTAGACAAATCCAATATTTTTATGAAGTCCATGACATCATGAGCCATCAGGCTAGAAACATCATTTGCATGAACATTGAAATCCCCCAAGAAGATGGATCTGTGGATCCCAGTACCAACTGCAGCAGTAGTGTAATTACCTCTGAAAAGAAGGTGGTAGTTTTGCAAGGTGGCTTGTATTCCACCAAAAGCCTACATTTGTTTCAACATGAGACGTGGACACACTTGTATGAGTCAATTCTTGTAATAGGACCATTCACACGTTACAGGTTGGTTGAGTAGAGAGCACAGTTGCACCTTCTCTCTAGCCACCTGTGGGTTCCTGCTTTACTAGGTTATTAGCTGCCAACACAAAGCCATATGCATAATCCTGCCTGGTCCGGATTAGGTTTTTCATCTAAAATCAAAGAAGCAGGGATGGTGGATTTATTGATGGCCTTTCCTTAGTCAGCAGGAGTCAGAGTTTCAGTCCATTGTTTCTCATTACCTTGTTTATCCAAGAGGAGGGTTTTAGGGACAGGCATAGGTATGAGCAGCAAAGGTGTGTCACGGAATCTCCACTTTGCAGCTTGCTCTCTTGCGATTCAGTCATAAACAAAACTGAGGAAATCCTAATACCCCCTCCCCAACCCTGAGGTGTGTAATCCCCCATGTCTGTCAAATCACCAGTGTGAGTGACAGTAAGGTTTCATCTTCTTGGTGAGTTCACCAACTTGGCCCCCTCTGGGTCCTGACTACTTTAGAACTCTAAGCCACAAAATGAGGAACATCTGATCCAGTTGGGCATCTTAGTGAATCAATGTGTAGTAAAGCAGTCATCACGAGGTAAACTGGGTTACCCTGAATATTATGGGATGCACCCATCCTCCATCCCTCCCTCGCCCCTTTACTTGCTGTTCAGTCAGTGAGCATTTCTTCCTCCCCGCCACTCTGTTGTGATGCAGTAGAATTAATGAACATGTTACCTGGGCTGTTGTACTGTGAGTTGACTTATTTTTGTTGCACTGAGTGGTCCCTTTACAAAACATGCGATATGAGACATTACATATTTTTTTAAAAATATTTCCATTTAATTTTCATGGGTATGTGTGTCTATGTGTATATACTTGTGTGTGTAACTGTGCAAAATATACTAAAAAAGAAAACACCTTTATAATTCATTATTCATTTCATTGTGCACTGTTGGAATTGTCCATCACCTTGTTTCTTTTGCTCCCCATTGGATGCATCTCAATTTATATGTAGATGATATTGCTTAATTAGTTTACAGATTAGTGATCCAGATATCTGTGAGATGCAGGTAATATTTATAATTACTGGCTAATTCAAAATGAATATTTATTTTGCTGCCCACACATCTTTGGATTAAGTCAGCATTTGTTGTCCTATTTGGAAACTGATTTTATGGCTTTTTACTTTTTTAAAAAAATCCCTTCAGTGACGTAATCCCTGTGTGCATGCAGTATAGTGTGCTTTGTTGGTTTGACAGCAAATGGAGACAAGTTGTTAGACAGATGCATGAAATAGAATGTCCTCTACGTTTAGAACGGTGTTTCAGAACTGAAGTTTAGGTGTTAGTATACTCACATATAAATGAGTTGGATACAAAAATTCAGATGTTATTATTTTATAAAATAGTGGAGATTAGTAAGGAGTTACCATCTATATTGTGAAAGATTTTGACTGCTTCTAGATAGCTTTATTTGAGAACAAAGCTATGGATTAAAAATCTAAAGGTCATGCTTTTTTGGAAAAATAAAGTGCTTTTAGGAGGATGTAATTCAGATATAAATGCTGTAGCACATTAGAAGAAGTAACAGATGAATACTGTTATTTAGAATTTTATACATTGGGTTAGATCATGATTTATCTTCTAATTACAGCAAACTAGTTTAAAGTTTAGTGTTACTTCCAAGAATGAATCATATTTTATCCCTGCCTCTTAAAGGAACAGCTGATTGATGACTCTTATTAGTTGGCTATTGTGAGCTATTACTGTACTTATAACAACCAATTACAGTATAATTCAAGATGGGAAATATTGCTGTGCCTACCTAAGCTACTGGGGCATTTCACTCCAGAATTAACTTCATTTCAGTGTTGTTGCATATATTTTCTATATCAATTTGTTAACTTTTTAAAGAAGATGAAAGGTGCTCTGTAATGTGTGTGTGTGGGGGGGGTTCATTTGTGTTCACCTTTGCATGTCTTTGGGCTTACTAGAAGCAGGTGTCAAGCCACAACAACCCCCTTCCCCAAATCCTTTCCAAAGTGACCCGAAATAGAAAGTAACAACAGTCTCCCTAGGAAGTCTATTGTTGTCTGAAATCCAAGTGATTCAGGTAGTTTTGATCAGTATTCAAACTTTTGTGTGCTTATCTGATAAAAATGGAACTTCTGACAATTTTGATATTTAACCATAACAAGCTATTATAAAGTTTGGATGTTGAATTATAATGTGATGATCCTAAGAGACAGGAGAGACCTTTGAGGTGGGTCTGAATGACTCCGACATTTTAGGAAAGTTCAGATCCAAGGCCCAATTTTAACACTTGCTTAACTTTAAGCATGTAAGCAAATCCCATTAAAACTAACTCATGTGCTTAAAATTGGGCACATAATTAGAGGCCCAGGCAGGGCTTCAAACTTTGCAGCATGAAGGGCTCTACAGAATATCGTTTCTGGAACATTGAATTACATTGTTGTAATCCTTTTTTGTTACAATTTTTCCAGTCTAGGATGGGATTTTCAGAGGAAAATATTTTCTTTCAGTTAGGCAGTTGGGATTGGGGCTACCTAACTCTATTAGGCTCCTTTGAAAAATCTCAGCCCTAAAAAATAAATGACTCAAGGTTCACAGGAAAGAAACAAAAAGCAGTATAATGAATCTTTCAGTGATTTGTCAAAGTGGCAGTGAAATGGATGTATAAATAATTGAATCATTCCCAACTACATTGTGACTGACATGCATTTAAAATATTCTAACTTCATCTGTCATTTCACATATTTTTATGTTCAATTTGTTTAATTCTATGGTTTAGGTGGATGGGACAAAATTGAAGATGCTGACGGTAAATTCCCAACTATATCCATGATTGGTTGCGATAAGGCAGTAAAATTCATCATTTTTGAAAAGGCAAGTTAGAAAAGAGACTCTGCTCAGACACTGTTGTTCCTCTTAGAAGCTGAGGAGAAGAGATCATCTTTGCCCTTTGCCTTCATTAGGCCAAGACAGGAAGTGAGTTCCAGAGTCTATACAGTCCCCTAATTAAAGCTATGTCTTCACTGCACAGTTAATCCAAGTGATTGGTGCCTGGGTTAGCCTCGCCTGAGTGTGAGCATTCCCATAGCAAAATCCTACCTGTGTAGCAATGTCCTCACTGTTTATGCACTCACCCTTTTTGATCTGGAGGCATATTCCATGCGTCTTGGTGCTAAGATGCTCCAACATTTTTTCCCAGTCAATTGTGGGAGAATTTGTCTTTCTTTTGGGAGGAATTATAGAAAGGCATTGGAGGTCTATTAGCACTTAAGTGATTTAGGTCATGTCCTCACTGCAAAGTAGGCAGGTTCCAACCTGAATTCAAGTATAACATGGGATGTAACCGCCCTCCAGATGGGTACATTAATATGCACTTAAGGCACTTTCAAATTTAGGTCACAGGCTTTTCTGTGTGGAGGGTTGGGGGCTTAAAGCTAGAATCTGGGTGAAAGCCCATGTTAACTGTGCAGTGTAGATATATCCTGAGAATGACTTGCCAAAACCAGGTAAGGTTATATTCTGGTTAGATTGGACTGCCAGGTAACTAGCTTCAACTACATCAATTTATTTACACTTTGGTGCTATCACACAACAATACAAGTGTTTTCTGAGTAAGCCATTATATAAACCTGTTACGGCTGAACTATTTAGGTCAATTTAGTAAATTAAGCCTCCAATAATTGCTGAATTATTTTGGTTTATAGGGATCTAAATAATTAGCCCTTTCTCCTACCCTTCTCTCTCAAGTGATTCTAACTCCAGAAGTATTGTAGCACTAACCAATATATTTCTTGCTTCAAGCAAGCATGGCACATTACAACCGGAGACCATATGCTTCAAGGTAAAACATTCTTTGTAGTCTTTAGCAGATAGCTTACCATATATTTCATTTCATTGATTTCAAGATGCAAAATATGCACCAGAAAAATGGTCTTGGTAATTTTTATTGAATAAAACCTTATTAAAGATGGAAGGCAGTATAATAAATAATTGTAACCTTTGCCTTGCACAGCTAGCGGCTGTGTTAAGGCCAACATCTTCTCAGGGGACTAAAGACAATCTTGGTACTAATTACCATTTCCTATATGAAATGTTAACTGTCTAAGAATTAATGAAACAAATCCTTTCTTCTAATCTAATGTTTCAAGAGTTATGTCATCCTTAAATGCTTTAGTTGTTCTATTGATAAGTAATGAATTCAGAATATATTTTAAGACTACTCATTTCTTCTTTTCCCTGAGAATGTTAAAGAGCAGAATGTGGAACTCTGTATTCTTATATTTGGCTTTTATTTGATAAGGGACGTTCAACCAAGGGCAAATCCCCACATTACAATGTTACTAACGTTTGAGAATTGACTGACACAGCATTGTAAAACAGTTTGATCTTTCCCGTCACTTACAAAGCCATCAATCCTAACACAAATGGACACTTAGATGAAGCATCCAGGCAAGCGTGGAAAATGGCACCTTGTCCCTGTCATAGTTGCAGTGAGTAGATAACTTTGGATAGGCCTAAAGACATATGTTATTCCCCTATGCACAACCAAGTTTCACAGGAAGTGGGATTAGAATTGGACTGAATTTGTTCAGTGAAATAGGGAGACTGCACCTCCAAATATAGTGGTGTTTAGTAGCAATGTGTTTATCTCTGAGCTGGAGCCTGCATACTGATACCACGGTGAATGTTCAAATAATTTGGCAAAATTAAGTGAAGACCAAAGCCCTAGTTCTTTACAACAGTGTTTCCCAAACTTGGGACACCACTTGTGTAGGGAAAGCCCCTGGCAGGCCGGGCCGATTTGTTTACCTGCCGCGTCCGCAGGTCCAGCCGATCGTGGCTCCCACTGGCCATGGTTCGCTGCTCCAGGCCAATGTGGGAGCTGCTGGAAGCGGCGGCCAGCACATCCCTCAGCCTTTGCCGCTTCCAGCAGCTCCCATTGACCTGAAGCAGCGAACCGCAGCCAGTGGGAGATGCCATCAGCCGGACCTGCGGACGCAGCAGGTAAACAAACCGGCCCGGCCCACCAGGGGTTTTCCCTAAACAAGTTTGGGAAACACTGCTTTAGACAAATATAAAACTTGTCTGGAGAAAGTAGTAGATAATATACTGTAGGGAGCATTCTTGCATTGGCAAGGGGAAGGATTATATGGTCTAAAAGGTAACTTCCATCTATGATTTTCATTATCCTGTGAACTCTTTTTTGCCCCATTCACCAAGGCTATTAAGCACATGCCTAATCTTAAATATGTGAGTAATCCCACTCTTTATGTCGAAATAATCTTATTTATTAACAGAATATTATTTGAGGCATAGGTTCTCAAACTGTAGTCTGTGGAGACTAAGCTGGTTACAGTGCGGGACAATCTCACTTCCAGTAGCTAAACAGCCTAGATAGATGGCTAAAGAGGCATTAAATATTTCTCTAATATTTTTCTTTTAGGAAAGCAATTATATCATCACAGCTGAAGGCCAATTCTGAGGTGAGGTGGCCTGTTTGAGTGGGAGGGAGAGGTGCCTACAAGACAGTCTCTATATTAATGCATACAAAAACTATATTAAATGAATGTTAAGGATTCTGAGTCAATGGGAGAGATCCACAAGCTTAAAATTAGATACAGGCAGGTCCATGTAGAGAAATGTGGGGGGTCTGATACATCAAGTTTGCTGAGGCCCCATCCCCTCCCATTTCACTTTATTTATACAGATTTTTTGGGGGTGGGGGGAAGGAGCTGAACTCAGAACCCCCGTACAGTTGTTCCTGCCTTTCCTCCCTTTTCTCAGATTGTATTATGCTGTAAAAGAGGCTGTAGGAATGGAAGCATATTTAGAGAACTGGAGACCCTGGAGGGCTTGTGACAAGGTCACAGGACAGGGTCATTTGATGTGTCTATTAATTCAACAGACAGAGGCAAGATGATCATCAGAGAGGGCTTAGAAAATTCTACCTTAGGTTAGGGGAGCAGCTTGGATGTTGAAAAGATTCAGGGCTTGGCTGCCTGAATGCTTAGTGCACTTTGATGTAAACTGCTTTGAAACATGAATAGATTAAAGCATGCTAGGAAATTTTTAGTGTGTGGCAGCAGGTTTCACCTGGACACTTAATGCACGGCAAGCTAGTTTGGGAAAGATTTACACCCCAGCTTGTCTCAAGCTAAGTGTTTGCGTAGACAAACTCTTAGATGAAGGATATTTTGAACTAAAATCAAAACTAAAGATTTAAGATCAGATACCTCACTCTATTCGCTTCAGTGGCTTTGGATCAGGCCCAAAGTTCTGAAACTGAATTCAGGCATAGATTTGAATATATTATGAAACCTTACGGACAAGACAGCATGCCTGAGAAATCCAAGGAATAGACAGGTGTTCTATGTCAAATTTGATGAGAAATTACAAAGCTTAATGGAGAGGGGGCTTGCTCTGTAATGTCTGAATCTAAACAATAAAATCAGTTCCTTATTTTAATGAACTCCAAATCAGCCAACATAATTTCTTCAAATTGTGCTAGAGAATGTACAAACACAAAGTAATAGACAGTCCCAGCCCTAAGGAGCTTACCGTTTTAAACAGAAAAGACAGACACAGGAAGGGCAGAACACACAAACAGAGTGAACAGCAATGTTCAGGTTAGTGCCACTGTTTTTGTTTGTTTTGTTTTTAATTTTTTGCATGAGGTTTTGTTCGGAGGGCATTAGCTATATGGAAAGACAGAGGAAGGGACAGGGCATGGGGAGAAGATAGGGAAGGAAGCAGAACAGTGTGAAGGCCAAGTAGAGTGAGGTGTAAAGATTGAGGGAAATGAGAAGGAGTAGTTTAATGAACAAGCAAATAAGCATGGAGGAGTAAGGACTGTGGGAAACACTCTGATGACATCATCAGGGTCCATTGGTTCCTGCTGTAGAACTACCTGGGGCTGCTTCTATATTTGTTGCTGCTGGTTCAAGAGTTTCTCTGGTTTGCGGGTGTTACTGGTGTTTCCTCCCTGGAAGGGTGGAGTGAGTCCCCATGCCCTCAGAAGGAAGTTGATGGGGAGGGAGGTCACCCTTGCACAGATCTGGGTTTGTGGGACACAAAGGGAAGACAGAGGTGCTCCTGTCTGGGCCCTGTCTTCTTCTCAGTGTTGCAGTAGCTTCTGGGACTGCTTCTGTGTCTGTCCTCCTGGCTTGAGAGTTTCCAGCTTGTGATCGGGGGAAATGTGGATGGAGCACACAGAGAATGCCACACTTAGGGAAAACTGCAAGAATCAGGGCAGACAATCCCCATGACTGGTGGTTTATTGTATACTTCACCAAGCCAGGAACAAAAGAGCATCTGTAGCACCACACTGGTTAACAAGAAGCCAAACACAGTCCCTTTTAGGCATTCCAGCCCTTGGCTCCTATCTACACAGCCAAGTCTAATATTGTCAGGGATTACTGAAAACCTCATTCACCATATGTGAGGTTCACCAGTCCCAGCTCAATAGGAATCTCAGATCTTACCCAAATATCATGCTGTCAGCCAATCCTTAATAACTAAATCTAAGATTTATTGTTATAAGGAAAAAGAAAGATTTCACAGCAGTGCTGGAATAAACTGCTGGCTTGTGAAGGTCTCTCAGGAAACAGGTCAGAATCCAAAGGCAGCTTAGATGTAAAGTCTGTTAGTCTTTCCATGCATTTTCCAGGAATTCCTTATAATTATTTGGAAGATCTCTGTCCTATGGCTTACACTTTCCCTGTTCCAAATTTCAGCAGACTAGAGAAGACAGGATTAGACCCGAGACTTCTTTTTATAGCTCCCTAGCAAACTGACACGCCTTCTCACAGAAATTGTCACAGTAGGGCCTTCCCCAGAAGAAGAATAGGCAATGCAGATCACCTGTGGACCATTTATCAATATTCTGACCAGACTTTGAAGCTGATCTTCTATTTGCTATGCATACACAGGTAAACTAGTTACCCTCATTCACATAAGGCAATTAGCCAATCCTCTATTATAACATAGATAGTTAAGCTGCAGACAATTTAGATAATATTATTAGTTTCCTGCAGTATCTTACATCTTTAATGTTAAGGCTAACTGAACCATTCACATACATAATGTAAGGGAATTAAGACATGAAAGGGAATTAGCATCTACAATCTAATCTGGTTACATTGTTAAACTTTTAACAAGATATAGGTAAACACAGACAAATACACTTAGGATTTACCCTTGATTTCTATTACTGCAAATGAATGGGTTAATGATTGCTGGTCTAGTACATATATTTGAAATTGTTTTGATTACAGTTGTAATGCCTCCTGTTAAGTTGTTATGGGTCATACATAGGTTGGCTGGTCTGCCAGTATCACACAGCTCAAAATAATTATTTGCCCAATAGTATCCACACTCCTGCAAAAGATGATTTCTGTTGGAATATATATGTGGTGTGTTATAGAGATTTAATACTGTAGATGAGAGAAGAGGGAAAAACAATACACTGAGGAAGAATATTAATAGATGTAGGAGTATACCCAATACTGGATGTGAGTACTGGACAGAAGCTATGGAATAATTAAGGTTTCACTGCACTCAGGGTGGAATTTGAGTGCCATGGGCATGTTAGACATTTTAATCAATTATTCAAAATTTAGCATTTCTCCCAGTGATTAGGTTGTATAAAACATCTATTTTTTTTTTATTTTGATCTAAGGTAAGTACCTTATGTATTCAGTAATCTTTGATATTTAATAGCCTACAGTATATATTTCACACACCATGGGCCAAATTCAAGTGTTTACATGTCTGTATGCAATAGTTCTTTTATTACACTGAAATGGAAGAGGTGATAGTCAAGGTACTGGTCCCAGTTTTATCTTTTCATCCCTGACAAAAAGGCCACCTCCACTAAATTTCAAATTTCTGTTCCCAAGCATGGGGATGCTACACATCCTCAGTGGAAAAATATGTATTTTTAAAAGGGGCAAACCCATATAATTTCCCCTAATTTCATTCTAAGAAATGGCTGAATCATTTTTTTTGCTGAAACTTTAAAAAACAAACAAACAAAAAAACAGCTGAGGTCATTACCCAGCTTGGAACAAATTAGCCTGAATGGTTAAAGTTTTGCAAATTTCTAGACTACTGAAAACAAGGTTACCCAACAATTTCCACTATAAGACCATAAGTCTAGGTAATGCTACCACCTTTGCCTATAACAAGACCTATCCACAGGAGGAGATGCATCAATTAAGGTTCAACATTGTTCCTGGGCTATAGCCCCAGTTCTGATGACAGTCAACTTGGATTTGGTTCCTGGAGCATCTGAGGATGCCCAGGCTGCTTATTATTTTGGACTGGCCTAGAGGATCTGTGGCAGGTGGAAGTGGTTTAAGTGGCTGCTGAAGTATAACCCATGTTATAGTAGTTTTTCAGTAGATTTAACTATATAGAAAGTTTCAAGGGGTATTAGCAAGTCATTTCTAAACCGGAGAGAAATGAAAAATCAGTACACACAGGTAGCTCAGATCAGGGGTATTTTTTGAATAATCTGTAATTCAAACAGTTTGACCAATTTTTCCCTGAAACACAAAAAAGAAATCTCCTTAGCCATAATCATAAGAGTGATAATTTTCAAATTTGGAGTCTAGAGTTATAATAATGCTAAACATAGGGCTTATAATGGAATGTGGTTGCAACCTTAACTATGAAGAGACACTAATAGTTCCTAATGGTTCTCTGAAAAAGTGATCCAGAAAAGTGCTGAATACTACTTACTGCCTATCGTCTTTGATTTTAGAATTCCATGGGTCTAGGTTGGAAATTGTATTTGGCGGAGGTAGCCCTTCTGCAGCTACACTCTATTTTAGCATAGATTAAAGCTAGTGCCAGAATGTCTTCTCTAGCTGGAAATTACACTTTCCAGCTCAAATGTAGACCTAGTCTGCTGGTGAAAGTTAATCTTGTTCTCCTGAACTGTTTGATAACCATTGTTTTTCAGTGTCTGGACAACTTAACTGTGGTATACCTATTAGAAACAAATATTGCATTTTTCATTAGATAGAGTTCTAGCACTGCAGTATTCAGAGATTTGTAGTTAGGGGCAGAGAATTTACTGTTGCACAATTTGGTACCAACCAGATCTGTATAAATCTCACTAAGTCTCAGTTTGTGAGGATTCATACAATTTTTTTTTTCTATTTCACAAATTTAAAATTGAGAAAGGGAAATAATTTATACAGAATGCATAATAAACCCATTGAGCTCATTGTCACAGGATACCAGTGAGGTCAAGAGTTAAATAGGATGCATTACATTGGATTAAAAAAATAAGGGATGCTTTGAGGCATAAATCATACACTATCTGATGGAGGCTCAGAAGAAACTTCTTCTGGAGGCAGAATAGTCAGTTATTGTGCTATCATAGAGATCCTAGCACCTTTCTCTGAACCATCTAGGAAGACATAAAATTAACATGGCACACATTAAATGGGGTTAAAAATGGCCAAGTGATAGGTTTCAAAATGTAATAGTAAATAGGGAATTATCTCTGAAAGGCTGTATTTCTAGTAGTTCAGCAGAGATCAGTTCTTGGCTGGACTAAATGGTCCACTGGTCTGATGTATATCAGGGGTGCCAAAGAGCTATTAGAACTTTTCATAACCTTAAAAAGAGATTGGTTCAACTTTTATTATAAAAATGGACAACAGGTTGGCATTGAACGTTGTGACGATCTAACTGTATCTGGCACTCTAGCCAAGTCCTATGGGTTCATCACAACTGCTGAATATTTTTCCCCACTACTTTTATATCTACTTTTATAAAGTATGTATATTCCCACATCTCTTCATTTATTACATTGCTGATAGAATGCAGTCAGAGAGCTCTGGACACAACATACTCAGAGGTATTTTGTAGCAATCATTTGGTTTTCTGTAACTTTCAAAATAAAATTATGCCCTAAAAAGCCTTAGGGCAAGATTCACTAAAGACACTTAAGTGTTGCAATGCTGAGTGTTGCAGCATCTAACTTTTGTGCACCCTGCCACCTAGTAGAATATACAGTCCCGAAGAAGAGCTCTGTGTAAGCTTGAAAGCTTGTCTCTCTCCAGTAAAAGATACTACCTCACCTACTTTATAGCCCTGAGTAAGGCACCCAGACTCCATATAAAATGCATGGAGAGAGCTAGGTGCCTAAGAATGGAAGTCACAAAAGCTAGTAACCTGAGAGAGGATCTGCCTTAACTAGCCAATGGGAAATGCTGAGGAGAAAGGTGTGGCTTAAGCCCTTTGGGATTTAGATACCTATCTCCACTTGGGATTCACAACCTTGAACCGTCTCTTGGGTTTCGGTACCTAAGCCAGGTCAGCTATTTTTCAAGAAAAACTGGAAATCCCTATATTAATTTTATCCCAGTGGTTAGAGCACTCACCAAGGTTATGGGAAACCTGCATTCAATTCCCTCATCTGCCTAATTTGTAGCTGGGATTTGAATGTGACTCTCCCATGAGAGTGCCCTGCCCACTGAGCTATGGGATTTTCTGAGGCAGGGCTCTCTCAGTCTCTCCTGTTGAAAGTGTTCCATTGTGTATAAATATTTAAATATGCATAAAAGCAAGAGGACTTATACCTGGGTGTCCCCACTCCCAGGTGAGTGCCCTAACCACTGTGTTATAAATTCATAGATTTTAAGGCTAGAAGGGACCATGGCGGTTACATAGACTGACCTACCTGTATAACACAGGCCATAGAACTTCCCCAAAGTAATTCCTAGAGCAGGGGTGCTGGAGCAATTTGCATAGTGGGGGTGCTGAGAACCATTGAATCAAAGTGTAAACCCTGTATATGATGGAAACCATTTCAAACAACAGCACCCCTAGTTCTAGCACCTATGTCCTAGAGCATATTTTGTAGGGGGGAAAAATCCAATCTTGATTTAAAAAATGTCAGAGATGGAGAATCCACCATGACCTTTGGAAAATTGTTCCAATAGCTAAAAAGCAACAGAGGGTCCTGTGGCACCTTTGAGACTAACAGAAGTATTGGCCAATACTTCTGTTAGTCTCAAAGGTGCCACAGGACCCTCTGTTGCTTTTTAGCTATTGGAACAATTTTCCAAAGGTCATGGTGGATTCTCCATCTCTGACATTTTTTAAATCAAGATTGGATTTTTCCCCCCTACAAAATATGCTCTAGGACATAGGTGCTAGAACTAGGGGTGCTGCTGTTTGAAATGGTTTCCATCATATACAGGGTTTACACTTTGATTCAATGGTTCTCAGCACCCCCACTATGCAAATTGCTCCAGCACCCCTGCTCTAGGAATTACTTTGGGGAAGTTCTATGGCCTGTGTTATACAGGTAGGTCAGTCTAT